>NC_054707.1:13683337-13998337 GCF_016097555.1 Gigantopelta aegis
CATCCCGTTGTTGAATCTCAAAATAATGAAAACCACCAGAAACAAGCCACAGCAAACAATCACGAAGATAGCGAAGGAGGTGAATATTGTGGAGAAAACTATTGAAATCGCCTGTGACCGTGACCTCACAACAAAAGACCTTTTGAAATATGTCACACCCTCTCCTATCGTGTTCAGTGATATGATGACCAGCCCACCTCTACCAAAACAGGAGGAAATGTTCTGGCCTTCAAAAAACAAGAACCTTCTTCTGGAGAAACTAATCTATTGTCATTTTCGTGGAAATACTTCTGAATCTCGGCAATAGGCCACTTTAAAAGATGAGAGCAGGCAGTGTGTTATGGTTTACAAAGGCAAAGGACAAGATCTGGCCCACCTTCTATCATCATTTGAAGAAGCTGACCTTCTTATACCCCTTCATGTCTTGAATTCTCTTGAGGCAGGACACAAAGTATGTGTCTTAATGTAATTGTCGCCCTGCTCTACCACATCCCTGTATTGCTGCAACACGAACGTAAGGAGCTGTGGGTACAAACTGGAGTGGGAGATTTCACTCGGTAGGCGAGTGTCCCTTTCTACTCTGTTCGACATCTTGGGTCATCAGCACTGTACAGTATTCCCAGCTTTGTCAGGCTTACAAGGTGTGACATCACCAGCAAAGTTGGTACGAAGAAGGCAGCTTTGAAAGCAGAACCGGAGATGTATATCAAAAACTTTAGGGGATATTCAACCCTCTCTACAGCCATCATTCGCAATGCCGAATATTATTTGATGTCGGTGCTGAGATACCACAAATGTCTGTGACCTCCATGCAGAGATTTTCAATTTCAGTAAAGGCAGCTCTCTCGACAACCTGCCTTCGACCAGCCACCAAATCATGCCTCATATCCAGCGTGCATGCCTTGCAGAGCCATCTCGACCCTGAAATTGTTAGATCACTGAAACCACAAGATTGTGGCTATGAGCATGACGAAGGTCAACTAATGCCCACAACATCGTAGAAAATCCTCGAGGTTATTTGGTCAGTCATATGCTCATGCCATAAGTGTATCAGGTCAATTGGCCCTTGCAGGATGGCTGAGGTCAAATGTTGCAAATTATGTCTGTGTAAGAAAACATACTCAATTTCTGTAAAAAATGTAAGATTACCTTGAGTTCTGCAGTATTTTGGTATGTTTGAAACTTTTGCACTAATAATGAAGTAATCTTTAAATAGTAGTATTTAGGACAGTTATCAATGATAAATAATGATAATTCATGAAAGGTTCATTTGTACTATATAATATATTAAACACAATGTATAGGCCTGATGTTTTTAATGATTGAACTTCATTCTTTATTAATGTGGACTTTTTAATTAGATGGGGGCTTTAATTATAATCTGGGATATGGTAGGGAGGAGGAGAGGTGCAGAATTTGTGTATCTGACTCTCTTTTTTTAGGTGTCACTTGGAATGTTCTTCTATATGCGAAGTTATGTCTCATTCAGTATTCTGCGACCATTTTGGACGCCATCTTGAAATTATGCCAATTAGGTCAACTCCACAAAATCACAGTAATGGTACCAATCAATTATTTTATAGACACAAAGATTAACTTTTTGTGACACCTACAGTACGTTAGGAGATATGGTCATTTAACGAAATGCCCTAAAAGTATTTATTTTAGGGGGTAGGGATACAATGGCCCCCATAGGTATCATCCAGCAACCCGAGGTATCAAATGAAAAACTGTATTGCTTTGAGTACTTAATGAAGAAACTTTTGGCCAATTTGTGGAACTCTGCTTACAATATTGGTTGACTGAGAAGCCATTAGACTTTGAGCTACTTTCAAATCGAAAGCGATTTCTGAGTAAAAATATGTAAAATAAGGTCATTTTGTACCCCAAACCTAGGTTTATGACAATGAATAATGATACAAAAACATTTGAAATAAATCAAAATGAATAATCTATGGGAGTCAAATAATTATTTATTGCATGAAACTCCAATATCATCATTTTAGCCTTTTGGCGACCAACCAAAAATCATAAATGTGCTTTGCTGAGAAAACGTACTTAACCTGGAAGTGTTACCCAAACGTTTTCTGAAGGACTTGGCATATAGAACAAGAAAAGTTAAGTTAACTCTCTAAAAGAGAAATGTACGCAAACTACCCCCCAGAGCCCATACTATTTCTCATTGTCATTGAAGTCAGTGCACCTACACGTATAGCCATGTATCTTTAATCTTTTTGGTAATAAATAGATGTATATATATAGAAAAATCTTATTTTTTAGAAACAAAATGGCCAGACTGGTTGTTTTATTTTATGGGGGGAAAAATTAATAATAAAATTTGTTTTTTTTAATGCGTAACGCTTGATCATACTCCCCTCACTACCCCTTGACATTTTGTAAAGTTCTCCCCGGCTAACCCACATGTATGATTTATTACTGAATACTGTTCAAAAGTGTTCTGGGTTTCCACACCCAAGATTATAGCCAGTCACCCAAAATAAAGACAAAGGAAATGTCTTTACATATGTTATTGCTATCAAAACACTGACATGAGACTGTCTTTCGCAAATGAAAAAAGCTCTTTCAGTTTCACGCTGGTTTCGAGAGTTTTATACTTCTCTGCAAGGGGCGGAGGGATCTATCATGTTGGCATTAATATTATATTCGTAGATATAGCACAAATAAATTATAATTTCGCCACTGAATATGTTTGAAATAAAATCTGTAAATGTAGAACGTTTTAACTAATAATGAATGTATATAAGTGAATATTGGTCACCAATGCACCCACTTCATGGAAATTAACTCAACCACGTAACATAGATTTACAACATTAACCGGTACGACAAAACATGACTAATAAATAGTAAAACTTGTTGTCGCTAGTAATCAAACATTTACTATTAACAATGCAACAAGAAAGAAAGAAATGTTTTATTTAACAACGCACACTCAACACATTTTATTTACAGTTATATGGCGTCAGACATATGGCTATGGACCAAACAGATTTTGAGACAGTAAACCCGCTGTCGCCACAACATAGGCTACTCTTTCCGATTAGCAGCAAGGGATCTTTTATTTGCGCTTCCCACAGGCAGGACAGCACAAACCATGGCCTTTGTTGAACCAGTTATGGATCACTGGTCGGTGCAAGTGGTTTACACCTGCCCATTGAGCCTTGCGGAGCACTCACTCAGGGTTTGGAGTCGGTATCTGGATTAAAAATCCCATGCCTCGACTGGCATCCGAACCCAGTACCTACCAGCCTGTAGACTGATGGCCTAACCACGATGCCACTGAGGCCGGTCCAACAATGCAACATGTCTTAAACAGTATTTCGCATTATTTAATCGCGTTTTCTAGCTTTATGACAAGCAGCTGGCAGTACACTAGTGAATAGTAGACTGGCCACATTGACATGTAAATGGCACTTATTCAAACCGTGAGGCGGATCAATTTAACAAAACTGGTTTGGTTCCAAAATCAACATGGGAAAAAAAAAAAATCTTCGCTAAACCAACTGTTTTTGTCCAGACAGAAATCACTAAAAACCATTACAATGACACAGATTCCACATACTAGATGGTAACCATGTCACCTATATCGACTTTGCTGGAAGAGTATTCCATAAAAAAGTAAATGGGCAGACAGTGAAAAAGTAAATTATTTTTGTCCTAGGAGATCTTAGCAAAGTTGAGATAGGTGATATGTTTATCATATAGCAGGGGACATTATTTCAAAATCTAAGCAGGGTTTCTGCCAGAGGGTAAAACGGGTATGGCGCAATACCCAAATTTTTGGCAGATTTTATTTTTTTAAGTTAACATTTTGACAAAATTAATTACTCTTATCATTATTATATGATTTTCTTAACCCTAACCTTAAACAATTTTCTTTCTGGAGCAGTCCCCTCATACACCCTGTTAACTGTGGTTGCATTCAATTTCATAGCGCCATACCCAAAAATGTATTTATGGCAGAAACACTGTTATGGTAACTGGAACTCAGTTCATGTGAGTTTTACTTAGGTAACTGATTGTTCGGTTACGTGAATACAGTTCTCATAACCGATGAGTTAGACCTACCTAATTCTAACACTTTGAACTACGGTTCTATGCTACATTGATGCCATGGTTCAAATGTATTAAAATAAATAAACTGATTTTCACTCTCATTACTGATATATGGTACTTTTAATTTTAGAATGTACTGTAATTGTTCACCATTTAACTAATTGACAGTTCTCGTGATTTTTAAAGTTGCGTAACCGACACACGATCAGAACAACGCTTCTTGTGAAATATTGTGCCCTGATATATTATGTGGGATTTGTGTCAATGTCATTGTAATGTTTTTTTAATGATTTCTGCCTTGACAAAATGCAGATAGGTTATATCAGTAATTAAAGGTAGACGAAATAATTTATTGAAGTTGTTAACAATAAGGTTTGGAATTTAATTTTGCTGGTAAATTTAAAATGTCGGAAATACATGATAAAAAGGCATCAGTTTAGCACATTTTGCCCGAAATTGAGATTTGCTCCAGCATTAAGAAGGCAGTTGCCACTCCTGCCCCTCCCCACTCCCTTTCTCTTCACCTATGAGCTGACCAACAACTGGGCTTAGTTGATTGGAGTGGGCGACTTGGTATTGGGGCGAGCTGACCTGCTCCCCTAGTACAGAGTGCACATCAAGTCAATACTTTCCTATATGTGAAGGGCGAGTTGCTTCCCACTATTTAGCAAGTTTCAAATGGTGGGGAAAGTTTTGAAGGTTGTCGTTGTCAATTTATTTTGTTAATAATGACGCAAGTACTTCAATCGGGATTTAGTGATTGTGGTAGGTTATATATTTTTGGTTTGTGTGTCAATTTGTTTCACTATTTTGATTGAGAACTGGTTGAAAATGGTTCCACAAGTTTTGAATACCTGCTAAATCTTCCAATGACAATCGTCAAAAGTCCCCCCCCCCCCCCAATTTTAAATATGCTACATAGAGGAAAGCAACTCGCTGTGAACATTAAGAAAAGTATTGACATAACGTGCCCCGTGCACTAGCTTTTCAGTTAAATTTCAGGTAGGACTTTCCTTTGGCATTGTCACGTATAAAGAACCTTATAAATAGGCCTACTTATCATAAATAGTTAGGGTTAGTGACAGTACCAAAGCCGGAAAAATATCCGCCCGGTCCCCCCTTCCCCTAACCCTAACCTTAACTCCAACCCTAACCCCAACCCTAGCCCTAACCCCAGCCATAATCCCAACCCTAACCCTAACCCTCAACCCTAACTAAAAATAATAATGGAGGGGACCGGGCGGATATTATACCCCAAAGCCTGCGGCAAAGTTGCAAAGTTAAGTCCTTCCAAAGTTCATTGTTATAATTGGAGGGCTAATTGAATTTGAGAAGGGCCAGTAAGATTTTTCTTCAACTTGTCCTGCTGGCGACCATGGTTTTCATGTTAATTTTCAACCTTGGGTAATTTAAGAATGTTCGGACATTGAAAGAATCACTGCTCCCCCTAAGTCACTGACATTTAGAAACCAGGCTACGCCTAAGGGTTGGAGAAAAAAGACACACCCACTTTTTTAACCGCTATCCAATACAATGACAGTGTAACACAGCCTAACATACCACCGTACACATAATTTTTATGATATTACTGTTTTAATAAAAACTTACCGAGTGGTTAATTCCCCACATGAACACACTCAGCAGTGGTTCGTTCGCTCGAAACAGCTTCAGTTTGGGGGCAACAGCTCGCACTTTGAGTTGTTTTCTCTTAGATTTCAGGGATGCCATCGTCAAGCAGGATTATTGCACAGCGCCGGATTATGAGAGTGCGTATATGAAAGAAAATGGCAACTACGATTTAATGTTATACGTCATAATTTCCACACATACTGTTCGTTTCCCAGACATAAACAAGCGAATGTCTTCTTCCGAGACAAAATGGCGGACTTTATCGAATTACCCATAAATCCAAAACAAGGGAGACAAATGCGTCGTCTGCTTTCTAATAAAACGGATTTGTTTTCACTGCACAAAGAATTTTGATAATTAAATATTATTATACATATTCATTTATTTCTGTAAAAATATTATTATTTGCAGTTTTGTTTGTGTGTTAATTTAATAAATAAATAAATAAATAAAATGATAGCAATGCTTCCTCACATTACTTTCAAATAAAACCAAATAAGTTAATTCAAGATTACGTGTATGAAGAGTATAAATGAGTTTAGACCAAATATTTCTTTCTGCAAAGCTAGTCTATTTTTATTGTTTAATTATTTGTCTATTTTATATTCATTATGACATATATTATGTTCCATGTAGGGCCGGATTTAGACCGGGGGGGGGGGGGGGCAGGGCAGGAGCCCGGGGCACTTCTGGTTCGGCGGCCCCTCAACATAGAAATTAAATAACATGACCCCCCAAAAAAACAAAAACATAATTTTATAATGATTACATTTATTTTTAATAAAGGAAGTCTGTGGGGCCCGGGGCAATTGCCCCCTTTGCCCCCTTATAAATCCGGTACTGGCTTTATAGACATAAATTATAAATATAAAATAGATATATAATTCTAAAATAAATATGAAATGTAGCTTGATAGAGACAGAAATATTCGGTCTAAAATGAGTTGTGCCACCTATTGTGGTCTATTAATATATGTACAAAAATTTCCACTCTCACAGCTATATAAATCAGCTGGTTATGAAAGCATTACCAGATGGGTGGGTTTTGCCTTTGTTTTTGCATTTGACTCTTCTTTAAAGTTACCCCCACCCCACCCCAATAACCAATGGAATATTGTTGTTATATCTGACAGATTTAGAAAGGAAAGAATATTTAAAAGCACCTCACCTGTATGCCTAACGAGCGTTTAATTTTACGGTTAAGGCTACAGAACCTTAGGCATGAATCCTTTTGACAAAGTTTGTGAGAAAGAAAATAGCATTAGAGCTACAGTTTTATGGCTTATCAAAACAAAAACATAAAGCTATGTCGTTTGTTTATTTATTATTAATAATAAAATAATAACAATAATAATAATAATAATAATAATAACAACAATAATAATAATTTAGTCTGACCCACTTCTACACCTTTTGTTTGTCTTCTTCTCTCTTTTTTTTTGTAAATAATTTCAGTTTGGTTTGACGTAAGAAGAAAAGTACCAGTAAGTGTTTTAAGTTGTAGTAAATTCCATAGTATGAAAAAAAGGCCAAAATTTAGAGACGAAAAAAAAATAAAAAAATAAAAAAGAAAGAAAAACCAGAAAGAACAAGAAGAAGCTAACATTTCCATTTTTATGCTGAATAAAAATAAAAGTTCAAAATTTTATACCATGGCGTTCGAATCTACTTTAGTATAAAACCTGACCATAGTCATCTAGCCAAGGATGGTGTGTTTGTTTGCTTGGACTAAAAAAACTAAAACAATAAATAAATAAATAATAAAATCAAATCTATTTTCTTTGTTGATGTAAAGAATGCTGGGAACGAGACTGATTAATAACCAGAACGGACCGAAAAGATAACAAAACGCTAAATATCTATATTGTCCGTCCCACAGGGAATGCCTTTTTTCATGCTATGGAATTTACTACAAGTTATTTATTTCTGAGCCGATTGTTTTCTAAATTGCAAACAAAAAATATAGTATGTTTTTTGTTATTTTTTTAAACACTTTTAGTTTTCTTCTCACGTCAAAAACAAAAACTGAAATCATTTTATAAAAGAAAGAAAAAAAGTTGTAGGAGGATGGGACGGACTATACTTAGGTAATTAAAATAGTTTATGAGTTTGCACTTGTAAAAAGGCGTGCTGCCTTATTTTTAAAGTAAAAGTTCTTTATAGTTAGTGTTTTAAATTTACAGCATATGCATCACACAAAAATGCTCAAATAATTTTGTTGAAATATTAAAATAGTGAGACCTGTAGACATGCATAACGAAATTTTCCATATTGAATTTGATCTCAAAATTCAATTAGACAAGGGGCTTAAATTGACAAGTTAACAAAAGTATATCTATTTGTACTATTAAAAAAAAACCCCAAAACTCAACCCCGCAAGCCCATTTTAAATTGTTTTAATCGTTCTGACCGCTACTCCGCAATTAATTTGTACTGCCGACGGAATTATTTGTAGGCCTACCCGATGCCGCATTTCGCAAATATTGTTTTCTGCTCTCACTCTCAGGTCCTCATATCGTGTTAAATCAGTGACGTAGGGAGGGGGAAGGGGACGGACTATAATTAGGTAATTAAGTTATTTTATGTCGTGCCCCCAATCAAACCTTTTGTTTAAAAACTATTAAATTTTATAAAATCATACATACATATATACGTAGTGTGGGTTGAGCCCCCCCCCCCCCCAGTGTGTTAAATGTAGCGTACGAAGAAGAATTTCATAAATACAAATGTAATGGAGGTCGACATCTTTGTTATTTAGCACACTTCTATATATATATAATATATATATATATATATATATATATATATATATATATATATATATATATATATATATATATACTAGCGGAAAAAAGTTCATGTGCACCAAATAATTGCATATAGAATATAATTTACTTGAAATCTGGTTCTAAAAACAATTCAGTAGGGCCTATATGAACGTGTAACCACTCCCTTCGATATTCCAGTGGTGTCCTGTCAATTGCACTAGCTATTCATGCTGTGTGATCACAAGTTGCATTACTAGCATTCTTGGTCACGTGCTCCTGTTTGATATATATATATATATATATATATATGTGTGTGTGTGTGTGTGTGTGTGTGTGTGTGTATGTGTGTGTTTATCATCATGGATTAAAGAATATAATCGAGATCGAACTTGTGTAGTTTTTGTGTGAGGTTGCTTTTTGCACTCGGCCACACACACACACACACACATATATATATATATATATATATATATATATATATATATATATATATATATATATATATATATTAGCTTTGGCTAATGAGGGCTGGCTATCTATCTACACGGCAGTAATATTTTTAGGTCAAAGCCCAGTTGGCTCAATATGATTACAATTAGCTCTACTGGATCTACCAGTAGATCTAACAGCATTGCGTGGACTCCCATGTCCAGGTGCAGAATTGTTTGATTTAAATCATTTGATTTAAATCAGTGATTAAAAAATCATTGATTTCGATTTTTGTTTTTTTTATTATGTTTCATTTGATTTTTATGATTATTGCATTTATTTTTATTGATTATTTTGTAAACATGTTATTTACCAATTAACTTGCAGTACAAAAAATGAAGTGTTATTTAAAATCAGTTGTTACTTACGCTAGATAATATAAGTTGTAGAAGTATCACGAGGGGTATATGGCTTTTTATGTACCCTCTGTGTGTTCTTTTACCCCGAGCCGAAGGTGAGGGGGTAAAAGAGCATACAGAGGGTACATAAAAAGCCATATATTCCTCGTGATGCTTCTACAACGAATTTGTCTTGCCGACATGTTAAACCATATAGCCAAATAATCAAAATAACGCTAGACAATAATTGTTAACAATTTATTTCGAGGTATTTCCTTTCAGAATGCAGTGAAGCTTCCAAATCGTGTATTTAATAGGGAGCAAGTATTCAATTCAGAAGCTCCAAATTAAAGTAAAAATTTAAAAAAATCTAATAAATCTGATTTAAATTTTAAAAATCCGATTTAAATTTTAAAACATGATTTTTTTCAACCCTGTCCAGGTGACATTTCATCTATAAATAACAAATTTAAATATCAACCAATTACACTTCGCCTTTTATAGCGTTATTTGGGAGCATAAAAATTCTAAAAATATCAGACGAGACTATTTATGCAATAGGCGAACTTGTTGGTCTATTTCAACATTGAAAAAATAGGGGGGGGGGGGGGGGGGGAGTGCAGTAATAAACTCTGGATTATATACTAGTATAAACAGATTTTATGGCTATACCATCACGGGTTTTTTTTCCGTCTTGAAACGAATTTATATAAAATTTTATATTGCATTTAATTTCCGGCATACTTCGTAATTCACCGTAATCATTTCGTATACCCTCAGCATAATCCCGAATGTTTTCAAATTCTTTTCAAATCACTGGCATGATTTTGCAAGTGAGGTTTTGATTGGTCGAATGAAAGGTCAGATGGACATGAGCTCCAATAGGCTGCTGTCAGATCCACATGTAATAGTGGAGCTAATTTTAATAAGATTGCCAGTTGACTATAAGGCATCTTCGCAAGCCAATGTACCTACGGAATGGTACCTTTGCTTTCGAAGATGGCTATAAGGCGACTATACCCATCTATAAGCCTATTTTCCCCGTGCGTAGCACGGGTTATATCTAGGCTAGTAGGCCTACTAGATAGGCTAATAACTGGGGCGGGGATGGGGTTGGGTGGTGGTTGAAAGTTAGGATAGCAAAGGATCGTTCAGTAACAAACTAAAATCACATTCAAAATCAGGCGGTGAAAAATAGGGCCTACTAATGCTCAACTGTGAGGGATGAGTGAGATTTTCATCAGTGGAGGCGCAACATATCTAGGCTACATATATTCTAGTCACATCAGTTTCACAGTTGAGGAAAAAAGAAGAGGAACAGACGCGTGTGCTGGAACGCGGGGGTGAGCAAAATTTATGGGGGAGGGGGGAAGTCGAGACATGCTCCCCCGGAAAATGTATTGAAAAAACCTACACCATTTTTGCTTGAGCAGGAGTGGGTTTTGATCCCCGAATGGGGGGAAGATAGTTTCTACTTGGTGTTTTGGTAAAACGAACCTGATTTTTGTTGAAATTGAGGTATTAACGTGCATAACTAATTATAGTCTTGAGAGAGAGAGAGAGAGAGAGAGAGAGAGAGAGAGAGAGAGAGAGAGAGAGAGAGAGAGAGAGAGAGAGAGAGAGAGAGAGAGAGAGAAGGGGAGGGAGGGAGGGAGGGGGAGGGAGGGAGAGAGAGGGAGGGAAGGAGACACACACACACACACACACACACACACACACTAAGATTTCGGGCATTAATTTGTTAAGTCTTGAGCCACGCTTTAATGCAAGTATGTCATGTTACATCACGTCACAACCAGAAAGTACAGCGCTGGTTCGTTTTGCATAGGGGCGTCGGGTTTCTTCGTGTAGCGTTGGTACTGGTTACCAACATGTAAGTTTAATGTCACGACCGGACTCGAGAATAATCAAACTAAATCTCCGTGGCATCAGATTTAGCAAAAACAAATTGTGTTTTAGACACATTAGCTTACAACCATTTGGTTGTCGACAATTACCAAAGTATTTCATAGAATTTCCTCTAGCCTTACCCCACATATCGATATCAATAAGGGGTAGGGCTGGAAGTGACTCGAGCTAGCTTATTATTTGAGCCTGTGCACTGTTCACATGATTAAATCATCGTTGATTGTTCTGGGAAGATAAGTTCATGTCATTGGCTGACGAGGAATCAAAATATTTGCATAATTGATAATACTAAATAAATAGTATGAAGTATTTTAGTAAAAATATAAAATTATAATTTCAAAAACAAAATAAAAAGTGGGGTTTATTTTCGAAAAAAAAGGAGGTCAAAATGAAAAATAAGCAAATAAACAAATAAGAATAACAAATTAACATGTCATAAACAAAGAAACAAAATTAAATTAAATTAAGAAAATAAAACACGAAAAATGTTTACCCTGAACCTAGCAAATATTGAACACCGCCTGGTATTGTTCGAATTCCATTCTGGAAGTGCGGCAAGAGCTGTGGGATAGGCGATGCCATTATACAGCTATCAAACAACGTGAACAAATATTCGACTATCCCATCAAAGTACACAATGGCCATCTTTGTATTTAATTAATTAACTAAGAAATACAACTTAATCAATTTTATTCTCATCAGCTAACGAGCAATTGGACGCAGTTCCACAGCTAATCAACCTTCCAGATTTAAAAAGTGGTACAGCCCGTTGTCGCCCGAGCGCCGTTTCGCTTTCTTCCAATCAAATGTTCTGATTTCTCGTATGTCCGTCTCCCTGTATGAAATTAAAGGCAGCGTGCACGCGCCGGCATTCGCAAACCTCACGCGGACCATCACGCCTACTGTGAGTAAGCAGACAGACCGTGAGTAGTTCAGAACCAGACACCCAGACACTATTACCAGCAGACAACATGGTGAGTACAGTTAGTTTAAATTTCAATATGGATGTGAATTTATTGTGTATTACTGGCCATTATAACCGACTTGGAATTTTACTAGAACTTTCTTTATGTGTAATAAAATAGATGAACCAAATTATACAAGAGTCTGAGCCAATCCTTTGATATTAAACTTTGGAGGTGAGGTTTGTTTACTGTTGTCTTCCTTTTTTCGATTTTTATTTCATTTATTTATTCTTAATTAGTTTTCTTTCTTTCTACTTTGTTGTATTTGTATAGATCTTTAGCGTTGTGTGTGTATAATATATTTTATTTTATGTACAGTTCTGCGATTGTTAAAACAAAAGAATGCTCCACCACCCCGCCTTTCTCTCTGTTTCACTGTCTGTTTCTCCGATCTCCCTGTCTGTCTGTGTACGTGCGTGCGTGTGTGTATGTCTGATACTCTGTCTCTCAAATGTGCCTCTGGAAATCAAAGAATTTGTTTCGTATTATTGTTAATGTTCAAATATATTTTCATAACAATACTCTATAGTGTTTTTTGGATAAAACTAATTTAACATACTCTAAAATCATTAACAATTTCATAGCTGGTATACCAAAAGTCGTGTTATTGGTTGTCTTTTATTTGGGATAATGTCTACAAGTCGAAATTACCTCTAGGTACCGCTAGGCTTTTCTCTAACCTTCCAGACCGAATATTGCAGTCACCTCATAGCTACCGATTGAGTAACATGCTGAGAAAATGTTAGCGCTCGTCAGAGTACCATTTTGGTTGTAGCCCATTTCGACTTTCTCTTCATTCCATACAGCAGGCATATCCATTGCCATAAAGCCCAGTTAACTGCACCAACAGCTGTTCTAAAGATATTTTTTCTGCTCTAGGAGCAGGTTTTGACTTTCTCGTGGTTTATTTTTAGTTTACTCCGCAACTGGATACATTTAACGTTAAACGAGTTTAACCTATGCAGTTATATGTCCATTAAATATATATATATATATATATATATATATATATATATATATATATATATATATATATATATATATATATATATGAATTTCTGTACAAATAGTTTGAAATGTGTTGCTATTGGATTAGATGTTGAACTCTGAATGTCATTCGGTGCATTTTGTAGTGAGAAAGGGATGCTGATAATATCGATGAGTCATAATTAAAATACATGACCAGAAGGTGCAGTTTTGCCAGCAGCCAAGGGAGATATAAAGCCGATTATAACATATTATTAAAGGGACATTCCTGAGTTTGTTGCATTGTAAGATGTTTCCGACTGATAAAAGATTTCTACGATTAAACTTACATATTAAATATATTTTCTTGTTTAGAATATCAGTGTCTGTATATTCAGTGTG
Organism: Gigantopelta aegis; assembly: GCF_016097555.1. NCBI lineage: Eukaryota > Metazoa > Mollusca > Gastropoda > Neomphalida > Peltospiridae > Gigantopelta > Gigantopelta aegis. The sequence goes on from NC_054707.1 coordinate 13,696,878, forward strand.
TTTCTGGTCGTCTTAATATTTGTAAGGAGCCCAAACTGGATTTTCTCTTCAAATAATTTCATACGTACGAAAAAACTATTTTTGTTTTTTAAATAAAATGAAATTTAACCTTGTACAAATATAAGAACGACCAGAAATACATTTAATATACAGCCACTAATATTTTATGTAGAAAAATATATTTGATATGTAATTACAATCGTTAAAAAGTCTCTGTTAGTCGATAACATCTTAAACATTGCAGCAAACTCAGGAATGTTCCTTTAATAACTTTTAACAAACCAATTGATAGGTAATTCTGTCATCTTTATTGATTCCATGTCTGTTGAATTATTAAATTTTCACGATTTAATAACATTTATTTAATTTCATATTTTATATTATTATTTGAAATCATAACAGCATAGTAGCATGGTTATAGTCACATACGTACCTCGATTATTACAAGTCAAGTGCATTTTCGATAAACATATTTGAAAGCTCTCATGAATCAGTCAAAACTAATATATAGATAAGAATACTATACGAGTTTTCTCTAGATATTATTTTTACGAAACAAGTGAACTTCCCATGGATAGTATCTGACCGAACATAAGATTCAGAACAGGCCTTCACACAAAGCTGTATGTTAAACAATCTAATTAAAATTAGCTCCACTATTACATGTGGATCTAAAGACTGCCAGTTGGAGCTCATGTCCACCAATCAAAACCTTACTTGCAGAATCCTGCCAGTGATTTAAAACTAACAACACTGCGTAGTCCCCAATGTCCAGGTAACATTTCGTCTGTAAATAATAATTTAAATATTGACCAATCACACTTCGCCTTTTATAACGTTATTTGGGAGCATACAAATTCTAAAAATATCGGGCGAGTCTATTTTAGTGGCCGCAGTACAGCGAACTATACCAATACGTACGGGGTGGGTTATCAGTCTTCAATTTTACATTAAAAATTATTTATTTATTTATAAAATTAAAAAAACCTAAATCAGTCTTCAGTTTTACATTACAAATTATTTATTTTATAAAATAAAACATGTTTTAAGGCATTCGTAATTCACACGAAACATGTCGTATACCCTCAGGATAATTCGGAATATTTTCAAATTATTTTTAAATCACTGGCAGGATTCTGCAGGGTGTATACTACCAAATCAAACCCATAGACGACAATAGTAACATATGCGGCTAAAACTCCTACCTGCAACGTATCAACCGACATAAACGCCACGGATATAAATACTACCACCCCTTACACTTAAAGTGAATCAGAAAAAAATGGGGGTCAAGCTGATCGTTTCTGAGATAACGGGTAGCGTCTATGACTACCCTAGTTTCGCACAAAATTCGAGTACTTTTTTTTACAGGTACCCCATACATGTTTCAAGCACAAGCTACTTGACACATTGGTACTAGATGAAATAAAATTGCACATTTATTTTACCTAGATGAAACTATTATTTTTTACAACCAACACACTCACATTTATAACCAATCACAGGACTTGTGGTGTTCACTTCTCTATCAAAAGTTGGGTGCACCTCGAGCTTTGACCCAGCCGGAAGTTATTTGGTATAGTACTACCTATACTGATAACATACATTTTTAAAAAAGTGTCCAGCTATGTGTCTTTATGACAACCAGGATCTGATGTATTCTGACATAAACTGACAACCTCACTGAAACTGTTGTTTCTACAGTGCAACCTAATATAATGTACACCTCAAAAAGCATATATATTGCATATAGTTTTGTACAAATGCAATATGTCATATTAAACAACAAAATGTTTTAAAATAAAACTCCTGAAGATATTTACTTTCAGTTGGGTGTGTGTACTCGGGTATATATGTACAGACAACAAAGATAGTCAGAGTACCTCTACCCCTTTAAAGAATTCCATTAAAACACATGCACTTGATTGACTCCTAGACTATGAAGACCTTAACAGGCACATCAAAGAAATATCAGTATTAAAAAAATACACTGTGTGAGGAAGGAAACACAAACATGACTGTACCTGTATGAAGTAATGACTTAATGTCCTGAATATTAGTGTTGAGAGGAAATCCTGTATGCTGGGTGTGGGTGTCTTCAAGTTACCAGGTGTGGGAATTTCAAATCCATCGGCCATGCTGATTTTCATAATGAACCATCAAAACTTTTGGCAGCCACCAATATTCCTGGCTATATTTTATTTATAGCCTACTGTAGTTGGAGGTTTTAATAGGTGTGATATCTGGAATAATCATGCAGCTTTAACATATTATTTATTTTTGATTAATTACTGAAAAAAACTATTTTTAAATGACAAAATTACCCGAACATCTATTTTCTTGCATTATTTTCTAATCCGAATGAATACAATATGTACATTAGATGTATTCCTGCAATCTGTAATCCAGCATTTTATTTAGCTAGTAATATTAGGTAATGCAGCTTTAACAATAAAATAAATTTATCAACTTAATCCAAGGCAGATAATCAAATCTGAAAAAATTGGTTCTGAATCTAGTATAAACTCAAAATGCTTTTCATGAGAGCTAACTAAGTGATTATTAAGAAACAAAAATTATCTGGAGATCTAAGTATATGTTTAACAACCTTATTGTTATGTACAAATAAGAACAGAAGGCACAATAGTGACAACAAATTTAATTATGTTTTTGGTAAAGTTTTTCTTCAAATTTACTTTAAATTTTGCATAAAACTACAAATTTGTCTAAAATATAACTTAGCACCCTATAAATATGTTAAAATGACAATAAAAATCAACTTCTTTACAAATTTGAGTTTTCAGAATTTCATACATAAAAAATTAACAATGTTAATGGAAACTAAAGACATTAACCCACTATTGGCACATGCTATTTTTAATATAAAAATAAATGCTATTAAAATCTTAGTTCAGGTTGCCTATATATAATACCATATTTAAGAGCAGTTGTATATGGCAAGTCAAATACCATGTAAAAAGAAATTATTGAAATCTTTACAGTATGAATTATAGGCCAAAACCAACTTTTCTTCAGTGCTAACTTTGATTCAAACTCCATTCAGAGCCATGTACAGAGATTATTGTCAAGGTCAAGGTCATTGTGAACTTGCATGATCGAGTGATGGCTAATTAATCAACCAGTATAGTTTAATTAAATAAAATGACAAAATCATAATATTTTTTATTATGCACTGAATATGTGCTATAGGGTGTATACTACCAAATTAAATCCCATAGACGACAATAGTAACATATGCGGCTAAAACTCCTACCTGCAACGTATCAACCGACATAAACGCCACGGATATAAATACTACCACCCCTTACACTTAAAGTGAATCAGAAAAAAATGGGGGTCAAGCTGCTCGTTTCTGAGATAACGGGTAGCGTCTATGACTACCCTAGTTTCGCACAAAATTCGAGTACTTTTTTTTACAGGTACCCCATACATGTTTCAAGCACAAGGCTACTTGACACATTGGTACTAGATGAAATAAAATTGCACATTTATTTTACCCAGATGAAACTATTATTTTTTACAACCAACACACTCACATTTATAACCAATCACAGGACTTGTGGTGTTCACTTCTCTATCAAAAGTTGGGTGCACCTCGAGCTTTGACCCAGCCGGAAGTTATTTGGTATAGTACTACCTGCAAGTAAGGTTTTGATTGGTGGACATGAGCTCCAACTGGCTGTCTTTAGATCCACATGTAATAGTGGAGCTAATTTTAATTAGATTGTATGTTAAAAGGGGCGACTTCAGCTTTCCAATAGTCAATTTTCTCTTATTGTCGAGCAATATTCCTTCTGCTCCAGCTTTTGGTGTCTATATTTCGCTATAACATCTAAGGAATCCTTAAAGCCATTTCACGATATGACACATCACTGACTAAAATGATGTCTGATGCATTACCCTATTTTGACCGCGTATAATGCTTTTTCATTCTTTTTGGCGAAACTCCTAAACATTTCAACTATAGACTTGATGGTTGTAGGCTGTGCTCATGACGAGTGCCACCTGTAGGGCAGGATACGTCCATCTTTCGCGAACACCTGATATCATCACTGTGTTTAGTAATTCGTGAGTGCATGCTATCACAGCTGTGTATATATTCCACTGAGGTCTGTTCTGTGCAAGTTTGGGTTTTTTAAGCTAGACTTGTGAGTGGCAGTGCAGAAATGAGTAAACATCCTGTTACAGATCTCCTAGGAGAGTTGTGGTCCTCCTAAGGACAAGCACCTGGTATTGAATCATGGAAGCAATCACGACTTTGCTTAACATCCTTTCGACTCTGCCTTTTGCAAAGATACGATTTTGATATTAGAATACGGTTTTGTCGTTCAGTTTGTGGGATCCTAATTTGACTGCTCTAAAATGGTTTTTAAATGGGATTAGACACGCAATGCACAGATTTATTAATAACATAAATAAATTGTAATTATAAATTGTCATTGCATCAATATGGCATTTTTTCGCACCTGTGATTAGATTAGATTAGATATGTTTTAAACGTGCTCACATACCTTTATGGTTTCGAGCACGCCTATCCCCAGTCCGGCCTCCGATATAATCGGTGGTCTGACTCGGGGCAGGAAAAACCTAACTATAATAAAATTTTGAAATTTTAAACTGGAGGTCAAAAAGAGTAAATATATTATGTCGACATTAATAATTTTGAATGCGTTCCCAAAAGAAATACAGAAATCCCTACTCTACACCTATATACTTATTTAAAATTAACGCAAATTTAGATGGGGAAGTCTAAAAGTAAAAATACAAACATTATAATTTATTTAAAAAAAAAACAAAAAAAAACAACAACATTTATTTAGTCCCCAGAGGCAAGGGAAAGGGTAGAGGGGGTAAGCCCGGCCCACAGAAAAGTTATATTGAATTTAATATTTATTTAAAATGATTACCAATCGTATTTCGGGCCTTGGTGTGACCAGGAGGAAGGGGGGGGGGGGGGGGGGAGAAGAAGTGGGGCCGGAACTTTCACAGAAACCTACGGCCAAACCGCCTACGCCCTATGGCCCCAAAAAACCTAACCACCGGCACCACAACCACACACCCCACACCCCACCCCCACCGTGTCCAACCGCAGCTCGATCCAGTCATGGCAATCATTTGTAGAAGGTCACTAGTAGAGTGACCTAAAGCTTTAGTAGAAGGTCACTAGGAAAGTGTCCCAACCCAGTTACCTGCCCTGTTTAATTATATAATTGTTTAATTAAAAATCTAAAACATAGTTAAAATAATGATAAAAAATATAAAACAGATTAAATGAGCGAGCATGCCAGTAACCTACATTATATTTTATTTTATTTTATTTTTAAAATAGATATTAAACAAATTAAAAAAGACGAACTATATACATGTATAAGGTGCAGTTTCCGGAACGGGGAGGGGATTACTGCCAGATAAGCCTCCCCCCATAATCCAAGCAACAATCACACATTCAATCATACAACATATATACATTACACAACAAAACAAGACAACAAAAATTAAAACTAATCGGCTAAAGATAAAACCCCGCCCAGCCCCCCCCCCCCCCCCCCCCGACAAAACGGGGGGCAAGGCGGAGAAACCCCAACCAATCTAATACATTACACAACAAAACAAAACAAAAAGTAAAAGTAATTGGCTAAAAATAAAACCCCGCCCGGCCCCCCAAATAAAACGGGGGGGGGGGGGGGGGCAAGGCGGAGAAACCCCAACCAATTTAAATATAAAAAAAAAAAAAAAAAAAAAAAAAAAAAAATTATATATATATATATATATATATTTAACTGCACCCCCCCCACACTAAAATGTGTGTGGTGGGGGGGGGGGGAGCAACGGGCATACAAATCAAATAAAATAATATAGAGTTAAAATTTATTATATATTAAAAACTACAATAAACAAGTAGCCAAAAAGATTAGCCTATAGATACCCAGTGTTATCCCAAGAATAACCCTAGAATTGTACAACAAGAAGGTGAGAATTACCCCTAGCTTAATATTATAATGAGAAAATAAGGTTAATTAATAATAAAAAAATAAAAAAAAATTAAATAAATTATTAAATTCCGGGGAGAGCGACTGGGGGGTAAGAAAGGAAAAATAAATATTAATTTTAATTTTATTTTAATAGTTTTAATTCATCCAGGTACCGGACTAAGCGAGATAGCACTCCCAAAACGCATACCCTAATGGACACCTGTGAAAACAATACGTGGCCACGTCATTGACCAGTCATTCGCCAAACTAATGTGTATGTGACACATGCACCATACGACGCGGGTTATGGCATGGAAAAGTAAAACCGTTTTTATACGCCATATTCTCTTCTAATTCTCATAATATTCTTTGGAACCTGCTTCATATTTTAAAAATCCAAAAACATTCACACTCGAAAACAAAAGAGAATTGTGCATAGAAACCAAAGTATTTTGCTGTTGGTACTTATCGGTGGGTTTTTTTTTTTTTAAGAAGCAGTTTGCAACATTTAAATATATTGTGCATACCAATGCTACCGTAATAATCTCATGCTATTACCCATTAACGGTACTAAAAGGCTCGAACTGAAGAATTTGTCAATCACGGTATTTAAAAAAAAATGCCGTGAGTAAAACGACCCACCGACGGCAATTTTGAGCCTGCCTATGGCAATGTTTTAAAAGGTGACGTTTACAGCAAATAAAATACGATTGAAAGGTTATTTTGTTGCATGTAGAAATATGTCAAATATACAAATGTTAAATACTGGCACTTAATGTAACACAGATATATTCATTTTGCTGTTGTTGAGGAGTTACCGACGGCAGTAATTTTTATCCAGCGGCACGAAAGTGCTATTGGTGATGCTCCCAACCCACGGCAATTTATATCACAATACCGTCGTTAAGTTGAAGCCCTACACTATTTCTAGGACCCTCCATTTGATAATTCTAGGCTAGTGAGTGCCGTTACACAACACAACACCTTCCCTCCCTGTCTCCCCCCTTTCACTCTCTCTCCTTCGCCCTCCCCCCCCCCCCCTCTCTCTCTCTCTCTCTCTCTCTCTCTCTCTCTCTCTCTCTCTCTCTCTCTCTCTCTCTCTCTCTCTCTCTCTCTCTCTCTCTCTCTCATGTTAAAATATTATAACAGTCTTGGGTCAACTTCAAAATTTACGACCAGCTGATTCACAAAAGCCTTGCTGATGATATTAAGCTGATGTCATCAAAATTTAATGTGTGCAGTTCAGTTATTATTTCCTCCAGTCTAGACACGCCAGTCGAGAATGTCCCAAACAAATGTTTATTCAGAATAGATATCAATTCTGTGAAATTGAAACACTCATTTAACGATATGCCATGTGGCGGTTCTCTATCCATTAACCCCTAACAGGAAACAGTAGATTAAGATTAGAACATACGCAAGATGTCAGTTGATCAACATAAAAACTAAGGACCACATGAAAGCTCTCACTGCTCTAAGATAAAGTTGCCATCGACTTAAGATTAAGAGGAGGCGTTATCACAAACAACAACAACAAACAAAACAGAACAACTAACAAACAAAACAATAACAACAACACAAACAAAAAACAAAAACGCTGTATAACCAGAGGTCGTGTCCTTCCTGTCCCAATAACATTGAGGATCCTGCTTTTAGCTGGACTGTAGAGACTTTAGTACACGACAAACATGGAAACATTGCTACACACTGATATTACTATAAAGGACATTACATTAAAGTTTAATATTTTAAAATAATGATAAATCCACATAAAAATAAGGTCCCGTGAATGAAAATATCAAAATTCTATTTTACTTACTTTCTCCGTAATATAACTACTTTAACAAAAAATAATATTATGTAGACCTTACTTTGTTAATCATACTAGTGTGGTCTCTGTAAGTTACACATTAAATTGTCATTGTTTTGTATCTACTTCTCGAGTGTTTTGTAAGTAAAGCAAATTGAAAATTGATTTGATTTACGTAACTGTACTCTTGTTGAAAAAAAAAAGTTCTTTCATTATATAATAACCCATCATGGTAAATGCATACTCAGTTTGGTACCAAAATACAGGATAGATCACAAAAATTTATCTCGCCCGATAACCTATCGACCCTGAATAAAGTCTAGTCTTGCGCTGATGTGCTGAGCGCATTTGTTCGGTGCACAGGGGAGCTGCAACTCCGGCATTCCCATCTGCTGTAAGTATTTACAGACCTGGCGCTCGAAACTCAAACAGCCGGGATAATGACTCATCTCGGCCTGCACACGCCAGAACACCTCAACACTAACTCATCTCCGTATCAATGTAAAGTGTTGAGTCATCGAGGCGCGTGCATCGGTATTTGACAGTTTGTGTGCGCCTGCACGTTAAAGCGATAAATGGATAGATTATGATCTTAAAGCGTCTCAGCGGTACACGGATACGCACCGAATTGCACTCTGAAGTTTGAATTATTTTTGTTTATCACATTGTCGAGATGTCAAACCATTCGTTATCGATGACTGTGATTGGTTGAAGAATGGTTATGTCACATGACGTCATCAATATACTGTTGAGGATATCTGTTTTCCAGAGTTCCAGTCTCTCTCTCTCTCTCTCTCTCTCTCTCTCTCTCTCTCTCTCTCTCTCTCTCTCTCTCTCTCTCTCTCTCTTTCAAAATAAACTTCTAGTATTGCCGATTTCTTTAATTAAATTTCATAAAATAATAGTATCTTAATCTCAAAGAAAATTTTCTTCTTAACCGTTTAAGGTGTTTCAGATTATTAACTATAATTTTAAATACACCTTTTTTCAGAGGGAATGTATCAGCGTCCATGTTGGCCAAGCCGGAACCCAGATGGGCAATGCATGCTGGGAGCTGTACTGCCTGGAGCATGGGATCCAGCCTGACGGTCAGATGCCATCAGAGAAGACAATAGGAGGGGGAGACGACTCTTTCAACACTTTCTTCAGCGAGACTGGAGCAGGCAAACACGTCCCCAGGGCGGTGTTCGTCGATCTCGAACCAACTGTAGTTGGTACGTTTACTAAAATTTCAGAATCATGTACTATATTATCTGGATTTAAAACATAAATAATATAAAAATAATAATAAAATAAACAAACCAAACATAACATAACCAAAACAAAAGAAAAACAAACAAACAACAAACAAACACAAAAACAACACCAAACCAAACCAAACCAAACCGAAACGAAACAAAAAGCAACGCACGGTCACGTTCCAAGGCAAAGCCAAACACGAAAACAAACAATCAAATAAAAAACAATAAATAGAAATAGAAGTTGAAATTGTGATGTGGTATAAACATCTATAACAATAGCGCCTGATCTAGTCCAGCGGATTTGATATGGAGTCAAAAGACTAATCGACACTTATTTTCTCAATTTAGTTTTGTTGCAAGAGGGGAGAGAGTCTGTTTTGTGTAACAACGCTACAGGAGCACATTGGTTAATTAATCATCGTGTTTTTGGATGTCAAACGTTTGATACTTCTGACACGTAGTCATCAGAGGAGGGGTAGGACGTAACCCAGTGGTAAAGCGCTCGCTTGATGCGAGGTTGGTCTGGGATCGATCCCCGTCGGTGGGTTCATTCGACTATTTCTCGTTCCAGCCAGTGCACCACGACTGGTATATTAAAGGCCGCGGTATGTGCTATCTTGTCTGTGGGATCGTGCATATAAAAGACCCCTTGCTACTAATGGAAAAATGTAGCGGGGTTCCTCTCTAAGACTATGTCAAAATTACCAAATGTTTGACATCCATTAGCCGATGAATAGCTCTAGTGGTGTCGTTAACCAAAACAAACAAACTTCGTTAGATGAAACCCGCAACATGGGTGATACTACTAGTAACCAACCTCCCTAGGATAGATCTTTCCGGCGAAGTCCGGTTGTGTCCACGACAGGCATGCTACAACAGTTCTCTAATGGAATCGGTACAAAATTACCCACACCAGAGAAACATAGAGGCTACACGTCTTTTGTTAATGAGACGGTATAGTAAATTTAGGAATAGTGCTACAAACAATGATCCTAAATAAATAAATTTAAAAAATAAAATAAAATTACAAAAAATCGCAACCACGTAGAGATTTAGTCACCCATCTACCTACTATATCATGAACATTATTTATATTGAATCTTTATTTCTGTGATAAAGAAAGACTGGTAAGACGTTTTCATAACGTAAATTAAGTCATTGTGATTATATCAACAAATTTCCATTTCTTTTACTTTCACCGAGCATATCTGTTATAATATTTTCAGACGAAGTTCGCACTGGGACCTATCGCCAACTATTTCACCCGGAGCAGCTCATTACAGGTAAAGAGGATGCAGCCAACAACTATGCCCGAGGTCATTACACAATTGGGAAGGAAATAGTGGACCTGGTTCTGGACAGGATTCGCAAGTTGGCCGACCAGTGCACCGGTCTCCAGGGATTCCTCATCTTCCACAGCTTCGGTGGAGGAACTGGATCAGGGTTCACGTCCTTGCTCATGGAGCGTCTGTCGGTGGATTACGGGAAGAAATCCAAGCTGGAGTTTTCGGTCTACCCAGCTCCTCAAATATCAACTGCCGTGGTGGAGCCTTACAATTCCATCCTGACCACTCACACGACTCTGGAGCACTCTGACTGCGCCTTCATGGTCGACAATGAAGCTATCTACGATATCTGTCGCCGCAATCTTGATATTGAGCGTCCAACATACACCAACCTGAACAGGCTAATTGGACAGATTGTCAGCTCTATCACTGCGTCACTTCGCTTTGACGGCGCTCTAAACGTTGACTTGACCGAGTTTCAGACTAATCTTGTGCCATATCCACGCATCCATTTCCCCCTGGCAACCTACGCCCCTGTAATCTCGGCTGAAAAGGCTTACCACGAGCAGCTTTCTGTTGCCGAGGTGACCAACGCTTGTTTCGAGCCAGCCAATCAGCTTGTGAAATGCGACCCACGTCACGGGAAGTACATGGCCTGCTGCATGCTGTACAGAGGTGACGTTGTACCGAAAGATGTCAACGCAGCTATAGCCACCATCAAGACGAAGAGAACCATCCAGTTCGTGGATTGGTGTCCAACAGGGTTCAAGGTCGGCATCAACTACCAGCCGCCCACTGTGGTCCCTGGAGGAGATCTGGCAAAAGTGCAGCGCGCTGTCTGCATGTTAAGCAACACGACAGCCATAGCCGAAGCGTGGGCTCGTCTCGACCACAAGTTCGATCTGATGTACGCCAAGCGCGCCTTCGTCCATTGGTACGTCGGTGAGGGTATGGAGGAGGGGGAGTTCTCAGAGGCTCGCGAGGATCTGGCTGCCCTGGAGAAGGACTATGAAGAGGTTGGAGTTGACTCTGTGGAGGTTGAGGATGAGGAAGAGGGTGAGGAGTATTAGCGTGCGGCGTTGACCTGCTCCCCAATGAACAGTTAGTACGGACCAAACTGATAGTTAGAATGGACCAACATGACGTGCTCACCTTTTCTAGTCTTCGCGCTCTGCTGTCTTTCACATGTGCTGATTTCTTTTGACAATCAGTAATTAATGCTTTTTTGCATCATCTGTACCCAACGCTCACTATTTGCAATAAACTATTTATTTAGCAAGTTGTTGATTTTCTATGCTATTAATTAAACCAAATTATAAGCCAGTGGCGGATCCAGAAAATCCATTTAGGGGGCCCCCAGTGACACGAGGTGGAATGCCAAGGGAACTTTGTGGGAGGTTTGGAGGGGGGTCGTAAACAAAAATGAAAATGAATATATAATAAAATTATAACTATCGCAAAATTTAGGGGGGCGGGCCCCTGCCCCCCCCCCCCCCTCCTAGATCCGCCTCTGTAAGCGGAAACACCAGTAATAGTAGACCTTTGGTACTTGTCTCTAAACTGATTCTCCAGGAGAGTATTACTGTATCTGGCAGACTAATTTTAAATAGATTTTCAGACATTTATCTCGTTGACACATTTTAAATAGGGGCGGGACTTAGCCTAGTGGTAAAGCGCTCGTTTGATGCGCGGTCGGTTTGGGATCGATCCAGATCGGTGGGCCCATTGTGCCATTTCTCGTTTCAACCAGTGCACCACGACTGGTATATCAAATGCCGTGGTATGTGCTTTCCTATCTGGGGGATGGTGCATATAAAAGATCCCTTGCTGCTAATGGAAAAACAAATGTAGCGGGTTTCCTCTCTAAGACTATATGTCGCAATTACCGAATGTTTGACATCCAATAGCCGATGATTAATAAATCAATCTGTTCTAGTGATGTCGTTAAACAAAACCAACTTTTAACAATTTAAATAAGATATTGAAATACACATTTTTAAGATCTCCATTAGAATATATCTTGCATACTGATGTTGAGTTAATATCCATTAGTCTTATCTCGCAAACCAATTTCTAATAGATCGTCATTAGATAGGTCGTGGCTTGTGCTTTCTTGTACCAAGGAGTTGTCTATGTGGCTTTGTACCCTCTTTCTGCTTCTGCTAGTACCAAAAGTAAAGTTCCCAGGTATGTAAGATGCCTAACAGCCTTCCACAAGACGGTGCACCAGGGTTATTCCTTTCGTTTTGCAACAGTGACAAAGTATTTTCAATAGTGTCAACATGTTCTTCAGTCTTTACTCTTTTTTACTTCCAAATAATTTCGTACGTACAAACAAATATATATTAAGAAATAAAAGAAATTTGAACTAGTGCAAACACCAAGATGGTCAGAAACACTTCGTACATATATATATACTCTTCAAAAGAAGAAACGCAAAACCACATTGTCGTAACATTTGGAGAATTGATTTAATTATTGAATGGTGAGTCCGATAATTACCAAATGTTGCAGGATTGTTCACAATTCACTCTAGTCCATTGTGAGTAAGTGATAGGACACACCACCAAGGTCAAGGTCATCTGGAGTCAATACCGGGTGTGGCCTCCGCGTGTGTTGACAACTGCCTGGCACCGCCTGCCCATTGAAGCAACCAGAGTACGGATGACGTCCCGGGGGATGGTGGCCCACTCGGCCTGCAAGGCTGCTGCCAGCTAGGGCAGGGTCTGGGGCTGTCGGAGGCGTCGGTCCAACTCGTCCCATAGATGCTCAATTGGGTTCAAATCCGGTGATATCGATGGCCAAGGAAGGACATTAATGTTGTTGTTCTGTAGGAAAGCCGTTGTGAGACGTGCTGTGTGAGGCCTGGCGTTGTCATGTTGGAACACTGCGTTGGCGTTGGCCATAACTGGAAAGATGTGTGGCCGGAGGATCTGGTCACTGTAGCCCTGTGCATTCAGGTTGCCCTGCACGTGGACCAGGTCAGTTCTGCCAGTGTGTGAGATGGCTGCCCACACCATGACACTACCCCCGCCAAATCTGTCCACTTCCTGCACGCAGTTTGCCGCATAACGTTCACCACGACGCCTATACACGCGACATCTTCCATCATGACGTCGGAGCAGAAATCGGGACTCGTCACTGAACCACACCTGTCTCCATCGCAGTTGAGGCCATTGTCGATGAATCTGGCACCACTGCAGTTGGAGTCGACGGTGTTGTGGTGTTAAGATGACACCTCGAACTGGACGTCTGGCACGAATTCCTACCTCTAGTAGGCGGTTCCGTACGGTCTGGTCGGATATCCTGCGCAAACCTGGTATTGCTGCGGCTGTGGAGGTGGCAGTAGTCAATCGTTCCCGAAGGTGGCGTACCCGGATGTAGCGGTCCTGCCCGGGGGTAGTGACCCGTGGTCGACCGGATCTAGGGAGGTCACGTGTTGATCCATGTTGCTGGTAACGGTCCCACAGTCTGGAGATGGTGCTTGGGGACACATGGAATGCCCTGGCAACGGCCGTTCTGGATTCGCCTGCGTCTAGTCGGCCGATGGCATTGTTTCTCTGCGGTTCACTGAGATGTGGCATGTCCTGGATTGTCAACTGTCGGCCAGATACAGGGGCCAGGCAAGCGAACACCCTGCACTTTTATACTGTCGGTGTTCATGTGGTGTTATGGTTTGCACGTGGCTGCGTTTTTGCAAATATTCACATTTTGAAACTTTATTTTACAGTAGCTGCGTTTTATCGAATGTAACCGTGGGAATGTGTTTGGGACATGCAATGACCTTATATTCACAAAGCATGAACCGGTAGGAAACATAAAATCGGAGTTATAACCCATTTGTACCCTTTTGCGTTTCTTTTTTTGAAGAGTATATATATATATATATATATATATATATATATATATATATGAATGAAAATACTGAGAGTGAAAACGTATTTAATATGTGGAGGGGTCTTTTTGTTGAAAAAGAACTCTTAATGTGGAAAACCTTTACAAAGGCATTACACTCAGAAAACTTTCTTTACCGGTATCGGTGGTGATGGTTAAGCTATAAGGCTGATGGGTACTGAGTTCGCTTCCCGGTACCGGCTCCAACCCAGAGCGAGTTTTACGACTCAGTGGGTAGGTGTAAGACCACGACACCGAATCATCTCTCGCCAACAACTAACCCTGACAGCCTGAGATGGGTGTCCAGGACAGCATTCTTGAACCTTAATTAGATATAATCACGAAAATAAGTATAAAGAAACTATTTCTTTAAACCATTTTTCACATTAGACCTACATGCATTGGAGAAAAAAAACCCAGGTAGCTAAGCCATTTAGAAATTAGGCTTCCCTCAACCATATCGAGTTATTTTGTTTCTGAGACAGCCCCTGAACTTGATGCATGTCTGCTCTCCGGAGTACGTTTATGAATTAGAAACTGTTAACACGCATTTGCAACGTGAGATGGTGACGAGCCAGTCAGTTGCAAACGCTAGCGCTTACCTGCATTTCACAGATCGCTCGCGGAGAATATGGAGCAAGTGAACTCTTAGTAGCAAATAACACACTGCGCTCACTTCTATCAGAATTACCGGTACTCAGACGCTTTGAATGTTTTGCATCGTCAGACAACAGAATCGTAGAGTACAAAACCAAATGGTATGCGGCTGGGTCAAAGTTGGAGATGCACCGAACTTTTGACAGGGTAGTTAAAACCAGAAATGATAATAATATTGTGATAGTGATTGTTGTCCAAAAAAGAGAGTTTCATCTGAACCCTGTTCCACGAAGCGATCTTAGCCCTAAGATCACCTTAAGTGTATATCGACTGTGTACACTTAAGGTGATCTTAGCGCTAAGATCGCTTCGTGGAACGAGGCCCTGGACAATAAATATAGGCAATTTTATTTCATCTAGTACTATTGTGTCAAGTGCTTGAAACATGTATGGGGTACCTGTAAAACTAAGTACGTGTACTACAATTTTGTCCTGTAAAAACATTCGGTTATGTCGAAAATGAGCCATGAAAGGTTCCGCTTTCTTCAGTTAATACTTTGAGGGAGGGGTTATAGTACTGATATTTATGGGTCAGAGTTTGGTTGATATCTTGCATGCTTAGAGGATATTATTAAATTAAACGAGCTTCCATTTCGTATCATGTTTATGTCCCTCGTGAAATAATAGTGTTTGTCACTTACTAAAGCTCGTGACAACTGAAAATTATTTCCCTCGGGACATAAACATGATACGAAATGGTAGCGAGTTTAATAATCCATCTTACTTTATATCACTCAACTCATTTGGTTGACATTCTTGTAAGTCTGCAGTGCGACAACCGATGACTTCAAAATGCTTTTTACTTCATGTTTTCACTTTACCATAGTTGACACCCAATAGCCGATGTATTTTCGTGCTGGGGTGTCGTTAAATATTCATTCATTCATTCATTCATTCATTCATTCGAAATGCTGCGTCCAACTTAGGGTTCTAGTGGGACGTATCACTTTGATATGTACCAAGATATGTTTAACCATATGGGTAATGAAGGTTTTTTTTTACCACATGCGCTAACATTGTCGCCTATGGGATTTTATTGAACATAGTACAACCTTAAAGGGACTGTTCTGAGTTTCCTGCCATTGTTAGATGCTCCTGCTTATCAGAGCCTTGTTAACGATTAAACTTATTTTGAATATCACAGTTTATATATTTAGTGTTTATGGTCGTCCTAATGTTTGTAATAATTCAAAGCGGATCATATCTCCCAATAATTTCGTACGCACGGAAAAAAGGTATTGAAAAAGTAAAATGACGTTTTAGCTATTAGACACATTAAGAATACACAGACACTGAAATTGTTTTTGATACATAATTTAGTTTTTAGTCAACATTTTAATAGTGGAACCAAACCCAGGACTCCTTTTTTAAAGGTACGTTCTCAAAGTTTAGTCATACGTCGTTATTTGCGATAAAGAACTAAAAATGAATCGATATCCCATATATAACAAAATGCCCATAAAAATACAACCAAAATATTTAATTTAATAGCAAAAAAAAACAAAATAATAAAAATAAAGGACGACTGGTGGGTAAAAGGGCGTGATATTTCAATTATTAAGTACATGATTTTTTTAACCCATAATCCTATCAGGACGAAACACTATATATATATATATGTATGTATGTATGTATGTATGTATGTATGTATGTATGTATGTATGTATGTATGTATGTATACATGTACATACATACATACATACATACATACATACATACATATGTATATATATATATATATATATATATATATATATATATATATATTATATATATATATATATATATATATATATATATATATATACACACACACACACACACACACACACACACACACATATATATATATATATATATATATATATATATATATATATATATATATATATATATATATATATATACACATGCATACATACATACATACATACATACATACATACATACATACATAAATATATATATATATATATATATATATATATATATATATATATATATATATATATATGTGTGTGTGTGTGTGTGTGTGTGTGTGTGTGTGCATTTGGTATGGTTTTAAAACGTAATACATGAATAATATATTAAATAGACAGTGTATATGCACCCCCCCCCCCTTCCACGTGGATGTCCGCTCTCTAGTATAAAATCCTGGCCCCATAATTGTATTATTGTAATTGTATGCGGATATTGTTTAAATAAAATGTTATTTTTATAGGTATTAGTATATTAAAACTTTCGTCTCGCCTTGTCATCCATTTCTGGAAAAGCGATCATTAGGTAATCAAACTCCATTATTGATTTTGCTAAATCACACCTGAAGTCGCTCAGTTCCCGGACACATGTTCCTGTTTCTGTAGTTCCTACATTAAATACTCCAGAGCATACAGTTAATTTGCGGTTAATTCTCAGACTCGGAACAAGAGACGCGTCCTGTTACAAATATTTAATTTCGCTTCTTCGTTTACAACCAAAATAAACTGAAACGCACAGAAAGGCCAATAAACCTGCATAACTAATTCATCTGGAAGGAATTAAGAGAAGGCGGAAGCGTTTCTGGCATGTTTACAGGGGGTGGTGATGACGCAGCGGGGGAGGGGGAGGGAGAGAGGGGAGGTGGGGGTGGGGCTGTTATCTACTGCTTTGTTCGTAATGTTACACAATCTCGTATATCTGGAAGCAAGTGTCTCGGTGATATTGGCATTCGGCGTGAAACAGATTGCGTCCTATGACGTCACTCGCAGCTTCATCGACACGTGGTAATGTTTGATGTCTTTTATTCCATCATCACCACGCAAACTCTTAGTTTTCACTATATGAAAATCACCCCGTCTCGGTTGAATAGTCAAAGACAGATATAGACTCATAGGCCAGCAATTTTGGAAGGGGTAGGTGTGTGCTGTAAATATCAATTAGCCTTTCAGCCGGGTGTCAATGCATAAACTATATGGGATTGGAGTTACTGAAAAAAGTTGAAAGTTAGGAGAAGTTATTAAAACGAAAATGAAGAGACTGACCACAAAGGAGATTTATGTTTTATATGGAATTTCTATTTTCAATGGCTTTAAAGTGGAATAGAACAATACAAAATGCACTACAGATATCTATGCATATAAAAGTTCACGTCCTTTTTGAAAAACAAAAAGATGACATTATATGTTATATGCTATCTTATCATATGATACAATTTGACATGGTACGATACGATACGATTCGACATATTATATCATAACATATCATATCATATCATATATTGTCACATATTATATCATATATGATACCATGTCATATGATATTATATTACATATCATATCATATCATATCATATCATATCATTGACATATCACATCACATCATATAATGTCATATACCAATCGACATATATGATGTGATGTAAAGTAAATAAATGCTATTTTAGGTAGAATAATATACCATATTGGATAGCACAAGACAAGACAAAACATTTTAAGGTAAATTTTTTATCGCAGGTAGACATTCCACATTTGGAACATTCGATGTGATGTTCTATGATATCTATTATTCAGTTGACATTTACAAGACCTAAGCGGGACGTAGCTCAGTGGTAAGGCGCTCACTTGGTGTGCGGTCGGGTTAGGATCGATCCCCCGTCCAGCCAGTGCACCACAACTAGTCTAACAAAGGCCGTGATATGTACTATCCTGTCTATGGGATAGTGCATATATCATATATCATAATTATATTTATATTATGTCCGACGCCATATACTGCAACTAAAATTAAAATGAGTTGAGTGCGTGCCTCGTTAAATAAAACAGTCCTTCCTTTCTTCCTTCGTTCCAGATTTGGGACATGCGATATATTACGCAGTTGACACCCAAACAGGCTATTAAATCTGCACGAAGTACATCTGTACAGAAGCTTACATAAATACAAAGTCACTCTGTATCAGGTTTCAGTATTACAAACACCCTAGGAGTAGTACAGAAATTACAATGCGGAAGGGGGGGGGGGGGGGGGGGTCTGTAGGTGTGAGCAATTATTTTATCTTATTTAATATATCAGATATCTCTTTCTCTCGTATCACCTCCCTGTCTGTGTTTCTCGTTTTTTAAATTTTATTATATACTTCTCTCTTCTCTCTATCTGTGTGTCTGTGTGTGTGTGTGTGTGTCTGTCTGTCTGTCTGTCTCTCTCTCTCTCTCTCTCTCTCTCTCTCTCTCTCTCTCTCTCTCTCTCTCTCTCTCCACACACACACACACACACACACACACAGACGCACTCCTTCATTATTTCATTCACTTTCGATCTCTCTCTCTCACACCCACATATACACACATACACACACACACACATACTGTATCTCTCTCTCTCTCTCTCTCTCTCTCTCTCATATGCCATCTGCCGCTCTCTCTCTCTCTCTCTCTCCCCCCCCCCCCCCCCCGCCAGCAAGTGCCTAAGTAACCATATATACACACTAATTAGCTACTGGTGTTGTTGCACTCCCTCATTATTTCTTTCAGTCTCGATCTCTGTCTCACACACACATATACACACATACACACACACACACACTCTCTCTCTCTCTCTCTCTCTCTCTCTCTCTCTCTCTCTCTCTCTCTCTCTCTCTCTCTCTCTCTCTTTCTCTCTCCCCCCCCCCTCCAGCAAGTGCCTAAATAACCATATATAGACACTAATTAGCTACTGGTGTTGTTGTAATTTTTTTTCTTTCATAAGAATATTGTTGCTTTGCATGATGGAAATTAGATATATAATTTATTTTAATTATTATCATAAATAAACAAATATGTCCATCTCCGCAACAGGCCTGACATATAGCGTCTGGTAACGGGTGCTGTATGTTTGTCAGTAACAGTGTGACTGGCTCATTCACTCAATATATAGTTAGTTCTAGTGTCGATATTTGTGTACAAATGAATCATATGTGCATGATAAAAACATTTGTTTTGTTGGCAATAACAAAAGGACAACTCTTGCTGCCCTTGCCAAAACAAGTTCTACATCTGTTGCCTAGATTAGTCAAGTCGACCTGGCGGGAAAAAAAAAAGTGTGCTGAAGCTTGATCTCGAACAACAAGTTTTTTTTTCTTCTCAAAAACATACTGTTGATAAGGGAACAAAATCTATCGGCCAGTCTTTATCTTTATCTACACCCCAATTTCTAATGTTTATCTGCTTTCATGGTCTCTGTTGAGAGTAATGTTAACATTCTTAAGTAAGCGCGCATTCGGCAATTTTAAAAATGACTCATAACAACAATGTATGTATATACATAGCCCTAATATAAAACTTTGGTACAGGGCTTAAAGGGATATACCCTGGTTTTTAAATACTAAAGCATATTTTATTTTTCTATTAGAGCCGTTTTTGATAACTAAAATCATACTTTACTTAGATTTTATTGTTTAAATTATCCATTTCCGCACATTCAAAGTGTTTTTGGTCAACCTGATATTTTTAAGATCACAAAATATAAACCTCATATTTTTAAAAACGCACGTGCGTCTGAGAAGTAACAGTTATGGAGTCGAGTTTAGTTTATTTTTAGAGGGTATTTCATCATTTCAAAATCACAGACTCATGTTTCACTCTATTGTAACTTTATCCAAAAGTGTTACAGATTTGTAGATTAACCGAACTTAGTGTCAGTTTTCACGGGTTGAAACTAGGGTCTGTCCCTTTAAGTAGGCGCGGATTCGGGATGTGTGTGGGGGTGGGGTTGGGTGGGGTGGGGTAGGAGTAGACTGTTGTGAGTGCACGTCCTCAAGCAGAATAATCAAACGCTCAACCCCCTTGATAAATTCTGGATCCACCCCTAACAATGGCAATTTTATAATGATTCATAACAACAATGTATGTATATATCTAGCACTAATATAAAACTTTGGCATGGGGTTGGATGATATTATTATGGGCGGGTTTAGCTTCCAGGGCCGTACCCTGATCAAAATCCTACGTGGGGTACTACCTTTTATAAACAAATGAAAAACTATACAAATTAAACCCTGAGATGTGTATGCTATTTTCTGGAGTAAAAAAAGAAGGAAAAAGTGAGATTCTGCTCCCTCTCCCCACCCCTGGAGGGTACGGCCCTGGCTTCTCCCCAGGCCTTGAATCACATGCAGGTTTTATTCATCACTGTAAGATAATATCGCAGTGGATGTATTTAAATGAAAAAACAAGCGTTTATTTTCACTTTTAAAGCATACAGGATAAGTATTAGCAAGTCTACACTGTCCACGTATGGTACTGGAGCCACATGACAGTACAATTTGGCTCAGCCAATCAGATTGAAGCGAGCTGTTCTGTCGTCTGATAACATGTGCCACATGATCACTGAGTATCGTTGCGGCTCACGTGTAGACCATTACGTCCCAGTGAGAACGATACTACTTGACTTTACTACTTTTATTTGATAACATTTATTACCAAGCAGCATAATGGTAAGTATATTTTGTATCTATAATCGCAGAGACAGATTTCTCTAAATTGCTAATAATCAATAGAACATAAGATAGCAAAGAAATTCGTTTCCTTGGTATTTTAGTAATGGCGGCAGATATATTAACAGTTTTTCTGTCGATCGATGGCAACTTAGTAAGGGAAAATCAGTTTTTATGGGAAAATTGTGTTGAGTGTTTGTTATTTGATATTATTGTCTGCATGCGATGACTAGTTAAACTTTTGATGAAGGTATTTAACAGAGGAAGATGATAAACATGTTTAACGGCGGAGGAATGTTTGTCCGGCAGAGCGGGATCATGAAACATGTCTCAGTATCTGAGGAACGGCCGTCAGTGTCAGACGATGATGGGTGAAAAGCATGGCGCAGTAGTCTGTTTGTGCCCGTCATCTGCACTTGACCTCGGTAATGGTGGCATCCAGTATTTGAAATACCGCTAGCTGGAGTCAGTAATAATGTGTGCGGATGTCTGGCACGATGCCCAGACCAGGGAATGTTGCTGAGAATAGCGTGAACTATACCAGGACCTGTTGTGTCATAGGTCGTACAGAGTCCGACGATCACAAACGTCATTAGGGGGAGAGAGAGAGAAAGAGAGAGAGAGAGAGAGAGAGAGAGAGAGAGAGAGAGAGACAGAGAGAGAGAGAGAGACAGAAACAGAGACAGAGGGAAGAGAGAGAGACAGACAGACAGACAGACTGACTGACTGTGTGTTTGACGAATTCTAGTTTTTTTTGTCCCAGAACCAACTTCCCCAAGTGGTTGGTCGGCTCACATATCTAGTTAACTAATTACCCACCCCAAAAATTCAGAAGAAGAAGTAGGAGAAAACTGCTATTTGCTTTTGGTTTTTAGCAAGGCAATATTTTAACATTCTCCTGTATATTGTTCCCATATTTTTCTTGTAAATTCCCAACGGAAAACTCTTAGCTTTTACCGTATCTAAATCATTTGCATGTGGCGTTTTCTGTTAATAGACCACTGAAATACGGATATCCAGACCTTACTATTGGCATTCCACGAAATGGATTTATACATTTCGCCGTCTGAGCTGATATTCTTTCTGATTCATAACACATGCAATGTTCCCTTTGTCCTATGGCGTGTAAATTTATGTAAATTACATATAGAAATAAGTGAAAAATTACAATGTGTTTTCTTGAGCGGTGTTGATATTTTAAAGCTACATTCTTGTTTACCCATCCTATACAGTATAATACTGTTAATTTGATAATGCAAATTACAACTAACACACGTTTAATAAACTTGTGTTTCTCTCTATCATTAAACATAGTCAAGTAGACTGGAAATGGCGGCATACATTAATTAAAGACTGGGACGTCACAGAAAAGCGCATTGGACCGATTGGTCTGTTCTAGATGCATGCACATAGGCGTACGGGCTCCTATTTTTGTAGGGGAGCAGGCTGCCTTTTGCCCGAATTAAAGGGACATTCCCGAGTTTGCTGCATTGTAAGACGTGTCCGACTAATAAAATATTTCTACGATTAAACTTACACATGTATATTTTCTTGTATAGAAAATCAGTGGCTGTATATTCAATGTCTTTGTGGTCGTCTTAATATTTGTAAGAAGCCCAAACTGGATTTTGTCTTCAAATAATTTCGTATGTACGAAAAAAAATCTTTTTTAGGAAATAATATAAAATTTAACGACCACAAACACGTTTAATATAAAGCCACGAATATGTTATGCAGAAAAATATATTTGATATGTAATTACAGTTGTGAAAAAGTCTGTTAGTCGATAACATCTTAACAATTGCAGCAAACTCAGGAATGTCCCTTTAAACAAAAATGCCCGAATCTGGATAACAACTATTATTCATATTAGCATTACTGCTCAAACACCAGGAGAGCAGTCTCCTCCGCCCCCTCTGTCTCGTACGCTTATGTCCATGCATAGATACAGAATCGCACAGCGATGGACCTAAATAGCCCAACAACACATTGCTTGAAAAGATACACAGTTATACAGAAAAGAGCGCCATTCAACCATCTCTATATTTGTCAGATTTAACTTGTTAAATGGATATTTTGGTATATTACTGAATTAAGGCTACGTCGACTTAATTCAGAAAAATAATTTCGTTCTGAAGCCGACTATGTAAAATGTTTTGATTGAAACATATTTTATTGCATATAAGGTACAAATGGATTGGGCACAAGTTATCCAACTTACGAGGCCCTCTCCGAATAACATACAATAAAGACAACATGACAGTAACGGCGACTACAACTATTACAAGAATATACCAAAAAATGCCGTCTTATGAAAGCAAGTGTTTCTGATTAACTTAGAAGGCACGCCGGTGTATTATTTCAAGCCATGTAATTTGAACGACTCTGCCTTTAATAGAGCGACTGCGATCCAAGCCTGCTTTTAAATATTCGATATATAATCGATAGTATTTCGGTTTCGTTTTCGTAAAACACGATTAATTATTAATAGCGATGCACAGATTTGGTTGAGTTAAATATTGATTTAAATCTTTTTGCTAGTATCTCCCAAAGCGTATGTAGAAATATGCAAAAATATCGTAGCTGTGTTGTCAAGGAAAAACTTTGTTTTGTTTAGCGACAGTAAGGCGGCACTGGAACACATTGATTAATTAATTATCGGCTATTGGATGTCAAACATTTGGTCATTCTGACTGGTAGTCATGGGAAACCTGTTACATTTTTTTTTCTAATGCAGCAAGGGATCTTTTATATGCATGTTCCCGTGTTGTCAAGGAATGCCGAATGCTATATCTATTTTCTTTAAAGCTAATTTACTATAAATGGCTAATTATTATGTATAAAATCCTAGTAAAATCTCTACATTTTTGTTATTCTGTGTATATTTAACTTGTGAAATGAATAGTAAATGTGTTAACACTGCTCTCTTGAGTTTAGTTAGAGTATCTCGAATAGATCAACCAGTTCTATGTATAGTACTTCACCGCATGCGATCGGTTTACAGTTGCGATCGGCTTACAATTGTAACGTTAATTTTAGGCCAAATAAAAAAAAGAGTTGGTGATCGTCCCCGCCCGTACCTGAAAAATGCGCCCGCCCCTGAATTTTTTTTTTTTTTTTTATTTTGTTAAACAGTGTTAAAAATGCGTCGAGATAGCAGCAATTCAACTTCCGTAAGCACCGTAACGGGTTAAACCATCACCAGGTCCATCTGGCGGCCAGTGAAGGAACTACAACATCCAGGCGCATGAGCTGTTGGCTGCTACTCCAGCAAACAAAATGGTCTCCAGGGTTTTATAAAGTTTTTCACAGAAAAATAAATAAAAGCCTCGCCCCCCCCCCCCCCCCCCCCCCCCACCCCCCCACCCTGATTTGTGTGATCAAAAGGACGATCACCAACTCCCTTTTTTTATTTGGCCTTATGTTGCTCCACGGTATTTGATAATATCCGTTCATAGCGAACACAACCGTAACCTGTAAAAAATTGCAGATGGTTTTTGGGGGTTTTTTTTGCTGGGTGTCCCTAAACATTCATTCATTCATTTAGAAAAATATGTCTTAGAACGTAATTTAGTTAAAAAGTATTCAGTTTGAGCTTCATTAGATTTTGTTTCTATTAAAATTATCAATGTATTTTGAAGATTTTAGGCCCATTTTGACAGTCAATTTATCGACGTTCATATTAAAATATTCGCTGTTGTTTAGTATATTTTCAGGACATATTGTATGGGGCTGTTTAGTTACGTAGGTTAATTGCGACCCTTCCTTTAAATTTCCTTATTTTATTATTAGCATCCATGTTAGTCAGGCTGGAGTGCTAGTTTAAAAATAATCAGTGAAACGTTTCAAATTTCCAGAGGGAATGTTTAAGCATCCTTGTAATGATATTGGTTAGGCCGGTGTGCTAGTCACTGTCTGGAATTAATTAGTGACACTTCTCTCATTTTCAGAGGGAATGTATCAGCATCCTTGCAATGATGGGGGGGGGGGGGGGGGGGATGTAGCCCAGTGATAAAACGTTGGCTTGATGCGTGGTCGGTCTAGGATCATTGCCCGTCGGTGGATTATTTCTCGTTCCAGCCAGTGCTCCACAACTGGTGTAACAAAGGCCGTGGTATGTTCTATCCTGTCCCTGTCTGTGGGATGGTGCATATAAAGGACCAAGATCCCTTGCTGCTAATTGAACAAAAAACAGTAGCCCATGAAGTGGCGACAGCAGGTTTTCTCTTTCAATATGTGTGGTCCTTAACCATATGTCCGACGCCATATAGACGCCATATAATCGGTAAATAAAATGTGTTGAGTGAGTCGTTAAATAAAACATTTCCTTCCTTCCTTCCTTCCTTGTAATGATATTGGTTAGGTGGAGTGCTAGTAACTGTTTGGAATTAGTGACACTTCTTTCATTTTCAGAGGGAATGTATCAGCATCCATGTCGGCCAGGCGGGAGTGCAGATGGGCAATGCATGCTGGGAGCTGTACTGCCTGGAGCACGGGATCCAGCCTGACGGACAGATGCCGTCAGACAAGTGCGTGGGGTCCTCGGACGACTCCTTCAACACCTTCTTCAGCGAGACAGGGGCGGGCAAACACGTGCCCAGGGCCGTCTTCGTCGACCTCGAACCTACTGTTGTTGGTAGGTTTCTCGTACCATTCGGCCGCGGATCCAAGGGGGAGTCTTGAGGGTTTTTAAGACCCCAAGTAACCTTTAGAGGTATGATCTAAAACCCACCCACATACGCTTCTGGCAATATATATTAATAAGCTAGTGTTCAACTGTATGGGTGACACCGTTCTGTAGGGACTGTAACACGTATATGTCTATACGGTCAAGTGTCTTAAATCAGTGCTATAAGAAATATTGGAGCATCCTAATAGCGTTACTTACCGCGACAACCATGGTAACATTCTTATGATATACGGAGCCTTTTTAATGACTAAAATGACATATTAAATAGAGAATAATACATGAGTGGCCGTTAGATACCATTTATCTCACAACGAGGTTTAAAAAAAAAAATGTATCTTAACGAGCGAGTTTGATACATTTTTAAACGAGTCGTGAGATAAATGGTATCAAACGGACACTCGTGTATTATTCTATTTCTTACATATCCTCAAAAACCAGGTTTTAAGCAAATTTTAACATCTTTTTCGACTAAACGTTATATACAGCCGTTGCACTTGCAGCTAGCTTACGCGTCACAGACACAAGCATTTCCATCGTGTATTTTTTCATTGGATGTATGGCATTGATGACCTGGTCATCATCACCTAGGAGCAGCCAGTCGTATGTCTTGAAATTGTTAACACACGTACACGTACATGTGTAAACAACCACGTGTAACCAAAAATAACGCATGGTGTTCTCACCAACGGGTGTGTAAGAAAGATATTGTCTTGTTTAGAATATCAGTATCTGTATAAACTAGATGTTTGTTGTCATCCTAATTTTTGGTGTAGTCCAAAATGCATGCTATTTTCTAGTAATGTCGTACATCGAAAACATACATATTTCGAACTAATATAACATCTGGCTGCTACAGACATTAGCACACCACCGCAAATATTGAATATACAGACAATAGTATTCTAAACATGAAGGGGCGGGACGTAGCCCACTGGTAAGGCGTGCGGTCGGTGTGGGATCGATCCCCGTCGGTGGGCCCATTGGGCTCTTTCTCGTTCCAGTCAGTGTACCACTGGTATATCAAAGGCCGTGGTATGTACTACATTGTCTGTGGGATGGTGCATATAAAAGATCCCTTGCTGCTAATTGAAAAGAGTAGCCCGTGAAGTGGCGACAGCGTGTTGCCTTTCTCAATATCTGTGTGGTCCTTAACCATATGTCTGAAGCCATATAACCGTAAATAAAATGTGTAGTGTGTCGTTAAATAAAACATTTCCTTCTTTCTTCTAGTATACCACCGCAAACATTGAATATATACAAAAAAGACAGTAGTATTCTAAACATGAACAAGTATTTAATATGTGGTTTTAATCGCCTAGAAGACTCCACCCACCCCCACCCCCAGATCCGCCACTGCGTTTCACGGGAAAACCTCGCCTCTGGCTGATGTTTATTGATCTTTCGGCCAGGTGGTCTTCTGACAATGATTGCTCTAAGGGCTGTTCTACAAATATCGGAGAGGTCCATCAGCCCTTGACATTCAGGACGGCTGTCGGCGCTACGGCTGCAAAAGCTGTTTCAGAATTGATTTACGATAGCATTTTTATGGTTATTGGGAGTTTGTTATTAGCTGTACTAAACTGCGGCCCAAAAATGAAACTGAATTCCAAGGGCTGAGTGGAATAGGATGTTGTAGCACGTGGTTAACATTAAAAAGAAAGCAAACGACCTAAAACGTAAAATACGTTTGTCCACTCACACAGGATATATTTAGATACTTGCGCATAAAGAACAAGATTTCGATAATACAAAGATCTCCTGTTTATTCTTTCCCCATTTCTGAAATAGCTTTATGAAAAAAGATATTTAATTTAGTACTGGTTGTAGTTTATAATTTAGTTTAAAAGAGGTTAACAGGAAAATTAATCAAAATGGTATCCTTTATTAGCATAGTACATTTCAAAAGATAATACTACATACAGTGTTTGATTTTCGTATACGGGCGGGATGTAGCTGAGTAGTACAGCGCTCGCCTAATGCACGATCGATCTAGGATCGATTCCTGTCGGTGGGCCCATTGGGCTATTTCTCGTTGCAGCCAGTGCTCCCCATCTGGTGTAACAGGCCGTGGTATGTACTATCCTGTATATGGGATGGTGCATATAAAAGATCCCTTGCTGCTAAACGAAAAGAGTAGACCATGATGTGGTGACAGCGGGTTTCGTCTCTTAATATCTGTGTGGTCCTTAACCATATGTCCGACGCTATATAACCGTAAATAAAATGTGTTGAGTGCGTCGTTAAATAAAACATTTCCTTCCTTCCTTCGTATAAATGTCTAGCATTGCTAACTACATGTAATACTGCAGTATTTCTTTCTGTTTTAGAAAATTAGCATTTTGGATACACAACGTATTCCAAAACATACATCTAATTTAATATTCTGTTTCAAATCGTGGTAAGTTTATATATCTGAAAATGGTTTTTGCTTTTTTGTTGTTGTTTATTTGGTAATTTTTGTTTCAGTAACATTATCGTGATCGATGTTATTGCATGCAAGAACTATTACATTTTAAGTTCATATTGACACCTAATATAGTAATGCACGGCCCGCTTTCACTGTGAAGACTGGCTCAGTGGTCTCCCTCAATGCAGTGGTCTCCCTCTACGGTAGGGGTAATACGTAGCCCAGTGGTAAAGCGCTTGCTTGATACGCAGTCGGTTTGGGATCGATCCCCGTCGGTGGAACCATTGGGCTATTTCTCGCACCAGCCAGTGCATCACGACTGGTATATCAAAGGCTGTGGTATGTGCTGTCCTGTCTAATGGGATGGTGCATATAAAAGATCCCTTGCTACTAATGGAAAACTGTAGCGGGTTTTCTCTCTAAGACACTGTAAAAATTACCAAATGTTTGACATCCAATAGCCGATGATTAATAAATAAATGTGCTCTAGTGGTGTCGGTCAACAAAACGAAATATAACCCTCAGTGGTAGGCGCTTGATCTAGCCGAGTCGGTATAGCGCTCGCCGGAGGTTCCAGAGTCGAAGGATCGAATCCCCTCGATAGACCTATTCTCTGATTAGTTGTTCCCCCATTCCAATCAATGCTCCCCACGACGGGTGTATCAAAGGCCGTAGTGTGTGCTGTCCTGTGTGGGAAAGTGCCTATAAAAGATATCTTGCTGCTATGGGAGAATGCAGTGGGTTTCATCAGACTACGTGTTGTAACAACCAAATATTTGACGACTAGTATCCGGTGATTAAATAATGTGCTCAGCTTTTCTAGCGGTCTCGTTACATTAAACCCAGTGGTAGTGCTTTTATGGTTCGATATTCTGTAGACCCATTCGGCTAATGTCGCCTTCTCATTTGTGCCAAACCGCTAATATAAGTCCACGTGAGCCATTTTAACGACTACAATAATATACTAATTACGTTTTCTTACATATAATAGCATTGTCAGTATATCGAACATGTTTCTATTCCTCCTAATGTGGTAATGTTTCTACTTGCTCGAATTAAATTTTATCAACAAATAATAATTTAAATATGTATAAGCAAGGAACTGCAAAAGAAACAACAACAACAAAACACAACCCCCCCCCCCCCCCCCCCCCCAAAAAAAAAACCTACACAAAAAAAACAAGAACAACAAACAAACAACAAAAACAAACAAAAACAAAACAACAAAAAAACCAACACCACACAAACAACACACCATACAAATCACTGGATTATTACAAACATTGTGACAAGAAACATAATGGATATACAGACATTGGTATTCCAAAAAAAGATAATGTAATATAAATCGGCTTTAATCGTTAAAAACCGGCGTCGTGGTAGGCCATCGGTCTACAGGCTGGTAGGTACTGGGTTCGGATCCTAGTCGAGGCATGGGATTTTTAATCCAGATACTGACTCCAAACCCTGAGTGAGTGCCAAACCACTTGCACCGACCAGTGATCCATAACTGGTTCAACAAAGGCCATGGTTTGTGCTATCCTGCCTGGGAAGCGCAAATAAAAGATCCCTTGCTGCTAATCGGAAAGAGTAGCCCATGTAGTGGCGACAGCGGGTTTCCTCTCAAACTCTGTGTGGTCCTTAACCATATGTCTGACGCCATATACTCGTAAATAAAATGTGTTGAGTGCGTCGTTAAATAAAACATTTCTTTCTTTCTTTAATCGTTAAAACATCTGTTTATGGGAAAGTATTGCATTGTCTAAATATTTGGAATGTCTCTTGAACACAACCATTAACAATAGGTGACATTTGTGGTATAGTTCTCGGCGAACATGGAATTTAACAACAGTTATTGTTTTGAATAGCTAGACATCTGCATGTCATGTGATTAACCATATGTCACTGATTACCGAGTATTGTTTGAATAATTTGAGCATGAGACTCTAAGGTCATATAATGTAATTGTCATATTAAAATATATAGCTAAAAGGGAGGTTGTCATTCTCAACGTGTACTAGATCACATACGTGTTGCTGTGTGCAAACCGCTGTGATTCACAGCTTAAAGTTATGCGTCCTTTGTACATGTTAAAAATCGCTTCACTCATAGAGAATGTCATTTACAAGTTGTATATAAACGTGTACATTAGTGTTTATATGGTCACAGTCAGTATATATGAAATTTGTATGACTAACTTCTGTGGTATAATTTCCAAAATATACCAATAGACTTATTAATTCTAACCAAGTAAGAAATGTAGGATTTTTATTTATTTATTTATTTTATTATTATTGTTTTTTTTTAAATAATAAAATTGCTTATTCAAAACTTATACAGGAAGTGAAAACACTAATCGTGGCAGTGATAGATTAAAAATGTGGCATGGAATAGGAAATAGAATGGAGGGCAGTTGAAAAAAAATGAAATTAAGAGAGGTAAATTATATCTTTCTTACATTAACTGTAATTTGAGTACACGCACGTGCCGCTATGCATGTTGGTACACGTGCACGTTGGCAATCGCAATTTCCCGGATGCTAATGCTCGTAAAACGCATAGGGTCATTTGAATATTTCACACTGTGTAGCCTATGCAACATATTCCTGCCTGATATAGACTAAACAAGTAATACCATTATGTATTACTTGCATTTTCTTTCTTAGAATATCAATTTCTATATATCCAGTGCATTTCCAGTAACCCTAATGTTTATACTATCTGAAATTGGATTTTACCACCAGGTACTACCGTACGTGTATTAGAAATTGAGATTGAGCTAAAAACTACAATCATTACTGCGACATGATACACACTTGATATATAGACGTTGATACTCGAACATGTTATTATTATTTAATTTTAATACTCATAAAGCTATGTTATCCTGAAAGACATTATAAGTCAAGTATGTCCCTTTAAACGTTTTGCATAACCCTTTATGATGCACCTGGTGATTTTTGTTGCATTTCACTAAATGTATTGATGACTCTATTTCCAGACGAGGTCCGCCTGGGTACCTATCGCCAGCTGTTTCACCCTGAACAGCTGATAACGGGCAAGGAGGACGCAGCTAACAACTATGCCCGTGGTCACTACACCATCGGTAAGGAGATCATTGACCTCGTCCTGGACAGGATTCGCAAGTTGGCCGACCAGTGCACCGGTCTCCAGGGATTCCTCATCTTCCACAGCTTCGGAGGAGGAACTGGATCAGGATTCACGTCCTTGCTCATGGAGCGTCTGTCGGTGGATTACGGGAAGAAATCCAAGCTGGAGTTTTCGATCTACCCAGCTCCTCAGATATCAACTGCCGTGGTGGAGCCTTACAATTCCATCCTGACCACTCACACGACTCTAGAACACTCTGACTGCGCCTTCATGGTCGACAATGAAGCTATCTACGACATCTGCCAGAGGAACCTCGATATAGAAAGGCCATCTTACACAAATCTGAACAGGTTGATCAGCCAGATCGTCAGCTCCATCACAGCTTCGCTGCGGTTCGACGGAGCACTCAATGTGGATTTAACCGAGTTCCAGACCAACTTGGTCCCTTACCCTCGCATCCACTTCCCTCTGGCAACCTACGCTCCTGTAATCTCAGCCGAGAAGGCCTACCATGAGCAGCTGTCAGTTACCGAGATCACAAACGCCTGCTTCGAACCGGCCAATCAGCTGGTCAAGTGTGATCCTCGTCACGGCAAGTACATGGCCTGCTGCATGCTCTATCGCGGAGACGTGGTGCCGAAAGACGTCAACACCGCCATCGCCACCATCAAGACAAAGAGGAGCATCCAGTTCGTAGACTGGTGTCCAACAGGGTTCAAGGTCGGCATCAACTACCAGCCGCCCACCGTCGTCCCGGGGGGTGACTTGGCCAAAGTCCAGCGCGCTGTGTGCATGTTGAGCAACACGACCGCCATTGCCGAGGCGTGGGCTCGTCTCGACCACAAGTTCGATCTGATGTACGCCAAGCGCGCCTTCGTTCACTGGTACGTCGGTGAAGGTATGGAGGAGGGAGAGTTCTCGGAGGCTCGCGAGGATCTGGCTGCCCTGGAGAAGGACTATGAAGAGGTTGGTGTTGACTCGATCGACGCAGAGGAAGATGAGGGCGAGGAGTATTAGATCCTGGAGAATGCATTTCACGAGGTATTCCTCAACAATACCCCGTCTCAATATACAGTGTGGAGACCGTAAAAACAACGAATAACAAATTTCTATTATATTTACTGACAATATAGGTATATTCCTATTTGCTATTCTGTTGAAAATAAAAGAAATATGTTATATGTTTAATATTTGCTGACAGTTTTCTTTTCAAATCATTTCAATAAAAGGATAAGAGTCGATCTCGGTTTGGTGTATGTGGGGTTAGATTTAGCTCAGTTGGTAGAGCTCTCACTTCAGGAGCGGGACGTAGCCCAGTGTGTTCACTTGATGCGCGGTCGATCTAGGATCGATCCCCGTCGGTGGACCCACGGGGCTACTTCTCTTTCCAACCAGTGCTCCACAACTGGTGTAACAAAGGCTGTGGGATGGTGGTGCATATAAACGATCCCTTGCTGCTAATCAAAAAGAGTAGCCCATGAAGTGGCGACAGCAGGTTTCCTCTCTCAATATCTGTGTGGTTCTTAACCCTATGTCTGACGTCATATAACTGTAAATAAAATGTGTTAAGTGCGTCGTTAAATAAAACATTTCCTTCTTTTCCTTTCCAGCTCCCACTTCAATTGCTTGGGAGAGTTAGTCGAACCTTCTCGGAAGACACATTGGGGTTTTACCGTCCCAACCAGTGTCGTATGGTATATCAATGATAGTGGTGTATGTTGTCCTTTCTTGGGCGAAATACATATAAAAAATCCCTTGGTGCTATAAAAATGGAAACATGTAGAGTGTGTTCCCCGAATGTCTTTGTCACGGGGATTCAATAATTCCCGTAACTGAATAAACACAATTATCCAAATCTCTCTCCCGACTGTATATCTATTAAATCTCTCTGTAACAGGCGGTTAAACCCTAGTATGGCTCGTCTAGGTATGATCAGAGATACGATCTTATATAAAGTATATATTATTATAGCACGTTTAGCTCACTAGAAACACAACAAAACACAATACACTTTGGAATCTGTATTATCCTACGCTGACAAATGTACAGCCGTAGTAGTTAATTAATAACAGCAATAATAACAACCCAGAACTGATCACTTAATTAGTTAATCTCTAGGTGTTTAGTTACACAATATGCGAATCACTTCACCGTTACACCACACCCACACGTGTAATAATTGAGAAACGCTTCCAGGAGAAGTTAATTAATAAAGGAATTACAACACCATTCCTAACTGGTTAATTTTTAATTAACCCTTACTACTCGTTCAGTAACGTGTGATAATTTAAGAACGCTTCTTGGGGAACTTAATTAATAAAGGAATTACAGCTCTATTCCTAACAGGTTAATTTTTAATTAACCCTAACTACTCATTCAGTAACCTTGTAACACAGAATTAATACTGGTACCTATCACAATAAAGACAATAACCTACAGTTTACCTAGGTCGTCTAGGATGACTGGCTAAGCTTTATATTACCAAATACTCGTATAATGTTAGAACAAAAAGTCTACGATTTACTTCGTCAGATGACCGAAGACACTGTCTGAAGAATATTGGTATAATACAGTATTAAAATATTTAAAGTCACATCAATCACATCAAGGTTATACACAGAGCAGAAATGATATTTACCAAAGTCCAAACGGACTAACGTTCCCGGGAAGCTTGCTTTTCGTTCTCCTAGATATCTCTAAATCCTAGCTATTTATTATAAATCAGAATACGCCTGGGGGTACAAGGCGGTACCTCCCCCTATCATCTGATATTTCACCTCTACTAGAGTCGGTATATTTCTCTCTGATCGTCAGACTTACTGACGCCTTGGTCGCCAAAATCACGGTCGTCGAAACTGCACTCGCAGAGGTATTACGTAACTACTCGCCACATGGCCTCCACAGCTGGACTAAGTGCATATTGGAATGCCCGATCGCGCGAAGTATTACGTAACAAGTTGCCCATCTGGCTTAAGTGCAATTAAACTGCACACGGCCCTCTAACACAATTAAAATCGCCACAGGCGAAAACAAATTTAAGAGCATGTTCCGTCACACACCCCCACCTCAAAAAGGATATTTCCTCTACTCTAGGAATAGGGAAATATACTACATTAAAACAAACAGGTGCGTTAACCGACGCATACGGACATTTATAACACATGTAATAATAAGGTGACTACCAGTAATCACACTGAGTCTCTGAGTCCCTGGTATACAAATAAAATATATATAAACAAAACAGAAATAAAGAATGTCAACACATTATCATATCGTTCAACTTCGGGACAGGGCATCAGCGATTACATTGGATGTGCCCTTGATATGTTCAATGGTAATTGGGTATTCTTGCAGAAGAAGACTCCATCTCAAAACTCTCTGGTTGGAGGCTTTCATTAGGATGGTCCAGTCCGTCTTCGTCTTCTTGGAACAGCACAGCTCCAGCACCCACGTCACTGGCTCTCACAGCTAGCTTGAAAGGCACTCGGTACTCTCGTGCTGCCATCACGGGAGACGAGTAGCGCATCTGCTTGATACGGTTGAATGACTTCTCGCATTCACCTGACCACTGGAACTTCGTTTCTTTCTTTTTCAGTGTCGCACGTTTTCCAGGTTTTCTCCGATAGGCATGTTGTCAAATCGGTGTAGCGTTGGGTTCCAGGCGCACATCCTGGCTTAAGGTATTAGTAACCGTTGGAAGGTTCTGACAAATGGAAACATTGTCTTGTTTTAACGTAGTCAACTTTGCTCGCTGGGGGTTCAAGTCTGCTAGAATCTGGCTGTTGGCCAATTTCCTCTCTGCAGTCTTGACGTCATCACAGGAAATTGAGTGTCTCTCAATTTGGACCGGTCTCTCTGGAACTATCGGCAGTCTGTCAAAGTAACCTTTTAGCAAATTGATGTGACAATACCTACTTTTCCTAACCCTATCAGGAGTGTTTATCATATACCCTGTCTCATTAACCAGTTTGTGCACAACATAGGGCCCGAAATACCTGTTCTGCACAGAACCCCGTTTAATGGGAAGGTACAGCAGCACCTTATCCCCTGGTTTAAATTCCCGACTCTTAGCCTTCCTATCAAACACTGATTTTATTTTGTTGTGAGCATGGCTCAGTTGCTTCCTAGCTAGTTCGGTCGCCGGCAACCTCCTATCCCTAACTCTTTTATTCATCAATACTCTCTCAGTTAACAATGTAGTGCGAACTGCCAACAAATTTGGATCAGCCCCCTGCTCTAGTACTAACTCTTGTCTATTACAAGGTAAATTCCCCCTATCAAACACAACTGGTTCAATTCCCCTCTGCGGGAGATCAACAGGTTCCACCACATTTAATTTGTCAGTTGACTTATCTACCATTTTACTGATAACCTCATCCACTCCAATTTCCTGGCTCACACACGTATCAGACAAATCACAAATATCCTCTGGGTCTCGTTTTACCCTTCTGGCCATAGCACTAGTCTTTACACACGCAGGATAACTAATCTCATCAACCTCACTCTCTTCTACTCGTAAAGGGCTGTCTTTAATTAACAACTTGTCACATTTTGGCTGACAACACTGACTAGTCAAATCATTACCCAACAAAACTCCTATGTTTTCAACAGGCAAGTCCTTCACAACACCCATAACGACTGGTCCCGTCACAAACTTCGAACACAAGAAAACCTTATGTAACCGGACAACCATTTTTTCTCCAGTAACTGAGCTTAAAGCCAAACTTCGTCCTGTATCGGAATTTTCAATACCAGCTAAACACTTTTGCGTTATCAGACTCTGACTACACCCGGTATCTCTATAGATTGATATTGCCTTAGGACACAACTCTTGTTTCACATCACAAACCATACCAGTGGACACATACGGGTTTACTTTCTCTGCCATGGGACTAACCATTAACTCTCTCGCTAACGGAGCTGACCTCACTAAACCGACCACTTGCGCATTATCGCGTTTCCTTTTAAAACAGTCCCCGATAAGATGGTTATCCTTTTTACAGTAACTGCAGTGTGGACGAAAAGTTCGTGCATTGGCTGATAATGCAGGCCTATCCTTACTTTGCCCACCAGGTACATTCCTTGCCTGACTAGCTGACCAACTAGATGACTCTCCCCGATAGTTACTTTCCCGGGAAAAACCTGGCTGAAATGTCTTCTTATCACCCTGTTGTAAAGAGCTACCCGGTACTGCCTGAGCTTTGTGTATTAACACGTAATCATCTGCCACTATACCTGCCTCCTCTATCTTTTTGACATCACGATCCTCTAAATGAATACGTAAGCTAACTGGTAATCCATTTTTAATGTCCTGTAAGATCAACAACTCCCGTAACTCGGTATATGACTCTACCTGATGAGAAATCACCCATTTATCAAACATCCCTGCCTTCTTAGCCACAAACTCACTATAAGACTGACCCTGCGTTTTTCTCAACTCGCTATACCGTAAACGATAATCCTCAGGTCGTAATTCATAAGCCCTCAACACTGCAGCCTTAACTAGGTCGTACTGACTTGCTCGCTCATCACTCATTGAATTATAAGCTATACTAGCCTTCCCCTTAAACTTAGACACGGCTAACAATGTCCACTTAGACTGCGGCCAATTTAGCTGCTTAGCGGCCCGTTCAAAAAGTTGAAAGAACATATCTACCTCCTGGTCATCAAATACCGGCACTGATCTATAAGCCTCCGACATGTTAAACTCATTTCCGGCTTCTCGTCTGACTTCTTTAGTATTCAACTTTAACTCATGTTCCACTTTTAATTTTTCTAACTGGAATTCTCTATCCCTATGTCTATCTTCTCTATCCCTCTCTTCTCTTTCTCTCTCTCTCTCTATCCCTCTCTCTATCTTCTCTATCCCTATCTCTATCTTCTCTATCCCTATCTCTATCTTCTCTATCTCTATCTTCTTTCTCTCTATCTCTATGTCTATCTTCTCTATCTCTCTCTTCTCTTTCTCTCTCTCTATCCCTATCTTCTCTTTCTCTCTCTCTCTCTCTATCTAATGCACGTTCTTCTCTTTCTCTCTCTTTCTCTTCTCTTTCGTACTCAAGCTTTTTAAAAGCTAATTGTTGTTCCACACTTAACTCATTTATCTCTATCTCTGGAACAATCTCACTGTCTTCCATAACAGGCCTATCACCAAAAACTTCCTGGATAATAATTGTCTTTATATCACCTAAGGTTTTAGCTGATGTTAAATCAATTTCTCGCTCACCCGCGATTTCAACTAACTCGGCCTTACGTGCCCGCTTAATCTCCACTACACTGAGCGTAGGCCTATCCAGCAAATTCTTATCCATGTTTAGATATGACGCACTTATTATTAATTAATTTTCTAGTGAACAACGAGCTACTTCGAGTAAATTTGTAAAAATTAATTTATAAAGCCCCCATTTACAAACAATACGTTTTTAAATATGCATGTCCCGTTTCAGATCCCGGACGAGCCCCCAATTTTCTACTCCTGTCACGGGGATTCTATAATTCCCGTAACTGAATAAACACGATTATCCAAATCTCTCTCCCGACTGTATATCTATTAGATCTCTCTGTAACAGGCGGTTAAACCCTAGTATGGCTCGTCTAGGTATGATCAGAGATACGATCTTATATAAAGTATATATTATTATAGCACGTTTAGCTCACTAGAAACACAACAAAACACAATACACTTTGGAATCTGTATTATCCTACGCTGACAAATGTACAGCCGTAGTAGTTAATTAATAACAGCAATAATAACAACCCAGAACTGATCACTTAATTAGTTAATCTCTAGGTGTTTAGTTACACAATATGCGAATCACTTCACCGTTACACCACACCCACACGTGTGATAATTGAGAAACGCTTCCAGGAGAAGTTAATTAATAAAGGAATTACAACACCATTCCTAACTGGTTAATTTTTAATTAACCCTTACTACTCGTTCAGTAACGTGTGATAATTTAGGAACGCTTCTTGGGGAACTTAATTAATAAAGGAATTACAGCTCTATTCCTAACGGGTTAATTTTTAATTAACCCTAACTACTCATTCAGTAACCTTGTAACACAGAATTAATACTGGTACCTATCACAATAAAGACAATAACCTACAGTTTACCTAGGTCGTCTAGGATGACTGGCTAAGCTTTATATTACCAAATACTCGTATAATGTTAGAACAAAAAGTCTACGATTTACTTCGTCAGATGACCGAAGACACTGTCTAAAGAATATTGGTATAATACAGTATTAAAATATTTAAAGTCACATCAATCACATCAAGGTTATACACAGAGCAGAAATGATATTTACCAAAGTCCAAACGGACTAACGTTCCCGGGAAGCTTCCTTTTCGTTCTCCTAGATATCTCTAAATCCTAGCTATTTATTATAAATCAGAATACGCCTGGGGGTACAAGGCGGTACCTCCCCCTATCATCTGATATTTCACCTCTACTAGAGTCGGTATATTTCTCTCTGATCGTCAGACTTACTGACGCCTTGGTCGCCAAAATCACGGTCGTCGAAACCGCACTCGCAGAGGTATTACGTAACTACTCGCCACATGGCCTCCACAGCTGGACTAAGTGCATATTGGAATGCCCGATCGCGCGAAGTGTTACGTAACAAGTTGCCCATCTGGCTTAAGTGCAATTAAACTGCACACGGCCCTCTAACACAATTAAAATCGCCACAGGCGAAAACAAATTTAAGAGCATGTACCGTCACAGTCTTGTAATGGTGTCGGCAAACAAACAAAACTTTGATGTACGTCCATAGTGATTTTGCACAGAAAGTAACGGGAGAATAAGACATTTATGTGTATATTTTGCGGATAGGTGACACATTTTTACCAAGTTGTGCAAATTTGGCAGAAAGTGTGAAATTTGGTATTTAGTGTTTTAAGGTATGCCAAATCCAAATTGAAATGGAAGCAAGTGATACGAACAACGCTATTCACTCGCAAATGTTTAGAGATGTCGGTTAACTTACACGAATTGCGTCAGTTTGGAAACCCTAAATAAAATTGCCTTCATATTATAAATTTTAGATTGTGTATTTTTAGATTTAGATTGTGTGTTTTTACAAGATGCCGTGTTTAACAAGCATTCTGAGAGTAATACATGTCCCCTACCGGACCCAATAAGTTCGTATCTCCTAAATTCAAGGGACAGAACTTCATAAATCGTCATGAAAGTCGAACTTTATCTGTAACAATACATGCCAAAGCTATACACAGAATTTCAGTGAAACATGCTGAATGTACGAAGGGGCAGTGCGATGTTCAGGCTTGTCTTTAAGAAGACTTGTATAAAAGATCCTTTTCTGTTACTGGTTAAATGTATGTCATGTGGCATGTGAATATGCTACAGCTGGTACCAAATATGTGCAGGGAATTTTTCAAATGTGCTTGCAAAAAGATGCAACTGCTATAAATCTTATTATTCACATAGTTGTGCTGACTACGTCAGGTCAGGTCAGAGTGTTTAACGTGCACATTCAGAACACGCTTTTATAGCGCACGCCTGTCCTGGGCACAGATGTCGGCCTTGACCTGCTCCTCTGTCTAGGACAGGAAAGGGGTGGGTTGGGCTGGAAGTGGGATCGCCCGCACTGGCAGGTGCAAAGGAGCACCAGCAGTCCGACCGGGGACAGTAACAGGTGGAGTGTGGTATGGAATTTGGAAAGTCCCGTAGGATTAAGCCAAAGAGAATGGGTGCGCATTTTGGAGAAGGAAATTAGGCGCAATTTTGAATGGTCCGCCAAAAATCAAAGATAAGGAGCTACATATAGTTTTGGCAAATTAGTATGCCGAGAGTAGCTCGTTAAGTGGACCTAGATGGCGTTGAGTTGTCTCCCTAGGTTGCCCAAAGGGGATCTATTCAGATCGTGTGGCAGTCAGTGTCTATACAATATATACTTTGAGTTAGCATGATGAGTCACTTCGTGACACAAAAGACACACTGACATATCTAAAATATTCATTTCTGTTTCTGCAACTTGCTTAATACAACATACAGTGTATATTTGCCAAATACACTAATAATAATTAACCCTTTGTTTCTAAACTGTAAAGTTAAAGTTTGTTTTGTTTAACGACACCATTGAATTATTAATCATCAGCTATTGGATTGATAAACTGTATTAATGTGGTTCGTTTGATTCATGTTAAACTATATAAACCAACTATATAAACCAAATGAACCACATAATCGCAACTAAAATATACTAAACAAAATTAATCAAGGGCCAGTAGCCTTTTTGGTAACTCTGTGTCATATTATTTTAGCAAGTTTTGATGCATATTACTTCTAAAAATTGTTTCACTAAAATTTAAAGGGACATTCCTGAGTTTGCTGCATTGTAAGATGTTTCCGACTAATAAAATATTTCTAAGATTAAATTTACATATTAAATATATTTTCTTGTTTAGAAAATCAGTGTCTGTATATTTAAAGGGCTTCTGATCGTTTTAATATTTGTAAAAAGCCCAAAATGGATTTAGTCTTCAAATAATTTCGTACGTATCAAAAAAACATATTTTAGGAAATAAAATGAAATTTAACCTTGTACAAATATTAGAACGATCAGAAACACGTTTAATATACAGACACTAATATTTTATGCGGAAAAATATATTTGATATGTAATTACAATCGTTAAAAAGACTGTCGATAATATTTTAAACATTGCAGCAAACTCAGAAATGTCCCTTTAACCAGTGATACTAACAAAAATCTTGAACATAGTGTGAGTTTTTTTCTGGGAATTTTAAAAACTGCCGAAATGCGCATTCGCTTAGGGTTCGTTACATGCTGGTTCGTATTGAGCTTGTCATTTTCTTGTTTCTAAATTGATGTTTATATCATTAAATTTTAAAGGGACATTCCTGAGTTTGCTGCAATTTTTAAGATGTTATTGACTAACAGATACTTTTTTAACGATTGTAATTACATACCAAATATATTTTTCCGCATAAAATATTAGCTGCTGTATATTAAACGTGTTTCTGATCGTTCTAATATTTGTACTAGGATAAATTTCATTTTATTTCCTAAACTATCTTATTTTGGTACTTACGAAATTATTTAAAAACAAAATCCAATTTGGGCTTTTCACAAATATTAAGACGATCAAAAGCCCTTTAAATATACAGACACTGATTTTCTAAACAAGAAAATATATTTAACATGTAATTTTAATCGTAGAAATATTTTATTAGTCGAAAACATCTTACAATGCAGCAAGCTCAGGAATGTCCCTTTAAGAACATGTTACAACGTCGACACCTTACAAAGGAGGAAGCTGTATTTTTGCTTCCTTTACGATATTTAAAGAAAAATGCAGAACATAATTTATCTACTGGCTCCTTAATTAATTTTGTTGAGTGGCAAAAACGCCGACATTGTTACTTTTCGAAAAATACGATTCGGCAGCATTTCTCTCGAGCCCACTGACGTAATGATTTATATTTTCGCGATTCAGAAGATCTATGGTTATCATAGGTACAACAAATATTTTCGAAATTCTGACCCGACAAAGGTCAGAAAAACGTAGTTGTTTTCGATATCGCTAACACGATTTTTAACTTTTTACAACGTGTTACTCCTACGTGTGACGCGGTATGTCAACTTGACTGCACTAAATTGCTTTACCTGCTTTGCTTTGGCTATTCACATTTGTCTTCAACAATCAGTAACTTTTCTTTTAGAAAATTGTTTTCTGCATGTCGCCAGAAACGTACAAAATCCGTTACTAGTTTTGTTTAGCATTTACAACATGCAGGACTAAATTTATTAATCGCTTTTACAATATTTATCAACACTACACTATGCTTATTTAAATGAAATATTATTAAATTTTACCAAGTATATTAAAAAACGGTCAATATAATCAGAGCACATTTCAAACCCAGGAATTGATTTAAAAAAAAAAAAACACGTTACGCTATTTTGACCTATTTATAGAATAGAAAGACAAATGACGTTTGTTATAAATTTACCTGCATGTTACTATTTGAAAATACACTTAAATAATGAGAAGAAGGCCTTCAAACGACACATAGCAATGGTACCAATCTATGCCAGTATTCACAGACATTCCAAAAGCAAATGAGTACAATTTTCCTTGTTTTGGCCCCCAAAATTCAATTTATTCCTAAATGTCAATAACCAAATTAAAATCGTCTAGAACAAGTCAAATTGAATGACAATAAACATTTAAAAAATTACCTTTCGTTAGTAGTTATAGCTATTTAAATATTGTTATTGTAATTATCACATACGTTTAGTGAAATTATGTTGATAATTATTTACAATTAGAAACAAAATACGTTACTTTCTACAATTGTTTGTTTTATATATATTGCTTTTTATCAAGCACACATCAATGAGACTGCAGGAGAAATAATTGATCACTAGATTGGTTTCAGTACGTGTATAAACGTGCCTAAAAACACACCTCAAGTCATCCAGATTTCGCCAATAAAATAAGATGTACTTTTTATTGCTATATAAAACATGTATACCTTGTTAAATACGTGTTAAAGTAGCTTTTGATACTACATTTATTTTGCTGCGAGGGGTGAAAATGCCCCAATATAAGATATGGCGTCAGACATATGGTTAAGGACCACACAGATTTTGAGAGGAAACCCGCTGTCGCCACTACATGGGCTACTCTTCCGATTAGCAGCAAGGGATCTTTTATTTGCGCTTCCCACAAGCAGGATAGCACAAACCATGGCCTTTGTTGAACCAGTTATGGATCACTGGTCGGTGCAAGTGGTTTACACCTACCCATTGAGCCTTGCGGAGCACTCACTCAGGGTTTGGAGTCGGTATCTGGATTAAAAATCCCATGCCTCGACTGGGATCCGAACCCAGTACCTACCAGCCTGTAGACCGATGGCCTGCCACGACGCCACCGAGGCCGGTACCCCAATATAAACACGCCAAATGTGATTAAAATATCATATTCTTGCTAAATATGTTGGGGAAAACCGAACCTGTTATCAAACATTACAAAACAATGGACATTCTAACGTATTTTGCTCTAAAATAAGCCCCATTTTATTAAAATAAATTTTGTTGGTGTATACTTGGTATCTCACAATGTTTGATAAAGGACCTTCAATGCATACACAATTAAATAATTTGTGAGTAGTACGTTTTTCAAAATTTCTCTCGTCAAACATTTTATTGTATTTTTAAAATAATATCTCTTAAATCACACACCCATTCAATAATTTATATTACAATAAAATAAAAATATTTTAGAACAAGGAATTTCAAAATTGGTATAATTTGCATATTTTGTGCAACCTTCTGCAAAGTTAGAATTTTGAACTAGCAGCATTGTCCATAGCACTTGCTTCCATTCAATTTGGATTCTGCAAACCTTAAATTCCAAATTTCATACTTTCTGCCAAATGTACACATCTTTTTCACCTATCTTACTATATGAAATATAGGGTATATAATATTTGTATTGATTTATCAAGTTATTGAACTCGTTGAGACATTTAGAGTTACTAATTGATTTTACAACTTTTTTTTTGTAAATTAACATTACTTTACACAGTAAAATTTAGTGATAACAAAATAATGCAATTGGCCGCTTCACGCTGTATCCACGCGTTTCGAGGGAAATCCTATTTTAGTGACCTGTTAACTATATATACATTTTTCAAAAATTAATTCTTTTGATATACAATTTGGAAAAAATAACCTCTTAAGCAATCTTCACAAAACATCCTGACACGATAAAATCTTTGGGTTCTTTTGCGGCCAGGGCGTACGACCCGGGGGGGGGGGGGGGGGGGGGGGGGGGGGGCGGGGGGGGGGGTAGGCACTTCGGGCAAAAACGATAGGGGAATATTCAGGCAGTTTTTATCTGGGTAAATTTAAATTTCGGGGTGCAAATCAACCCCCCCAGCCCCCCTAACAAAGATACATACCGCCACATGCTTGCGTCAGCGATTCGGCAGTAAAACTGCCAATAGAACACATTATATATGGTGGGGGTGGGGACGCAGCCCAGTGGTACAGCGCTCGCCTAATAGCCATTGGGTTACCCCGTTCCATTTGTGCTCCATGTTATGTACTATCATGACTGAGATATTGCATAAAAGATTAATTGCTGCTAATTAAGGAA
This sequence comes from Gigantopelta aegis, assembly GCF_016097555.1. Taxonomy (NCBI): domain Eukaryota; kingdom Metazoa; phylum Mollusca; class Gastropoda; order Neomphalida; family Peltospiridae; genus Gigantopelta; species Gigantopelta aegis. The sequence continues at coordinate 13,741,564 of NC_054707.1, forward strand.
AACTAATACCCCGAGGAGTACCAACTAGCGGGTTTTCTTTCTAATTATCGTTGTGGTTCTGACACATATGTCCGAAGCCACGTAACCTAAATATAATGCGTGGAGTGCGTCGCTAAATAAAACACTTTCTTCCCTGTTATTTACCAGCCTCGGTGGCGTCGTGGTTAGGCCATCGGTCTACAGGCTGGTAGGTACTGGGTTCGGATCTCAGTCGAGGCATGGGATTTTTAATCCAGATACCGACTCCAAACCCTGAGTGAGTGCTCCACAAGGCTCAATGGGTAGGTGTAAACCACTTGCACCGACCAGTGATCCATAACTGGTTCAACAAAGGCCATGGTTTGTGCTATCTGCCTGTGGGAAGCGCAAATAAAAGATTCCTTGCTGCTAATCGGAAAGAGTAGCCCATGTAGTGGCGACAGCGGGTTTCCTCTCAAAATCTGTGTGGTATTAACCATATGTCTGACGCCATATATCCATAAATAAAATGTGTTGAGTGGCGTCGTTAAATAAAACATTTCTTTCTTTTTTTCTTTCTTCCCTTTTGAGAAACAAAGAAAATGACGTTGAAAACGAACCCACGATTTCAAAGTGAGAGACTGTGACCCGTAACGGAATGAGATATTTCCTAGGTTGAAAACGGATACGAATCCAAGGTGTGCCTCAACACTTTGGACACACTTTGACACTATCCACTTTAAGAATAAAGCAAACTAGGTTACAGACGACCACGATTTTACGTTGGAGTTTACGTGTCCCGTAGTGGAACGGAATGTAGCCCAGTGGTAACGCGCTCGCTTGATGCTGTTGGGCTATTTCTAGTTCCCACCAGTGCACGACGTCTGGTATATTAAAGGCCGTGGTATGTGCTATCCTGTCTATGGGATGGTGCATATAAAAAATCTTTAACTTATCACTGTATTTAATATCTAGCAAATTAAATGGATTCCGGATTTAGGAGTAGATCAAGGGAGGTAACTCTTCACCAACGATCAGTTAAGTTGTCTGTTGTTGTCGTTCTTGCATGATTTGAAAGAACTGGAAAGAAATAGTTTGTTTAGCGACACTTGAAGACATTTTAGGTTACGGCTGTTCGGTACTTCGACACTTGGTTTATATATATAATGTTTGTTTTCTTTAACGACACAGCTTGAGTACATTGATTAATGAATCATCGGCTGTGGGTGTCATTGTGACACGTGATCTAGGAAACCCGCTACATTTTTCCATTAGCGGCAAGGTATTTAAAAAAACAAAAACATTATGCACTTTGCCATAAACAGGGCAACACATACCAAAGCCTTTCATATACCAGTCGTGTGTGTGTGTGTGTGGGGGGTGGGGGGGGGGTGGTCCTCTAAGGACGTTTCATTTTACAACCTAAACACCTCAAGGGAATTATATAGACTGAGCTAGATCCCGCTGCTGGGGTAAGCGAGAGAAAGAGGAAAGAGAGAGAGACAGAGACAGAGAGAGACATACAGACAAAGAGACAGAGAGAGATAGAGGGAGAGAGAGAACGACATAGAGAGAGAAAGAGAGAGACAGAGAGATAGAAACACAGATAGAGAGAGAGAGAGAGAGAGAGAGAGAGAGAGAGAGAGAGAGAGAGAGAGAGAGAGAGAGAGAGAGAGAGAGAGAGACAGACAGAGACAGAGACAGACAGACAGACACAGACAGAGAGACACAGAGAGAGAGAATACTACCGATTAGCAGCAAAGCTTACACTTTACCATAGACATAAGCAGTATATACCACTGCGTTGTATGTAAGAATTTATATTTCGGTGCACTGTAACAACATTCTGTAGGTAATGTACACACATTTTGTATTGTAAATTCCTGCAACTCGCGGCGTATTCTAGCACTGTGGGGTGGGATTTGTTACAGACAGGGCAACACATACCAGAGCCGTTGATATACCAGTCGTGTGTGTGTGTGTGTGTGGGGGGGGAGGTGGTCCTCTAAGGACTTTTCGTCCTACAATCTAAACACCTCAAGGGAATTATCTAGACTGAGCTAGATCCCGCTGCTGGGGTAAGCGAGAGAAAGAGGAAAGAAAGAGGAGAGAGAGAGAGAGAGAGAGAGAGAGAGAGAGAGAGAGAGAGAGAGAGAGAGAGAGAGAGAGAGAGAGAGAGAGAGAGAGAGAGAGAGAGAGAGAGAGAGAGAGCGAGAGAGAGAGAGAGACAGAGAGAGAGAGAGAGAGAGAGAGAGAGAGAGAGAGACAGAGAGAGAGACAGAGAGAGAGAGAGAGAGAGAGAGAGAGAGAGAGAGAGAGAGAGAGAGAGAGAGAGAGAGAGAGAGAGAGAGAGAGAGAGAGAGAGAGACATACAAAGAGACAGAGAGAGAGAGATAGAGGGAGAGAGAGAAAGAGAGAGACATATTTGGGTGGGATTTGTTATTTGGGCTCAGTGTTAGAGAGCTCGCCTAAGGTGCGAGGGGTTGAAGGATCGATCAGGTGGACTAGGCTTTTATCCCCCCCCACCCCCATCCTAACTAGTGCCCCATAACTGGTACAACAAGGACCGGCTTATGTATTGTCATGTATGGGAACATATGTTTAAGATAAGTGGGCAAACTGGTAAACTTAGAAAATACTAACATTTTAAATGTGAATATGTTACTGAATTTTATGTGTCAACTCTTTTGCCAGGAATGCATAGAATTGCTATTTCCAAATTTAGATGTGGCGTTACACCTTTAAGGATAGAAACTGGTAGATACGAAAGCCTACCATTAGAGGAACGAACATGTACTATGTGTAAAAGCCTTTTAATTGAAGATGAAATTCAAGTTTTAATGAAGTGTCCTTTTTATGATGATCTTAGATATCCGCTGGTTTTAGAAGCTAGTTTTTAATTAACGATTTTTATCAAATGTCGGAAGAAGACAAATTTTATGTGTTTTTTGCGTGTTTTTTAGCCGATGATTAAAATATCAGTGTGCTCTAGTGGTGTCGTTAAACAAAACAAACTAACTTTTCTCAAGTATTCTGGACCCCAGCTTGCGCTTTACCACTGGGCAAGATAAAGTTTATTTTGTTTAACGACAGGCGCACATTGATGAATTAATCATCGGCTATTGGATGTCAAACATTTTGTAATTCTGACAGGTAGTCATCAGAGGAAACCCGCTACATTTTCCCTAATGCAGCAAGGGATCGTTTATATGGACTTTCCCACGGACAAGAAAGCAAATATCACGGCCTTTGACCACTTGTGGTGCACTGGTTGAAACGAGAAAACCCCAATCAGTTAAATGGATCCGCCAAGGTGGTTCGATCCTGCGACGCAAGCACCTCAAACGAGCACTCAACCGACTGAGTTAAATTCCGCCCCACCACTGGGCTACGTCCCGCCCCCTAACTCAGTTGAAGAGCGCTCTCCTGAGTTACGGTCAGTCGTAGGATTCAAGGTCGTAGATGTGTGTGGGGTGGTCTGTGTGTATGTGCGTGCGTGCGTGTGAGCGTGCGTGCGTGCGTGCGCGTGTGTGTGTGTGTGTGTAAGTGTGTGTCTGGACCTAGTGTAACAAGAATCGAAACGGCTAGTGTTAAAATCAAACTGGACGTTGCGGCTACTTTTTTTTAAATAGTTACACGGTTTTGTGTTGCTTTTTTTATTTTTTATCGTAGTTACATATCAAAACCCGTGGTATGTGCTGTCATATTAAAGGAAATGTGCTAATAAAAGAACCAATACGTGTTTGAACCTTAACTGGACATAAGGACAAAAAAAACCTGCTAAACGGAATGAAAACCTGTGGTATGTACTGTCATATTAAAGGAAATGTGCTAATAAAATAACCCATATGTGGTTGAACCATAACTGGACATAAGGACAAAAAACACCCGCTAAACGGAATGAAAACCTGTGGTATGTGCTGTCATATTAAAGGAAATGTGCTAATACAAGAACCCATATGTGGTTGAACCTTAACTGGACATAAGGACAAAAAAAACCCGCTAAACGGAATGAAAACCTGTGGTATGTGCTGTCATATTAAAGGAAATGTGCTAATACAAGAACCCATATGTGGTTGAACCTTAACTGGACATAGGACAAAAATAACCCGCTAAACGGAATGAAAACCTGTGGTATGTGCTGTCATATTAAAGGAAATGTGCTAATACAAGAACCCATATGTGGTTGAACCTTAACTGGACATAAGGACAAAACCCGCTAAACGGAATAAAATAAGTAGACGTGGCGAAATCTGGCTGAGTTTGTATCTGGTCTGGGTCGTAGGATCAAACCCCCATCCTTCCCTCTCATTGACTTTTTTCCCGTCCCAACCAGTACCCCAACAAAAACAAAATAATACCCCACTCCCCACAAACACACCCCTCACCTTATATAAACACACAAGAAACACCTCAAAGCACAAACTACCGCAAAACCCTCAACAACAACAACAACAACAACAGCATACAGACAATCAATGGCGTAGCCAGCATGAGACAGACGAGTCGCTTGCCTCGTCTGGAATTTCCCCAGATGTATTTTATTTTCCCCATGACACTGATATTTATTTAACAGGTCTGGGTTTTCCTCGGCGTTTTTTCTTTCCTCTCTGGCTACGCCCCAGACAACAATTGCAAAAACAAAACAACCAACAACAGAATAAAATAAAATAAATCAAAACTACCAAACACAAAACAAAATGGAAACAAAAATGTTTTTAATTTAATTTTATTAATTTCTTTTCTCTTAGTGGTTCGCCACTGAGTTTTCCCCACAAGGTTTTCTCAATCTATGCACCAACCAATGTTTGTTTTGTTCTGGCGAACTCCAAGACATTAATCGAAATCAAATCGGCCTCCTGTCAGTGCGAATAGTTAAGATGACTCTTTAGCAGCACCACTCGCGAGACCAGCAATCGAACGTAATCTACTTAACTTGTGAGAAAACACATCGACAGAATTCGATATTCCACTCAATTACATCTAGTTACGTTGAAGGTTTTTTTCTTTTTAAAACATAGACTCAGAAAGACAAAAATCATTTTTTTTTATGTCTCCACATTTTCTTTCTTTTTTTCTTTAAAGGCTGTCTGCCAATTGTCGAGGCTCGTAGTTTAACATCAAAGGCACTATACTACAGCAGAATTTGTAGATTACCGGACCGAATATCCGACAGGAATGTCAGCCAATTTACAAGAGCACAGATCAATTACACCCTGTCTATGTCTAACCCTCCTTGTCTGTCTGTCTATTTGACTCTCGCTCTCTCTCTCCCTCCCGCCCTCTCTTTGTATCTCTCCCTTCTCTCTCTCTCTCCCCTCCCGCCCTCTCTTTGTATCTCTCCCTCTCATACACACACACCCTCTATATCTTTCTCATACACACACCCTCTATATCTCTCTGTCTCTTTCTCTCTCTCATAAACTCACAGCCTCTATATCTCTGTCTCTTTCTCTCTTGCACACACACCCCGTCCATATCTCTCTGTCTCTTTCTCTCTCTCACACACACCCTCTATATCTCTCTTCGTCTCTTTCTCACACACACCCTCTATATCTCTGTCTCTCTCTCCCACAAACACACCCCCTCTATATCTCTCTGTCTGTCTTTATTTGATGCCACAATGGCACTGCTCACCTCAAGCACAATCTTCGAGATGGTGTTATGAGCCACTCTGAAGCTGTACATGAGGGAGTGGTAGCTGTCCCCTGCAGCATAGTAGCGGAGTGCGATGGACAGCTTCAGACCAGGTTCCAGAGGTTCCTAAACCAGGTGTTCTGCTTCGTGTTGCGATCACCGATTCTCTGCAATAGCTCATAGAACCGGGCTGGTTCCATCCGGATAAAGTTCCGGAACCCTGCCACGTCTTCGCGCTCCAATTCCCCCATCAGTTTCTCGTACATGCCATACAGTGGTCTCCTGATAAGCCATTCTCGGACCCAATATCTCCTCCGCTGTTGCTGGCATGCCTGACGTCGCACATGGAGCAAATGGACCACAGTTAGGGTGTTAGCAGCATGCTGTTGTTGGACCATCAAGAGACCATTCATGAGGTGTAATCTCTGAACAGGAGTAAGTAGCGCCATAGCTGCTCATGAGTACAGATGTTCACTGCTCAAAACGTTGTCAGGTAATGAAACAAGCAGGATTTCACCCTCAATATATACTAATTGCCCCCTAATTCGTACCAGTTCTGATTGCATCGTTCTACATCGTTCTGAATCGTACTAAATCGTTCTGCATTCTACCAAGTCCTTACTGCATCGATATACATCGTGTCAATTCGTGTCCGTTCTTATTGGTTTGTGTCTCATCGTTGTGCATTCCTATCAATTCGTTGCGATTCTCACTGGTTCGTGTTAGTTCGGTCCACACATTCCTACTGCATCGTTGTACATCGTGTCTACACCGTGTCAATTCTTATTGATTTGTATGTTATCGTTGCACACCTTATTTCATCGTATCGAATCGCACCAGGAAAGCAACACGAACCGGTGCTAATCCGCAACGAACTGACAGGAATGCACAATGATGAGATACGAACCAACAAGAATTGACATGAACTGACACGATGCAGTACGAATAGGCTTCAATTCGCAGGACCCCTGCGAATGTTTTGAACATTTCAGAACAATCGTATTGGCCTGCGGTTGTGGCCGATCTAATACGAAAGCGGCAGCGAACTAATAAGAAGTAATTCGAACCTTTACGATGATGCACGATGCGCAACGAATGCCGGTTCGTATTAGTTCGCAGCAAAAAATCGCCACAGTGGGACTTGGGACTTTATATTTTGCCATTTACACGTATGTATATAACCATGTATATTATATATAAAAACAAAATATTATGAAACAGTGAGCTCAGGGCACTCCAACGCTGACAATGCCAATCTATATTCTAGGGTCAGTAAAATACCCCCCCCCCCCCCCCCCAAATCCACAACAAAAAACACACAACAACACCAAAACAAATACAAAAAAACCCCAAACAAACAACATGTGTGGACGTGGTGTACGGTCATGAAGAGTGGCAGTCCGTCTATAGACAAAAATAAACACAAGATGGTTAAAAAATAACTTTGATTCTGCTTAGTGCAGAAATAGGAATACCATTACAGTGTTTAAACTATATAGTTTGAAAGCAAAACATTATTATGGTAACAGTTCCAAATTTAATCCTATGGCGATTGAAATAGCAATACAATTATTTCACAGATGCCTTAAAATGGACCTTCTTAGACGTATTAATAGGCATGGTTTTGTTTTAAAGAAAAAAGAAAGAAGGTTGTACTGTATTCGCTAAGCTCGAGTAAAACCCAAATAATGCTGGCACTCCTGCACCTCGAGGAACAAAGTTTACAGACCTTGATGAGTATTTTATTTGCACTCAAAATAATTATTAATCAAGGGTCAATAGAGAGGTTTTGGTCAGTTTCTTTTACGTCCGTTCTTGACGGGTCATATTATGGTATAGCGTTGTCCGTCCGCCGGTCCGTAAACTTCGTTTCTAGACCATATTTTCTTTATTTATTCACATTTAAAGGATCATCAAGCCTTGCATGCAATATAACTTGGGATGGTGCTGTGTCGCATACCATAATTAGGTCAGCGTGACCTACTTTTCATTCATTACTGCACTTTAATGAAAACCCTTGTCCGGCGATATCTTTTTTATCAATTCATATAGAATCATCAAACCGGGCATGCAAGTACAACTTGCGATACCAACAGGCCTCATTGGTGTCGTGGTTAGGCCATCGGACGTAAGGCTGGTAGGTACCGGCTCCCACCCAGAACTAGTTTTAACAACTCAATCGGTAGGTGTAATACCACTACACCCTCTTCTATCTCACTAACCACTAACCCTCTGTCCTGGACAGTGTGTGCCCAGGGCAGCGTGCTTGAACCTTAATTGGATTTAAACCCGAAAATGAAATGAAATGCGATAGTGCATTGCGTACCGTAACGAGGTCACCGTGACCAACTTTTGATGGGCGTATCATATACCACACCGGTACGTTGTTGCCAGTGCTATAATATGTTAGCAATTTTGATCACATATGACGCCTTAACGTGAGTAACTTGTGACCAATGTTAATAATGAACAGAGATGCAAGTTTTGTAAAACCAAAAACAAATAAAGTTTGTACCATTTAAGAATTGTCTGGTATTTATTTTACGTCCATTGGGGTAAGAAAAAAAAAATCGTCCGCAAAATGTTTGAATATGTGAAGCCGTTCACGCAGATTATTATTTTTCATACCCAAATGAACGTTGAACAAATAGCAGATCATCGTTATAATTAAATTTCAAATATACTTGCTAATAACGACACCAAAAGTTCATATTTTATTTTAAATAATATTTTGGTTCTTAAACGATAACATCAATAAGACGAAGTACCAATACAAAGTGACGTCATCAGATATGACTGTCAATGACGTTATATGTACGTTAATCGAGAAATGAACAAAGTCGCGTTGCTACGGCTGAACTAAAGTACTAATCAAAATTATACCCAGGTGATTTTCCAGTCTTATATATTATTTATGAAAATCTCTGGAATAAGAACCATAAAAATGTGTCAGTATTATCATGACCTGTTATGGTATTCAAACAACCGGTACAAAATATGACCTGTTATAGATAGAAATATGAGATGTATTTACAATTTTACTGCAAAACATGTATTTTGAAACAGACTATAACACCCAGGTTGATATGGATAGCAGAAATAATACACATGTCCTTTCCAATACAAGAAGTTCAATATACTGCTTTGTCAGATTAAGATTTGAACAACTTATTTATTAGCACATTGATTATATGGATACAACAGAAGTCATTTTGTTGGTAGCAAATTTATATAATTATTTTACTTATTTGATTTAATATGCTGGACTGCTATGTATTCTTACACTTAGTACTTGTGATTTCACCTGTCAGGTGTAATCAATATCAACCTGGGTGTTATAGTCTGTTCCAAATTACATATGTTTTGCAGTAAAATTGTAAATACATCTCATATTTCTATCTGTAACAGGTCATTTGTTGTCATTTTTTGTACCGATTGTTTGAATACCATAACAGGTCATAATAATACTGACACATTTTCATGGTTTTTATTCCAGAGAATAATTTAATTATAAACAAATATGTTCAAAATATCTATTGACCTTCAAGGGACATTCCTGAGTTTGCTGCATTGTCAGATGTTTCCAATTAATAAAATATTTCTACGATTAAACTTACATATTAAATATATCTTCCAGACTGGATTTTGTCTTCAAAATAATTTCCCACGTACGAAAAAAAAATATTTTAGGAAATAAAATTAAATGTAACCTAGTGCAAATATTAGAACGATCAGAAACACGTTTAATATACAGCCACTAATATTATATGCAGAAAATATATATTTGATATGCAATTACAATCGTTAAAAAGTCTCTGTTAGTCGATAACATCTTAAGACTTGCAGCAAAACTCAGGAATGTCCCTTTAATATATTTTGTTAGTCGAAAACATCTTACAATGCAGCAAACTCATGAATGTCCCTTTAATATATTTTATTAGTCGGAAAAAATATATTTTAGGAAATAAAATGAAATTTAAACTAATACAAATATTAGAACAATCAGAAACACGTTTAATATACAGTCACTAATACTTTATGCAGAAAAATATATTTGATATGTAATTACAATCGTTAAAAAGTTTCTGTTAGTCGATAACATCTTAAAAATTGCAGCAAACTCAGGAATGTCCCTTTAATTGGTCTGATTGGTAGGCCGCCAATTAAGTATAGCCCATGTTAATGTATAGATAGCAGATGTCACATTACCAATTAACTAATTCGTTAAATACATGTAGTAAAAAACATATAAACACTATTTACAGAATGTTAAAATTGTAGGACTCTTGACAGTAACTCCGGGCAGCATGTAGCTTTTGTCATCTAAAGCAAAATTAAAACGTTCTGTACTGTTCCTAAAACAACGTTGTGTCTCATGTCGGAGTGTGTCTGCTCACTGTGAGATGTTTCACAAATCATGTCCGAATTTGGCTTTTCATTGACTGGGTATGTTTCCAGTATTATTCAATATTCAATAGAGAAGTTATTTTTCTCTAGATAGTACCCGTCTGAGCTGTATTCATTACATTTGCCTAGTTGTAAAGTTGGCTAGATTTTGTGCTTGGCCGTGTGAGTCGGATGTTTCTGTCGTGCTCTCTTGGTTGTGATATTGTTGAATCTTGCCGTCGGATCCAAAACATGCAACAAATTAACAATAAGTTATGAGATGAAACAAAACTCATAATTATAATAATGTCACAGGGATCTTCCAGTACTTTGCTAGATAACTTGAACGTGTGTGTGAACCGAAAGTGTTCTTCACAAGTTACAGTAAACACGTATCCATGTAGTAGGCTATATACCCATTAAGACTAACTGTTACAAACTTGAAATTCACTGTGACGTTTCTTTCATGTTTTGTTTTAAATAAAACAAATGCTACGCTTGTTCTAAGTGAGTTTTGTTTTTCTCTCGAGGATTCATCCCTGAACGAATGTGGTGTCCGGTGTGTAGATAGGAAGTCGTGCAAATCGGCCAATCTGTGTTCTAGCGGAGGTAGTAAGGTTTTGCACGTTGTCTGAGAAATATCCATGGACAGGATGTGACGGCAACAGCGCCAGCGCCAACTGCGAGTACATATTTTCGGTGAGATCATTGATACAAAACTAAAATAGTTATGACAGAAGTATGAATATCATGTTCGTTCATTTTAGTTCAACTTATTTTCGTGCTTATATTCAGTAAAGGTTCAAATACACTGTCTTGGACACACACTTCAGCTGTCTGTCCACAATAGCCACATACCTACCCACTGAGCCATAGACGCTCTACACCACTGATGCCGGTGTAAAAAGTGTAATGGATAAGTTGTACGATTCTCTTACAATTATTTTGGGTTCAAATTTCTGTCACATAAATATTTTTCAGTTAATTGTTTTTTTGACGTGATAGACTAGTGGGTCAGACACGTGAGTTAATTTTTGTAATCGTCTTACATTTGTGTTAGCATATTGAAGTGTGAAGAATATCTTGCTTTTTTATATATATAACTACAGATATAAAGTAGTTTATATGTTCATGCGGTCTAGACGAACAAACATAAAACCCCACCCCACATGAAGCCAAAAATTGTTAAACAAAATATGAAAACGGGTAAATCCCGAAAAATATACCATTTGGCGAACAGCAAAAGACAATTTCTAAATACACAAACATAATTTTTAATAATATGATTTATAATTGATTTTAGACTGTAAGTCCAATCCAATTAATTTGTGATTTTGTTATCTTTGTCCGATGGGACGCCTACTCTATAAAACGTGTATTCCTAGGAATTTAAGTCCGTGTGACTTTCATTCCTGGTACTCCTAGTCCACAGGTCTTTTAATCCTAGTGTATGTAGTCCAGAGAAATTTTATTCCCATGTTTTGCTTATTACATATCAAACCAAACTTTGAAAACTGTACTTAGTTCTAGTACCTAGTACTAATAAAACATGTAATATGATGACCAGTTACTGTAATATAAAAATAACAGGAATAGTAAACATGAAAAATGGCCTTTTATACATGAACAATTACAAACTGCATCAAAACAATTGAAATGGTTTACCACGGACTGCCTTATGGTAGTTTTGACTATCATAAGCATACGAAATGAGTGGCGGGGGGGGGGGGGGGGGGGGGGGGGGGGGTAAGGGAGGGTCTGTATTATTATACCTGAATGTTGGGAACACCATCAGCGGACGGGACGGGATGGGGGTCAGGGACAACCCCCCCCCCCCCCCCCCCCCCCGCAAGTGAAACGATGGACACGTTCGAGCAAAATGAGCTGTCCTGAAAACTTCACGATGTATTTCCATAATTTTACTCACAATATTAGTTGTAATCCATGTAAAATGCAGACTGATTTGTATGGAATCCAAATGTCAGTCTAGCACTCGAACAGCAGACTACTCGAATGTTTATTGAACCATACCTGCAAATTGTTCCATCTACACAATTCACACGAAAAGCTTAAAAGGACATTCCCGAGTTTGCTGCAATTTTTAAGATGTTATCGACTAACAGAGACATTTTAACGATTGTAATTACATATCAAATATATTTTTCTGTATAACATATTAGTGGCTGTATATTAAACGTGTTTCTGGTCGTTCTAATATTTGTACTAGGTTAAATTTCATTTTATTTCCTAAAATATATTTGTTTCGTACTGTACGAAATTATTTGAAAACAAAGTCCAGTTTGGGCTTCCTACAAATATTAAGACGACCAGAAACACATTGAATATACCGACACTGATATTCTAAACAAGAAAATATAGTCGGAAACATCTTACAATGCAGCAAACTCAGGAATGTCCATTAAATCACTGACTACATTTGGGTTTTTATTTCAGGAAATGCCGTGTTTGAACAGTGGCACTGCCAAAGATGGGACGCACTATGTATGTACGGGCATGTACACAGGGGATTTCTGTGAAAGGCTGTACTATGGTAAGAACGAATTAGTATAGCACACCCCTTACACCAGAAAACACCACAGACCAAAATGACGGGCTGATGGTTTTCCATATTATTTTGAACTTGTATATTACCTTTTGATCTCTTTGGTGAAAATCTTGCACATTTAAGTTTTCATCGTTTTAGATGAAGTGACAGACTTGGCAGCTGTGGTGGCAGTACTCATGACGGAATGCATGAATGAATGAATGAATGAATGAATGTTTAACGATAACCCAGCACGAAAAAAAATACATCGGCTATTGGGTGTCAAACTATGGTAAATACAAAACATTAAAGGGACATTCCTGGGTTTGTTGCATTGTAAGATGTTTCTGATTGATAAAATATTTCTACGATTAAACTTACATATTAAATATACTTTCTTGTTTAGAATAAACTGGATTTTGTCTTCGTACGAAAACAAATATTTTAGGAAATAAAATGAAATTTAACCTAGTATAAATATTAGAACGATCAGAAAGATGTTTAATATACAGCCACTAGTAAATACAATCGTTAAAAAAGCAAACTCAGGAATGTCCCTTTAAAGGAGAACCTGATACATGAAACGTAGGTACCATACACCATTAGTCGTCCGCCAAATGTGAATTCAACTTGAAAGTTTTACAAATATGTCGAGATAGTGATGTGTTAAAGGGACATTCCCCGAGTTTGCTGCAATTTTTAAGATGTTATCGACTAACAGAGACATTTTAACGATTGTAATTACATATCAAATATATTTTTCTGCATAACATATTAGTGGCTGTATATTAAACGTTCTAATATTTTTACTAGGTTAAATTTCATTTTATTTCCTAAAATAATTTATTAAAAACAAAGTCCAGTTTGGGCTTCCTACAAATATTAAGACGACCAGAAACACATTGAATATACCGACACTGATATTCTAAACAAGAAAATATATTTAATATGTAAGTTTAATCGTAGAAATATGTTATTAGTCGGAAACATCTTACAATGCAGCAAACTCAGGAATGTCCCTTTAAGATTCTCTGTTTCATAACGTGTGTGTATCTGTGTTGCGTTGCAGATTGTGCTGAACCTGGTGGCGTCTCATGTGGATACAAGTGGATTGAGCGAGGTGGTCACCCCCCGTTTATGGTGTATTGCTACTCAGAGTACACCTATTTTTAAATAGTTATTCCATTATTTTTGAAACATGACAATTTTCCTCTGAACAAAACATTTGACGATTACAAATCTATTTTTTTCTCGCCGGCTTATGTTAACGGGGGGGTTGGAAGTCCTCCATACAGCGACAAGTCAGGCGTATTATACGCTAATAGTAGACGTGCGCAAGCCAAACACAAGATTAGTAACCTACTACCACAACTTCACTCTGGCATCGGCGAGCGAGCGATATCGTCTGGACTATGTGTGTGACTGGAGGACCAAACGGGCTGGCTGCGATGAAGGGACCACCTTTCAGTGCTGTTGGGAATGATCCGGAGGGGTGCGTACAGATGCACAACGTAGCGTGGTGGTACACCGCCAACTGCACGGCACCTACATGTATGATCTACAATGACAAGTTTGAAATCACTGGGCCGGATCCAGTTTTTTTGATGGGGGGGGGGGGGGGGTGTCCAAGACAAAAAGGGCACCATAACATTATGAAAAGGCACTATTGAAAAATTACACACGGTTCACATGGACCATAATATAAAAGTGCTACAACAGGGACGCTGGCAGACGTATTCTACAGTGTTATACATTGACAGAATAAATAAATTTGTAAAAAACCTAAAAATCCTAAATAAAAGGGGCACTTCTCAAATTTGGGGGGGAGGGTCCCCCTCTAGATCCGCCCCAGAATCACCTTCCCTGATCAAAATAATACTATAACGCTACATGCATACCTCAGGTTTGAAGGTCTGAAGTAACTGAATCCTTTTCAGCGGCTTCAAAAATTAATTAAAATAACTTGTGGTACTTCTAAAGAGTTAATTAGAAACATTTACAACAGACCAAAACTCAAAACAAACTTATAAAAACCAAGAAACAACAAATACAAAACAGACAACAACAAAAAAAAAGAGAAAAAAAAAAACAGAAGAGAAAGAACCACCAACAACGAGCAAATCAAATGACGACGAAAATACTGGTACTCAGCTTTTTGTTCTTCGCTCTGTTTCTGCACATTTTCAGACATTATCTTGCTCTTAAGGATATGCAATGATGTGAAACAGTATACCAATGTTCGTGAAACCATATTCATATTAGTCACGACTTTCAATATTGTCACAAAGTTGTACAATCACGCCCATGATCCCATAAAATTGTCTTGGGGAAAACATCTGAATAATTTACATAATGTAATACATTTCGTCCTAGTCTTTGGTATTATTTTTTTACGAAATTACTCTGTTTTATTATTTATTTATTTATTATTTTTGGATTCGTTATTTGCCACTCCAACCAATACTATACATGGCGAAGAAAACAGATTAATAACGAAGGTTACCGGTTTTCCTCTGCGAATGTGTGAAACTGAAAACGTGACGAGACTTGTG
The DNA here is from genome assembly GCF_016097555.1 of Gigantopelta aegis. Lineage (NCBI taxonomy): Eukaryota > Metazoa > Mollusca > Gastropoda > Neomphalida > Peltospiridae > Gigantopelta > Gigantopelta aegis. The sequence goes on from NC_054707.1 coordinate 13,756,642, forward strand.
TGCTTGTAATATTGCTTGTATGTATCCGGTATTATCTGACCTATCGTTTGTCTTCCTGTTGTGTTCCTCTCAAAATCTGTGTGGTCCTTAACCATATGTCTGACGCCATATAACCGTAAATAAAATGTGTTGAGTGCGTTGTTAAATAAAACATTTATTTCTTTTCCTGTTGTGTTTAGACGGCATTTCCTCGGTTTGTCTCCAATTCAACCAATCGGATAACAGTATTTCGATCGTCTTAATCGTGAAGACACACCAATAAGCCGTCTTAATAAAAAGTCACGTGACCAAAATTACTTCGACACAATTGGCCAGACGTCATCGCAGATAGCTGTACGAATGACGTCAAAACAACTTGCGCGAACAAGCAATGACGCTTTCCCTGCCCATATTAAGTAATGAACATATGAAATGCTGTCTAAATCGGTTAGAAAGAAAGAAAGAAAGTAGAAGGCTTAAAGGGACATTCCTGAGTTTGCTGCATTGTAAGATGTTTCCGACTAATAAAATATTTCTGCGCTTAAACTTACATATTAAATATATTTTCTTGTTTAGAATATCAGTGTCTCAATGTGTTTCTGGTCGTCTTAATATTTGTAAGAAGTCCAAATTGAATTTTGTCTTCAAATAATTTTGTACGTACGAAAAAATATATTTGAGGAAATACAATGAAATTTAACCTAGTACAAATATTAGAACGATCAGAAACACGTTTAATATACAGCCACTAATATTTTATGCAGAAAAATATATTTGATACGTAATTACAATCGTTAAAAAGTCTCTTTTAGTCGATAACGTCTTAAACATTGCAGCAAACTCAGGAATGTCCCTTTAAGGCGTTTCTTCAGAAATAAGAATGCCAGGCTGGTGTAAGATGAAACACACTGGACAACAAACCTGTGAAAACATTAACCTACATATTTTGGTCATACCATGTTCACATCACGTGTTAGTTTCAACTTTGCAATTTTATTACTGACAGTCCTGGGCTTATTTTGGTCATACCATGTTCACATCACGTGTTAGTTTAAACTTTGCAATTTTATTACTGACAGTCCTGGGCTTATTTTTGTGCACTTAAAATTAAAGATCGTTTTGTTTAACCACGCCATTAGAGCACATTGATTCATTAATAATTAGCTATTGGATGCCAAACAATTGGAAAACCTGACATAATTTGCATTAACTTTGTTATTTTGTTTACAATCACAGATAATGGTCGATAATCAAAATTCTGTTACTTTTGTCCAAAACATCTGCAATGAATGGTACTAAAATGGGATTTTAATACAAATGTAACAATAAAAACTGAGAAGCGTAAATTCGAACTCTTTAAACTCCGTGATGTCATTGTATGTTTGTCAAATCGTTGAAGATGTCATACATAGTACCGACAATGAATGAATGAATGTTTAACGACACCCCAGCACGAAAAATACATCGGCTATTGGGTGTCAAACTATGGTAATGCAAACAAATAAAGTGATGATCAACATCAATATAAAAATTCAAGATTTAAACAAAAACACGGTGTAAAGAACTGTGCAAAAATACAAATATTACAGATAGATACTGACTTTTACTCAAAACTTCAATTTTGTGCTGTATTGGCCATTCTCAAAGAGAATGTTACACCCCTGCACCACGGTGAGGTTATACCAATGCATTATTTATTTTTTTATTTCCCGGTTATGAATGCCCGCTGCAGTAATAATCCCATACCATGTGATGTTATAATCCTTCTGCAAATAAAAAATACTAACTCTTCTTCACTATTTGTTAATTGTCTCCAGAAACAAGCAAGGTTAAGGTTGGGGCCTTTGAATTATTGCTGTATATATATATATATTATATATATCTTACACACCCGTTTGTGAAAACACCATGCGTTATTTTTGATAACACATGGTTGTTTACACATGTACGTGTGTTAACAATTTCAAGACATACGACTGACTGCTCCTAGGTGATCACCAGGTCACCACTGCCAAATATTCCATGAAAATCTACAGGATGGAAATCTATTACATTGTGACGTAGAGCTAACCTGAAAATCATGGGTCTGTGACGCGTAAGTTAGTTACAAGTGCAACGGCTGTAAATAACTTTAGTCGAAAAGGATGTAAAAGTTTGCTTAAAACCTGGTTTTTGAGGATATATAAGAAATAGAATAATACATTCGTGTCCGTTAGATACCATTTATCTCACAACTCTTTGTTTAAAACGTATTAAACACACTTTCGCTCATTAGATACATTTTAAAACAACTCGTTATGAGATAAATGCTCGCTCTCTCGCTCTCTCTCTCTCTCTCTCTCTCTCTCTCTCTCTCTCTCTCTCTCTCTCTCTCTCTCTCTCTCTCTCTCTCTCTCTCTCTCTCTCTCTATATATATATATATATATATATATATATATATATATGTGCGATTGTGTATATGTGGGTTTGTGCATATATATATATATATATATATATATATATATATATATAGAGAGAGAGAGAGAGAGAGAGAGAGAGAGAGAGAGAGAGAGAGAGAGAGAGAGAGAGAGAGAGAGACGCTGACGCGAGGAGTAATATATAAGATCAATGAAATCTGAAGAAAAAAAGAAATTGAAGTTGATTGTTGATTACTTGTAAATCGTTTCAAATCAAACAAGACGATCAATCGTGCTAGGTCCGGATCTAAAGCCACGTTGTACGTTAGTAAGCAACTTGTGGGACTCATGATACCAGACAAGTCTACGGTTGATCATTCGTTCCATGCAAGTTGTCGAAGCAATAGGGCGAAAACTGGTAGGATCTGAGGGATCATTGCCAGGTTTGCGAATAGGAATAATGAATGAATGTTTAACGGCACTCCAGGAAAATAATCGCTTTCCTCCAATCAGAAACCCGTAAGTCACCAAACAACCCGATTTCCGTGAATATATTTAAAATACCTAACCGTAATGATTCAGGTAAGTGTTTTAGTAATTGATAATATTTAAAACCACAAAGTGTCAATTGGCACTTTATAATAACAATAATGCATTTGTATCATAGGTTCTACGTAGAGCATCCTGCAACTCTTCCTCAGAGAAGAGTCTGATGTATACCTCAGCATTTTTCATGGATGGAAAGTTAATAGGTTGCTTTTCAGATTTATTGCAAAAATATGTAAATTCATCTGTACTGAAAGACGAAGAAGAACGATGTAAAAAGTTGTCTGCTGTAAAATTGGTAATGTCACATCGGTACTACTAAAAGACGAATGATGGACAGTGTTACTCCATTCTTTCCCTTTGATTATACCGATAGCATTCCAATCATACGTTTACAGATGTCTTAGAATTTACTTTGGAGACAAAATTCTCCAAGATGATTTCTTACTCTGTCTGATTTCTCTACATGTTTTAACCGTAACAAAGCGAATGTCTGCGAGCGTAATTAAAGGGACATTCCTGAGTTTGCTGCGATTTTTAAGATGTTATCGACTAATAAACACTTTTTAACGATTGTAATTACATATCAAATATATTTTTCTGCATAAAGTATTAGTGTCTGTATATTAAACGTGTTTCTGATCGTTCTGATATTTGTATTAGTTTAAATTTCATTTTATTTCCTAAAATATAGTTTTTTCGTACGTACGAAATTATTTGAAGACAAAATCCAGTTTGGTCTTCTTAGAAATATTAAGACGACCAGAAACACATTGAATATACAGACACTGATATTCTAAACAAGAAAATATATTTAATATACAAGTTTAATCGTAGAAATATTTTGTTAGTCGGAAACATCTTACAATGCAGCAAACTCAGGAATGTCCATTTAAAGGTCCAACTAAATTCAGGAGGTGCTTGAATGATTCTGAATCTCGGATATATATAAAGACTTAAGAGACGTGTTCTAAACACAATGTTTCTCAAAACAAAACAATTACATCGTGTACATTCTCGGAGGCTTTGTTTCAGAGACTGTGTTGGAAAACATTTACAAGCAGCCAATCATAACGATCATAATCCACACCATAGTTCAACTCAGTTCTTCATACACAGCGAGATTTACATCCATATAGTATGACCGCTGGTTATTGAGTTCTCTCATTATGTTTTTGTTTTGTTTACTTAACGACGCACTTAACACATTTTATTTACAGTTATATGGCGTCAGACATATGGTTAAGGACCACATATATTGAGAGAGGAAATCCGCTGTCGCCACTTCATGGGCTACACTTTTCGATTGGCAGCAATGAATCTTTTATATGCACCATCCCACAGACTGGGTGGTATATATCACGGCCTTTGATATACCAGTCGTGGTGCACTGGCTGGAACGAGAAATAGCCCAATAGGCCCACTGGGCTACGTCCCGCCCTTCTCTTATTAAGTATTTATAACGAAACAATTTACGCACTTCTATATCGATATATATTAATTATTCTAGAATCAAGAGTTGCTTCTTAATTCTAGAGTTTGTCAAAAATATCAGTACAACTAAAAGAAAAATAAAGAACTAATATCCATTTTGAATGCAAGTAAATTACAGTCTCTAAATATGTTCATAAACGTCATAATCATATTCAAGCTACTGTCTCTAAACAAGACAGAATCCAAAGGTCATTTTGACATGTACCGAAGAAACACTCTGAGGCGCTTGGCTTATAAGAGGGCCGCCAAAATGACGACATATTTTCACATCTTCAAGTTGAGAGGACAGCCACTCGACAGTACTACATCTTCTTCCTGCATCGTGTTTACAGACCTGAAGATTAATAAAGTACCGCCTACTTTTGATCATATGACTTACACTACGTAAGTAATTGAGACCATTTCATGGATATCATACACACAAAATAATGTTCTCTGCATACAAAGAATACTGCAAAAACATATTGACAGCTTGTACAACTGTCGTTGCATCGATATTTAAAGGGACATTCCTGAGTTTCCTGCAACTGTTAATGTTATTGACTAACTGAGCCTTTTTAACGATTGTAATTACATATCAAATATATTTTTCTGCATAAAATATTAGTGGCTGTATATTACACGTGTTTCTGATCGTTCTAATATTTTTACTAGGTTAATTTTCATTTTATTTCCTAAAAAAGATTTTTTCATACGTACGAAATTATTTGAAGACAAAATCCAGTATGGGCTTCTTACAAATATTAAGACGACCAGAAACACATTGAATATACAGAAACTGGTATTTAATATGTAAGTTTAATCGTAGAAATATTTTATTAGTCGAAAACATCTTACAATGCAACAAACTCGGGAATGTCCCTTTAATGTGTTTATGAAAATGTATGGTAATTAGTTGTGGAGCTCGAGTCATATTTTTGTGCTTCTTAAAATTGTTTTATTCACGCCATCTTGGTAAATAAGCAGTAGATGGAGAACATGTAAAACATTTGAACAACCGAGTTAAACCTCGTCGGCATGGACAGCTACGTCTAGGCTACTATTCAGGTGGTGATTAATTAATTTCCATGTGTATGCTTTTTAGAAATACACCCCAGTGAACCATCGGAATGCGGGACAATTCGGAACACTCGGAATGACTACCAATTAAACATTTACTCGTCATCAGAGACAGAACATTTCAAATAACTACCAATATAAACATTTGCTCACCATCACTGTCAGAACACTTCAAATAACTACCAACATAAATATGTACTCGTCATCAGAGTCAGAACGGTGGAAATGACTACCAACATTAATAAGTCATCAGTTAGAACATCACATGTTCTATTGGAAATGTATCGAATTATCTGATTGGATACTATAGGTCTTCATTGCAAATAACTATTGCATTTGATCCAACAATTTGGTACATGGTTATGTCTTTTATATGTCGTGAAAAATACATGAAACGTGCTGTATTTACTAGCATAATATTACATGTAGAATGCGGGGGATGTCATGCCAGTAAATTTCAAAATGTCCGGATCCCTCACAGACACAGGAACACAGGGGACATTTTGTTTTCAAAATCTTGATTAGCGATATTTCTAGTCATTGAAAATTGATTAGCAACTACTGTTTAATGTTTTAAAATTCATTCATTCACACGATTGAAACAGGAATAAAGCCAAGTTATCTATTATATATAATCTACAGGGATATCTTGTTCTTTCTATTACGTACAAATCTCAGTGATTTAATAATGAGAATCAATATTTAGAAACTAGTATTTAAATCACATGTATCTCCTTATGTTTTCAGTAGTCCGACAAACACGCCCCTGCGCGTGCTGTAACCTCATCGTGGTGCAGGGGTGTAACAGTTTCTTTGAGAATGGCCAATACAGCACAAAATTGAAGTTTTGAGTAAAATTCAGTATCTATCTGTGATATTTGTGTTTTTGCACAGTTCTTTACACTGTTTTTGTTTAAATCTTGAATTTTTATATTGATGTTGATCATCACTTTATTTGCATTACCATAGTTTGACACCCAATAGCCGATGTATTTTTCGTGCTGGGGTGTCGTTAAACATTCAATCATTCCGACAAACACGATTCTTAAAGACGTGTTGACTCCAAACATATAAAATACAGGAACATTTCCAACATAAGATAAGACAGATACATCTTAATTTTAAACGTTCTTTGATTTGACTGTAGAGTCCTGGGTGGTAGATAAAACTAGTATAACATTGTTTTTGTTACAAAGGCCGTGACATTAATTTTGCTGTGAACAAGTGCATAAAATAACTGTAAAAATAGCTGGTGATAAGGGATGCTAGACGGAAACGGGTGGTTTTCTCTCAGACTGTAAATTAGGTTTAACAATTATGACATGGAAACGAGTTATTATCAAATGTATGTCCTAACTAAAATAAGTTTCAGTTGCCACAAGTGTTAGTGATCGATAAATGATAATTATTTAACGATGGACATTCATTTGACAATAACTGGTACCGAGGTTGTTATTCTGTTTGTTACCTCAGCTATTTTGGTCTCTAAAACCATTTATTATCGATATCCATACACAACATGTACTTATACATTTAACTGATACATTTTGACGTTCGTGTAAGTCTAATTAAATTTTCGTTACATTCATTACATTATAACATCATCCCATTGATTTAGGCGTAGCAAGAAGAGTTTGTTCATTTAATAATTGACCGTAATTATTGCTTGGTTCATGCAAGTATAATTCCATTTTATAATTACTGTTTTGTAATAAGCGTCTGGATTGGTTAAAATGCTATCACGTAACCTAACAAAACAACGTTCATTCTTCCATGAACGTTAAAACTGTACTTTTTCGGTAAACAAATAAAAACGAAATGTTATTACCGGAACTACGTTTTATTAATTACGTCAATAACGAAATCCCCGAGGATTCCATGGTTTCTATTTTTATCCCAATATCGTCTGCACTGTGAGTGACAGTGACAATTCAGGCTTTAAACGATTCCGGATTTGAACTGAGACACATAATGTATATTACAGGCAACAAAAACGAAGCTTCTATTAGAAATTATAGCAGCGAATGCTCAACAAATCGACGGAGAGACATAAGCGCATCTCTGTCACGTTTGACAAAAACACCAAAATCGACAACTTACACGCGCGAAAACACATACGCCTTCGTGCACAATTACGCGACCTGTCCTTTCCGAAAATAATATCACATAATCACAAACTTTCTCTGAAATCCACACACAGTAACACTGAAACAACTTTATCCCATTCAAGTCGGTCTTCACATTCACGTTTCACTAATTCAGCTTTTGAGAAGTACAATTTTAATATAGTAATTGATTAATCTAAATAATTTGACGCTCTCTCTTGTTAGTTCAAAATTCTTACTCTAACCGCTTAGGCTAAAATTCCGATTTTACAATGCCGAGCATACGAAAAATAACCCCCATGTTGCCATCTATACTAAAGTCGACGAAAACCACTGCTATTGGTTTCTAAGTATCACACTAAGTGTGTAACTGGAATATGTAAACAAATCCCTGTCAACCTTCCTACTTTTTTAAATATATTTTTTTAACTTAGGCTAAAATTCCGATTTTACAATGCCGAGCATACGAAAAGTAGCCCCCATGTTGCCATCTATACTAAAGTCGATGGAAACCACTGCTATTGGTTTCTAAGTATCACACTAAGTGTATAACTAAAATATGTAAACAAATCTCTGTCAACCTTCCCAGTTTTTTAAATATATGTTTTTAACTTGGGCTAAAATTCCGATTTTACAATGCCGGACATACGAAAAGTAACCCCCATCTTTGAATCTTTTATATGCACCATCCCACATACTGGGTGGTATATATCACGGCCTTTGATATACCAGTCGTGGTGCACTGGCTGGAACGAGAAATGGCCCAATAGGCCCACTGGGCTACGTCCCGCCCTTCTCTTATTAAGTATTTATAACGAAACAATTTACACACTTCTATATCGATATATATTAATTATTCTAGAATCAAGAGTTGCTTCTTAATTCTAGAGTTTGTCAAAAATATCAGTACAACTAAAAGAAAAATAAAGAACTAATATCCATTTTGAATGCAACTAAATTACAGTCTCTAAATATTTTCATAAAAGTCATAATCATATTCAAGCTACTGTCTCTGAAGAAGACAGAATCCAAAGGTCGTTTTGACATGTACCGAAGAAACACTCTGAGGCGCTTGGCTTATAAAAGGGCCGCCAAAATGACGACATATTTTCACATCTTCAAGTTGGGAGGACAGCCACTCGACAGTACTACATCTTCCTGCATCGTGTTTACAGACCTGGGACCCTATTTTCGAAGCCATCTTAGCCTACGAAATCGTGAAATGATCGTAAGCTATGACATCACTATGGCATGCGCTGTAGTGACGTCACAACCTACGACGGTTTTACGATTTCGTAGCGCTAAGATGACTTCGAAAATAGGGCCCCTGAAGATTAATTAAGTACCGCCTACTTTTGATCATATGACTTACACTACGTAAGTAATTGAGAGCATTTCATGGATATCATACACACAAAATAATGTTCTCTGCATACAAAGAATACTGCAAAAAAATATTGACAGCTTGTACAACTGTCGTTGCATCGATATTTAATGTGTTTATGAAAATGTATGGTAATTAGTTGTGGAGCTCGAGTCACATTTTTGTGCTTCTTAAAATTGTTTTATTCACGCCATCTTGGTAAATAAGCAGTAGATGGAGAACATGTAAAACATTTGAACAACTGAGTTAAACCTCGTCGGCATGGACAGCTACGTCTAGGCTACTATTCAGGTGGTGATTAATTAATTTCCATGTGTATGCTTTTTAGAAATACACCCTAGTGAACCATCGGAATGCGGGACAATTCGGAACACTCGGAATGACTACCAATTAAACATTTACTCGTCACCAGAGACAGAACATTTCAAATAACTACCAATATAAACATTTGCTCACCATCACTGTAAAAATAGTTGGTGATAAGGGATGCTAGACGGAAACGGGTGGTTTTCTCTCAGACTGTAAATTAGGTTTAACAATTATGACATGGAAACGAGTTATTATCAAATGTATGTCCCAACTAAAATAAGTTTCCGTTGCCACGAGCTTTAGTGATCGATAAATGATAATTATTTAACGATGGACATTCATTTGACAATAACTGGTACCGAGGTTGTTATTCTGTTTGTTACCTCAGCTATTTTGGTCTCTAAAACCCATTTATTATCAATATCCATACACAACATGTACTTATACATTTAACTGATACATTTTGACGTTCGTGTAAGTCTAATTAAATTTTCGTTACATTCATTACATTATAACATCATCCCATTGATTTAGGCGTAGCAATAAGAGTTTGTTCATTTAATAATTGACCGTAATTATTGCTTGGTTCATGCAAGTATAATTCCATTTTATAATTACTGTTTTGTAATAAGCGTCTGGATTGGTTAAAATGCTATCACGTAACGTAACAAAACAACGTTCATTCTTCCATGAACGTTAAAACTGTACTTTTTCGGTAAACAAATAAAAACGAAATGTTATTACCGGAACTACGTTTTATTAATTACGTCAATAACGAAATCCCCGAGGATTCCATCGTTTCTATTTTTATCCCAATATCGTCTGCACTGTGAGTGACAGTGACAATTCAGGCTTTAAACGATTCCGGGTTTGAACTGAGACACATAATGTATATTACAGGCCACAAAAACGAAGCTTCTATTAGAAATTATAGCAGAGAATGCTCAACAAATCGACGGAGAGACATGAGCGCAGCTCTGTCACGTTTGACAAAAACACCAAAATCGACAACTTACACGCGCGAAAACACATACGCCTTCGTGCACAATTACGCGACCTGTCCTTTCCGAAAATAATATCACATAATCACAAACTTTTTCTGAAATCCACACACACAGTAACATTGAAACCACTTTATCCCATTCAAGTCGGTCTTCACATTCACGTTTCACTAATTCAGCTTTTGACAACTACAATTTTAATATAGTAATTGATTAATCTAAATAATTTGACGCTCTCTCTTGTTAGTTCAAAATTCTTACTCTAACCGCTTTACAACAAATCTTCCATTCAATTCTTAATTAATTATCGTTTGATATTTCTGAAAAACTGTTTGTGTTATCAGTTGGTGTTCATTCATTTTAAATTTTATAACTTTTTATTTGCATTTGAATCAGAAAATTAAAATTTAGAAAACCTTATGTACATCTGTAGCGTTCCTGGTTTTCAGTCTTATCTTTTCATATTTTCTTTGGTTATTATATTCAGTTAAGATTCTGATTATATCTCTTACTAATTACATTAACAGCATGATGTAACTCTACTCACTTATGAATATCAGGAACGTTATTTTTCTCATTGCTACGAGGGATAATACAATAAGTGTCGTGCAACCGTTTTAAATGTTGTCGACAGAAGTCCGTGCAAGAGTGTGGCCTGACTGAATCAAACAATCAGGTTGGTCAGGTTAGATCATTTTTCGACGCATGTGATTCATCCCCACTTGCGCTCGGGTTGTTTTTCTGTGAGGTTTGTGTTGTTTTTCGTTTTATATATATGTAAACATGTTTGCTTCCATTCCTAACTGTCTACCCATTTAAACATATGTTTAACCAATGTATATCTTATAAGTTTCGGTTATTAAAATTATAAATTAACTACGTAAAGCGAGTCAGGCCATGACCCGTGTTACGTGTAAGGTGTAATCGTCCCATATATAATTCCGTGTTTTTACCGTGCACGAACTGTCCGCTTAATCGTTTTGGCTGAGTAAGAGAACGGACGACCCGTCTGAATAAATTAAACCTGATTAAATTAGGATCTCGTTGATTTTAATAAGCGGTCTTCGTCATTGTCGATGGTTTGTAACCCCATTCCGAATAAGTGAGTCCTAATTATATGGATTAACGACTGCTTTAATAGGGTGTTTTGGTTAAAAATAGCTTTGAAGGGGACTGTCCAATATATATGATTTAACGGAGTTCGTGTACACCGGCATGGATGGGTAATTGTGTAAGGTGTAGAACCTAATTATTTGGTGAGGGCTGTCCTGCAGATGTAAAGTTAATTCCGCGAATATTCTCTTTGTTGGAATTATCCACGACACATTCATACATGTCCCTAAATATAAATATTTATTTGTATGGATATGTGGGTGTAAATTTATTTATTTAGTGGTAATCAATTCATATATGGATCTTAGAGGACTACCATACATATTTGTTATATGTTTGTACTCCCTCGAATAAATGTGTAATCTGTTTATTTGTTAGTTTTCTGTGCGAGCCAAGTCGGTCTGGTTTATAGTAATTTCGGCCTTCTAGAGAATTATTAATAGACTCTTAGTACCAGCAACCGAAAGGGGTAGCCGAACCCGTGGTCCCCAGATTGGGACCCGAAAAGTAAATTTCATCACACATCATTATAATGAATCGGAGATTTGACGAAAAAACTACAAATGTAACTTTCTAAGGGAATTCCCTTATTTGTGTATTCATACAGTTGTAAATCAGTGTGGAATAGAGTTCGATTTTTTAAAATATAGTTTTGTATAATGGCAATATTAATGCATTTGGAATTATACGCGCTACGCCATTCAACGGTTTTGGTGTTTATCATCCCATGAACGTCAAACATATATCGTTCAATTCTTAAAGGGACATTCCTGACTTTGCTGCATTGTAAGATGTTTCCGACTAATAAAATATTTTTACGATTAAACTTACATATTAAATATATTTTCTTGTTTAGAATATCAGTGTCTATATATTCAATGTGTTTCTGGTGATCTCAATATTTGTAAGGAGCCCAAACTGGATTTTGTCTTCAAATAATTTCGTACGTACGAAAACATAATTTTTAGGAAATAAAATGAAATTTAATCTAGTACAAATATTAGAACGATCAGAAACACGTTTAATATACAGCCACTTATATTTTATGCAGAAAAATGTATTTGATATGTAATTACAATCGTTGAAAAGTCTGTTAGTCGATATCATCTTACAAATTGCAGCAAACTCAGGAATGTCCTTTTAAATGAACCGAAAAAATGATGAGTACACTGTATGACGTCATTTTATATTGAGCGTTATTGTTTATAGACCAAAACAACTGAAAATAAAGTATGAACTTTTAGTGTTATTTTTTGCAAGTGTGTTTCAAATTTATTTATAAGTATCGTCGCCGATTCACACAATTTGCGGACGATTTTTTTATTTTTATTTAGCGATGAACTTTTCAAAATAACAGACAATCCTTAAGAGAAGCGCAGAACCGCCAATCCTTAAGAGAAGCGCAGAACCGCTTTCCGCAATGTCTGACCAGCGGAAAGCCGTTCATACATAAGTCATTGTGCAGAGTTAAGCCCTGGGCCCCGTTCATCGAAGCGATCTTAGCCCTAAGATCAACTTAAGTGCATAGGGTAGCTATGCGCCTAAGGTAATCTTAGGACTAAGATAGCTTCGTGGAACGATGCCGCGTAGCTTACTATCGCAAATTACTGTGAAAATTTACAATAGGTACGAGGCAGTTATAAGCCAATAACAGTTTCTAAGGAGAATACTAACTAACCAAATACCTTTTATGAAACTCGGCATTCGATAAAAAAATATTCTATGACCTTCACACGAAAATACGGGAGATAACCCTCATGTCTTATGCATTCGGCAATTATCGTTGAGCAAATAAACCGATAAAATTACTTCATGGATGTCAGATACCAATGAATACATCCAATATGTTCAGAAAAGTCGGTAACCAAGAAGGTTTTAATCATCTATAGAGGAAGTTACGACTAACGTACGGTTGCTTTGTGGAACGGCTGTAAAGTTTAGTGGTAGTTGTAAAACACACCTGAAGACACTACCATTAACCTTAGCTACAATTCTTTCGTAAAACGGGGCCCTGATCATGTATTACGGTTTTTTCGTTCAGATTACCTGGATGTTATGTGTTTTTTAAGCATTGCCGAAAATAGTGAACATTGAGATTCATGCAGTTATAAGCGACTACTTTTTAAAGTTTTATGATTTTATTGGAACCAATCCCAACATTTATAACAAAAACTATTTACATATTAGAATTGTATTTATATACAGAATCGATGTAAACCACTTTACATATTGTTCTGTGTATTGCTATAATTTTGTATTTTATTCGCGTTCAAAGGTAAATTAACGTCCAATTTTGTTGTTTTAAAAAATCTGCAATGAACTATATTAAATTAGCATTTTATTTCAAATTTAACAATAAAAACTGCCTTGCTTAAATGCAAACACTTTAAACTACAAGACGTCATTGTGTATGTTTGCCAAATTGTGATGACGTCATAGTACCGACAAACCCATAAGGATTGTCTGTTTGTTTTTACGTTCATCGCGGTAGGAACAAGGAGAAAAAACATCCGTAAACTGTGCGAATCGGCAAAGCGGATTATTTCGTTTTACGTATTCAGATGAACTTAAAAACAATAAGAGATAATACTTATAATTACATTTAAAACATACGAACTAATAATAACATTAAAAGTTCCTATTTTATTTTGAATTATATTTTTGGTTCTTATCAATTTTTCAAAATGTTCAGACCCGCTGCGTCGAGGAAATTTGATTATTTTTCAGATTGTAGCCGGGCCTTTTACCAGAGGACCAGACGATGTGCAGTAATGAAAAAAGGAGACCATCCATCATTTGGGTTACATATCCATAATTTATTCATAATCAGACCTATTACAATTTAATTTAGTTTCATTATCATGCCAATTATTCTTTAATTTATTATTTTAAAAGCAATTCTTTAAACAAAAATAATGTCTAATTATTTCTAAGAAACCAAAAATCAATAATTAATACAATCTGTGACAACAGTATTCTTTCTATTTTCAAAGAAACTTTACTCCTGGATTTACTTAATTATTATTATGTAATAAAAATAATTGTCCCAAGTTTTATTATTACAACTTTATTAATAAATATGTTTATTGAGTTAAAATTAAGAATAATCACTTTTAATTTCAGATTTTCAGATTTCCAGATTATAACGGACCACAGAACGTTCCCGAAGAATGGCCACAACTTAAAGAAACTGTGACGATAATGTCACGATCTACAGTTGTACCTTTACTGGTAATATTTCAAATATCACTAAAATTCTGATTTTACAATACCGAGCATTCGAAAAGTGACCCAGATGTTTCCATTTATAATAACGTTGATGGAAACCACTGCTATTGGTTTGTAAGTATCACAGTAAGTGAATAATTAGAATACATTAACAAATCCCTGTCATCCTTCCCACTATTTTAAATATGTTGTTTTAACTTGGGCTAAAATTCTCAATTTTACAATACTGAGCATATCAAGTGACCCATGTTTCCATCAATACTAAAGTCTATGGAAACCACTGCTATAGATTTCTATGTTTCACACTAAGTGTATAATTAAAATATATAAACAAATCTGTCAACTTTCCCAGTTTTTAAACTATACTTCTCTAACTTAGGCTAAAATTCAAAGTTTACAATGCCAAACATAGGAAAAGGGGACCCCATATTGCCATCTATACTAACGTCGATGGAAACCACCGCTATTCGTTTCTAAGTATCACACTAAGTGTATAACTAGAATATGTAAACAAATCCCTGTCATCCTTCCCATTTTTTTAAATATATTTTTTTTAACTTTGACTAAAATTCCGATTTTTATAATGCCGAGCATACGAAAAATAACCCCCATCTTTCCATCTATACTAAAGTCGATGGAAACCACTGCTATTGGTTTCTATGTATCACACTAAATGTATAACTGAAATATGTAAACAAATCCCTGTCAACCTTCCCAGTTTTTTGTGTATATTTTTTTAACTTGGGCTAAAATTCCGATTTTACAATGCCGAGCATACAAAAAGTAACCCCCATCTTTCCATCTATACTAAAGTCGATGAAAACCACTGCTATTGGTTTCTAAGTATCACACTAAGTGTATAACTGGAATATGTAAACAAATCCCTGTCAACCTTCCCAGTGTGTTTTATATATTTTTTTAACTTGGGCTAAAATTCCGATTTTATAATGCCGAGTATACGAAAAGTCACCCCCATCTTTTCATCTATACTAAAGTCGATGGAAACCACTGCTATTGGTTTCTAAGTATGACACTAATTGTGTAACTGGAATATGTAAACAAATCCCTGTCAACCTTCCCAGTTTTTTTAATATATTTTTTTAACTTGGGCTAAAATTCCAATTTTACAATGCCGAGCATACGAAAAGTAACCCCCCCCCCCCATGTTGCCATCTATACTAAAGTCGATGGAAACCACTGCTATTGTTTTCGAAGTATCACCCTAAGTGTAACTGGAATATGCAAACAAATCCCTGTCAACCTTCCCAGTTTTTTAAATATATGTTTTTAACTTGGGCTAAAATTCCGATTTTACAATGCCGAGCATACGAAAAGTAACCCCCATCTTTCCATCTATACTAAAGTCGACGGAAACCACTGCTATTGGTTTCTATGTATCACACTAAATGTATAACTGAAATATGTAAACAAATCCCTGTCAACCTTCCCAGTTTTTTTTGTATATTTTTTTAACTTGGGCTAAAATTCCGATTTTACAATGCCGAGCATACAAAAAGTAACCCCCATCTTTCCATCTATACTAAAGTCGATGAAAACCACTGCTATTGGTTTCTAAGTATCACACTAAGTGTATAACTGGAATATGTAAACAAATCCCTGTCAACCTTCCCAGTGTGTTTTATATATTTTTTTAACTTGGGCTAAAATTCCGATTTTATAATGCCGAGTATACGAAAAGTCACCCCCATCTTTTCATCTATACTAAAGTCGATGGAAACCACTGCTATTGGTTTCTAAGTATGACACTAAGTGTGTAACTGGAATATGTAAACAAATCCCTGTCAACCTTCCCAGTTGTTTTAATATATTTTTTTAACTTGGGCTAAAATTCCAATTTTACAATGCCGAGCATACAAAAAGTAACCCCCATCTTTCCATCTATACTAAAGTCGATGAAAACCACTGCTATTGGTTTCTAAGTATCACACTAAGTGTATAACTGGAATATGTAAACAAATCCCTGTCAACCTTCCCAGTGTTTTTTATATATTTTTTTAACTTGGGCTAAAATTCCGATTTTATAATGCCGAGTATACGAAAAGTCACCCCCATCTTTTCATCTATACTAAAGTCGATGGAAACCACTGCTATTGGTTTCTAAGTATGACACTAAGTGTGTAACTGGAATATGTAAACAAATCCCTGTCAACCTTCCCAGTTGTTTTAATATATTTTTTTAACTTGGGCTAAAATTCCAATTTTACAATGCCGAGCATACGAAAAGTACCCCCCCCCCCCCCCCCCCCCCCCCCATGTTGCCATCTATACTAAAGTCGATGGAAACCACTGCTATTGTTTTCGAAGTATCACCCTAAGTGTGTAACTGGAATATGCAAACAAATCCCTGTCAACCTTCCCAGTTTTTTAAATATATGTTTTTAACTTGGGCTAAAATTCCGATTTTACAATGCCGAGCATACGAAAAGTAACCCCCATCTTTCCATCTATACTAAAGTCGATGGAAACCACTGCTATTGGTTTCTAAGCATCACACTAAGGGTATAACTAGAATATGTAAACAAATCCCTGTCAACCTTCCTAGTTGTTTAGATAGATTTCTTCTACTTATGCAGAAATTGCGAATGTTCATTGAATTGAATGGATGTTTAACGACACCCTAGCACAAATAATACATCGGCTATTGGGTGTCATACAATGGTAAAAATAAAAGGTTAGGTTGAAAACAGTGTACAGAGCTGTACGGTGGTACATAAAATTTGAAATGTTAAGTCAAAGACAGTGTAAAGAGCTGTACAAAATAATACATATCACATTTGTTATTTGTAAAATTCATGTTACAAATCAAATATTACACAAAAGTAAATATAAATTTGGAATAAATCCAGTTTCTTTTAAAAACTTTAGTATAAGTTCAGGGTGGAATCTAAAGGATTGCACCACATCCCTTGCTTCGAATATATCGTTTCTAGTATGGATCAAATGATTACACTCCACCAAAATATGGTGCACCGTCAGTGTACACTGACAATGCTCACACTGAGGTGGAGGATCCTTCTTGAGAATAAATGAATGGGTAATGTAAGTATGTCCGATGCGAGCACGACACAAAGACTATTTCATCCCTTCTGCACCGCCTGTAGGAGGACTGCCACTCTCAGGACTGGCTTAACAGAATGAAGCTTGTTCGCGACTGCACCGTTCCAAGTAGAAAAGATATACTAGTAATTATTTACGTGATGTTTGAGATCACTATAGAGAATACCAGCATTGGCACGTGGCAAAGTCAAAGCAGACTTGGCAGCACAATCTGCCTTTTCATTGCCTCTGATGCCAACATGGCTGGGTACCCAACAAAGCACAATATTCTTATTGTTAATGGATAAAAAGACACACTTTCGTATCAGCATCCCAATTAAGAGATGTTCCAGCTTCATATATTGTAAAGACTGGAGACACGAAAGTGAGTCGGTATAGATTATAAATTTAGAGGAGCTAGAGTTTTTGATTTCCTCTAGGGCTTTAATAATTGCCCAAGTTTCGGCACTAAATATAGATGCCAAATCAGACAATCTCATAGAGATTATTTTGTCTGATGGAAAAACCGTCACACAAGCCACATAATTCCCATCCCGTGACCCATCCGTGTAAATAGGGATGTAGTCACAGTATTTCTCTTTTATTTCCATAAAATATTGGTTATAAATAATTGGATCCGTGCGATCTTTCTTCAGATGCACGAGATCCAACATAATTTTAGGTGGTTTTATGCACCAAGGTGGCAAAACAAAATATGAAGGTGTTTCTAAAATGTCTGAAAGATCAATGTTGGAAGCAGATAAAAGCTGCTTAATGCGAAGACCAAATGTGCAGATTGCATTTGGCCTCGCATCAAACAACTTCATAAATCGGTTGTCAAAGATAGCGTTATGGGTGGGGTGTTTTGGCATTGACTTTATCTTGGTAGCATACTGCAGACACAGCTTTGCACGTCTAGCACCCAAACTAGGTTCGTGTGCATCGACGTACAAACTTTCCACAGGAGATGTTCTGAAAGCACCAAGACAAAGCCCAAGTCCCTGGTTGTGTATGGGATCAAGCATCTGCAAGTAAGTCTTGCGTGCCGACCCATACACAATAGAGCCGTAATCTAGTTTAGATGTAATCAAAGATCGATACAGTCGGAGCATAACCTTACGGTCTGCTCCCCACTCTGTGCTGGCAATAACTTTGAGAATATTTAGGGCCTTTAGCCCTTTCTGTTAACATATTTTAAATGAGGTATGAAAGATAGCTTCCTGTCAAATATAATTCCCAGAAATTTGGTGGTCTCGACCACGGGAATCGGGCTTTTGTCCAGAAACAGCTGAGGGTCTAGGTGGTGACCTCTTTTCTGGCAGAAGTGCATACAGACCGTTTTTGACTTTGAGAATCGAAAGCCATTGTCAGTTGTCCATTGTTGAAGCTTATTCAAACAAAGCTGCAACTGACGCTCAATGATACTCATATTGGACGACCTGTAACAAATCTGAAAATCGTCAACGTATAGTGAGCAATCGACACCAGGTTTTAAACACTGGGCGATGCTGTTAATTTTAATTAAGAATAGGGTAACCGACAGGATGCTACCTTGGGGCACCCCCATGTCTTATGAGTGGGAATCTGAAAACGTGGATCCCACTCGCACTTTAAAAATTCTATCTTTTAAAAAGTTAGAAATAAAATTTGGAAGAAGAACCTCTTAGGCCCATGCCATGGAGGTCTTTTAAAATCCCATACTTCCATGTGGTATCGTAGGCCTTTTCCAAATCAAAGAACACTGAAACCAGGTTTTGATTATTGACGAAGGCCTCGCGACAAAACGTTTCAAATCGAACGAGATGATCAACCGTACCTCGACTTGATCTGAACCCACATTGCACGTTAGTAAGCAATTTGTGGGACTCGAGAAACCAGACAAGTCTACGATTGATCATTCGTTCCATAGTTTTGCAGATGCTGCTTGTGAGAGCGATGGGGCGTTAACTGGTAGGGTCAGTAGGATCCTTGCCAGGCTTTGGAATAGGAATTATAATAGCCTTCCTCCAATCAGAAGGAACGTCACCAGAACTCCAGATTTTATTAAAGATGTTCAAAAGAACTAAAAGAGAAGATTTGGGTAAGTGTTTTAGTAGTTTTTAATGTATTTCATCTGCTGATTCCCACGTTTTTTGTCTATACTATAGTCAAGGGAATCAATTTTTTTTTTTTATATTATTTATTATAGTGAGTTTATAATCATAATATATAGAAAAATGCCCTTTATGTTTTCCAGAGTTAGAAAAATAAAGCAATATTTCCTATTTTTACAATTCCTAGCGTACCAGCAGTGATCTGCATGTTTTCATTTATACTCAAGTCATTGGAGACCACTGTTGTGTGTGCAGACATACAAGTAAACAAGCAACTTAATACTGTTTATGATGCATGTAACATCATGATTCATGTGAGTTTCAACATTTTGTTAAATGTTAATTCCATTCTTCCACTTTCAGTGCATATCAGATGTGCCTGCTGTCATATTTCCATACAAACATGTGGAAATTGACATCGAGTTTGGATATGATTTGTTGGATAAGAGTAATGTTGGTGTTGAGTTGATACAGAATAACAATGAATCCGTATGTACATGTTTTGTCTCTTTTTTGTACCTGTCGTCATTTCTTTAAGTTAAGCTGAAAGTCATAGTTGCACAATGCCGAGTATACACATGGTTATCCAAATATTTTCATCCAAACTAAAATTAATGTTAAAGACTGCTCTTTTTTAATGTTGAAATAGGATAAATAACTACAACATATCAACAAACCCCTGTCAACCCTCCCAGTTTTCTATCTAAAGAGTCAGTAAATGAGTTGAATGTCAGCTTTTTGGTGCATATTGCATCTATTGTCAACCCCATGTTTTCATCTATACTGAGGTAGATATTAACTACTACTATGGGTTTACAAGTATTCCTTTCAACCATACCAGTTTTTCCATTTTATTTCTTTAATTTATACTAACATTCACAATTGTTTAATGGTCAATAACAACTGCTATATTGTTTTCAATATTGGAATAAGATCCATAACTAGAATGTATTAAGTAAGCCTGGTCAACACTCCCAGTTTTTCCTAATAGTCTGATTTTCCTGCACATTACATCTTCATGTATTTTTAATCCCATATTTCCATGTATACCAAATCCATTAGGATCCATTGCTATACTGCTTGGAATATTTCAAACATTACATAACTAGAAAATATATACAATATTACATAACTAGAAATACATACAATATTATATGAACTCTCTTATCTCTTAATGTCTCTAAATGATCACATGTTGACATTTTTTCATCCACGTGAAATGGTCATTAATGTGTTTTACAGATTAATGCTGTTTATGATGCATATTATCATTGTGATTCATGTTAAATGTTAATTCCATTCTTCCACTTTCAGTGCAAATCAGATGTTCCTGCTGCGATATTTCCATACAAACATACGTGACATCGAATTTGGATATGATTTGTTAGATAAGAGTAATAACAACTCACCTGAGGATGTTGATGTTGACTTGAAACAGGATAAGATTGAATGTGTTAGTGCATGCTTTCCTTTTTTCTGCCTGTTCCTTTTTTTCTTTCTTTTATCCTGCCTTTTTTACTTGCATTCTCTGCATTTTGCTTTATTTTTTCATTCTATTTATTTTATATTGTTGTATTTCTGTCTTAGTAATATTACAGAATTTGTACAGTTTCTAATTTTATTCTTTAGGATCTTTAGGAAAAGAAAAAGTCTGTACATGTTTAAAAGGATAGGAACATGGAGGTCTGGAAGAAGAAACTGTGCAAGAAAGAATTTCCTAACACAGCAAAGGGTATGCCAATTCAAGAAAACGGGTAGTGAAACACTTGTCGTAAGGACACCACAATTATCTATCTTTTACTAGCTTAGGGTTGTGTTCTTTCTTTTTGCAGTTACCATAACATGTAAATTATTTACGTAATGGAGTAATTTTTGAAATTACTTATCATTAAACACCTCTCATTGTGAGGTATTGTCATAGTGTGCCTTAAATGTGATATGATTAATTAATTTGTGTTAATTAATGCATATAATAATTTCCAACTTGTAAACTTCATGACTGTACATTCTATGACAATTCATTGTAGGATATATATTTCTGGTTTCTAGCCAATTCATACTATGGTCATTTTGTACTAGTGTAATTTTGTACCTAATTTGGCCGTTTCATTCTACAGTCATTTCGTACCATTGAAAAAAGTCATTTTATATTATAGTCATATACCGTAGTACCATTGTCATATCATTGCAAAAAGTCATTTTGTACCATCATTGAAAGTCATTTTGTACCATTACATAAAAATTATATTTATTTTGTGATCATATCTTGCCAATATATAATAATAGAGTGATTGCAGTATAAATTGTGATATCAAGAAATGTATTTATTTATTGCAATTAGAACCTTTCTTGCTCTGGTATATTATTTTTCTTTTCTCTTTTTTCACTGTTAACACAAAAAAAATATTCAGAATTTTAAAAGTAATAAATAGAAAACTTTTTTTCTGTTTCATTCAGTTTGTGTTTTGTTGTTTTCCAGTTACATAATTCTTCAGATAGGTTATTTATTTAGCAAAATTTTTTGATTCCATCCACCCATTTTTAACAGGCTTATTTGTTATTAAAAGGCCTAAAATAAATTAATTACCTGGAAATTGATAAGTTACAACTGACTATGACTATAGTACAAAATGATTTTCACATATCTACAAAATGACTACAGAATAAAATTACTTTTCGGAATAGTATCAAATGACTAAATGAGCAGACAGTATGGCATGAAATGATGTAGGTACAAACTGAATATGATTCATATTATCGTACTCATTATGTGTTACACTTTTGGTGGGAAAAAATTATTTACAACACTTTAGTTAAGTTTTATTTTTAATTTGACAGAATAAAAATATCCAGATTTTGTTGACTTCTAAAGGGTATATTGTTTCAGTTTTTCATGATTATTGTTCAGATTGCTTCAGTTTCTTATAATTGTTGCTCAGATGTTGTTTTTTATATCGCAAATCGATGTCTTGTTTTCTAGCCATGTGGTTGTCCACATGCCAGATGAGGCTGTAATGTGAGCTTCAGTTTTGGTTTTTATGATAAATGTTCTCGCTAGTTCATTTGAGGGGGCACTGCACCGTACTTTTGCGTATTCCTGTCCCACTTTATTATTTGGCATTCCTTCTCTTTATTTTCTTTTTTTTAGCATACTCAACATCAGAAGAAATAAGCCTCTATCACGTTTCTCTAAACCAAACAAGCCATATATCTCTGTGTATTAGTTGACTTTTTAAGTCTTTAAATACCATCATGGAAAGAGGGGTCGGCTAATGCACAGTAAAAAAAAATGTCTGAAAAGATACACTGATATAATAGCCATTTATGAAAATGCATGAATTAAAACAATGGAAGGGGGTAGTGTTCATCATTACAATTATCTGTTTTGGGTGCTAAATAATAGGTACACCATTATAAACATTCAGCTACATTTATCAGCTAGTGATATCAATGTGATTCATTTTAAAAAGAGAACAATTTTAAAAATCGAAAATGTTATCCCCCATTAGGGGATCACATTGAAACCAAAGCAAATACCCATGAATGACAAACCAAAATCTCAATAGTCTGCAGTTCAACTTGAGAAACTGGGTCAGCTTATACATCGTATGAACCTTTGTACAAGTAAGCTACAAGATATTGATGGGCATAATAAAGGGTCAGCTTATCCACAGACTTGGCTACTATACAACAATATATGTTAACAAAACTTTCAAATGTTTGATCTTTCTTTGTTTTGGATTTTGTCGGACAGGGGTTGCACCCCCATTCAATTTGCATCTAGTGAGAATACATGATGTTATATTTTTAGAATATAAAAATAAACTTTTACTTCATATTCTTTATAAAAAAACTTTTTTCCAAATTTATTTGTGTCAGGAAAAAGTTTTTTTTATTGTCATAAAATTTTTAAAGATATTTAAGTGATAAACTTGTTTGTTGTATTAGGGAAAATAATTTGTAAGTCAAAATAATATAAACATATTTTAACTGTATGCTGTTATTTTGTTTTCCAATGTTTGTTTCTGATTAAACAAGAATTGACTATTTTGACATTTGTAGTGTTATTAAGCATGTTTCATTGTAGTACATATTATGTCTGTTCACTGGTAGTGACTTCATATCTCCAAATAATGGTAGGAACCGAAGGTTTTGTTTTCTTTCATTCTGGTAATGACAGTTAATTGAAGTCAATTGTATAACTGTAAATGCATTGCTTGTTCTCCCCTTCCAGCTAGATAAAGATACGATAAGATAAACTTTATTGCATATAAACGTGTGTGTGTGTGTGTGACAAAACAGTTTATCAATTTAGTACTAGTGCATTGCACTTTAAAAGGCATGTCCAATGATGTGACAATTATATATTTTATTTTGTATTGAAAGTCTGCTGTTATTTCAACCGATGCAAGTTTTCTTTTCTTTAAGCACATTTACCAAATTGCTAAACTTGTTTTAGTATGTGTGTTTGTATACCGACAGATAGACAGTGAAACATGTCTACATCGGGCCAAGCAAAACGTCCAGTTTTAAAGGATATCTAGTTTACAAAGATTATGTTCTATACTGATATTTAAACAGGGACTAAATTTGCCTGATGCACGGTCAGTCTAGAATCAATCCCCGTCGGTGGGACCATTGGGCTATTTCTCATTCTAACCAGTGTTCCACGACTGGTTTAACAAAGGGTATGGCATGTATGTGTGTGGAATACTGCATATAAAAAAAAAGAAGACTCCTTGCTGCAAATCATAAAGAGTAGCCTATTGTGTGGCAGCAGGTTTCTTCCCTTTGGTTCTCACCCATTTGTCCATATAAGCGTAATTAAAATGTGTTGATTGCATCGTTAAATAAACTATTTCCTTCCATTAAATGAAAACATTCCTTCCTTCCAGTTTTTACCGGCCTCGGTGGCGTCGTGGTAGGCCATCGGTCTACAGGCTGGTAGGTACTGAGTTCGGATCCCTGTTGAGGCATGGGATTTTTAATCCAGATACCGACTTCAAACCCTGAGCGAGTGCTCCGCAAGGCTCATTGGGTAGGTGTAAACCACTTGCACCGACCAGTGATCCATAACTGGTTCAACAAAGGCCATGGTTTGTTCTTTCTTTGATGCTAATCGGAAAGAGTAGCCCATGTAGTGGCGACAGCGGGTTACCTCTCAAAATCTGTGTGGTCCTTAACCATATGTCTGACGCCATATAACCGTAAATAAAATGTGTTGAGTGTGTCGTTAAATAAACATTTCTTTCTTTTTTTTTCCTTCCAGTTTTCAAAGGGTCTGGTTTGAGGTGTTTCACTGTGTGTGCATGTTTCTGTAATGCAATGTGATTTGATGTGAATGAATTCATGCAATATATGTATATACATGTATACCCATATTTATAATTATATATATATATATATATATATATATATATATATATATATATTACAAGTGGTTGTTCATTATTTAAAGAATAAATAAAAAGTTTCATCTGTACTAATTTGAACTATTTTTTCTTATGCCAGTTAAAAAAAATTAAATATACAATCACAAGTACAGTCATTTTAAAACTTGGCTTGTCACAAACTTCATAGCTATGCATATATTAATGGTAACAATTAATTGTGGAACATTTAAAGGGACATCCTTGATTGCTGCATTGTAAAATGTTTCCGACTAATAAAATATTTCTACGATTAAACTTACATATTAAATAATTTTCTTGTTTAGAATATCAGTGTAAGAAGTCCACACTGGATTTTGTCTTCAAATAATTTCGTATGTATGAGAAAAAAAAATAAAATGAAATTTAACCTAGTACAAATATTCGAACGATCAAAAACACGTTTAATATACAGCCACTAATATTTTATGCAGAAAAATATATTTGATATGTAATTACAGTTGTTAAAAAGTCTGTTAGTCGACAACATCTTAAATATTGCAGCAAACTCGGGAATGTTCCTTTAATTTGTGAAATGAATATGAGTTTCAGAAGTATAGGCTACTCAACTGATTCAACATTAGTTTATAACTGATGATGTGGAATGTGCTCTGAACTCGCTTAAACTGTATATGTATAAGAAGAAATTGGTAAAAGGTTACAAGACTTAAATCTTATACAGAAACTAGCTGGCTGTAATACATGCAGGGCTTGTAGAATTTTCATAAAATCCACTAGCCATGGGATCAGTGATTTTAAAAATGTACTAGCCACAATTAAAAATTCACTAGCCCTACTTTACTAAATAGTAGTAATAATCAGATATGTCACCTAAAGAGGGAGATGGAGCTTAGAAAGCACTAAAATTGTGGGGTTGAGGTAGGGACATGATATTCATATTTACAAAATAGACAACTAACATTTGACCCTTTTTTTTTTATCACTAGCCGTCGGGCATGGCAATAGTAGTTATTTACTAGCCCAACATTGAATATCACTAGCCATGGGAGAGGGGCTACCATAATCTAGAAGCCCTATGTAATAAGGAACTGTAAATTAATCCAAACAGTTACATTGAAAGCAGTAAAGTATTATATGTATGATGACAGCATTTTTCCATTTGTCATATGAAATTCTATCTAAGAAAAGTAAAAGGATAAATGGTCAACGTGATTAGTATTAGGATCGAATGTTATGTTAATGTAATTCATGACAACAGATTAATCCAGAACTTTTGAGTAACATTCTTAGTACATAACATTAATATTCTTGGGGTGTTTGTTTGGGTTTTTTGTATACAAGTCTGTTTTGTTGTCTTACATAAGACTACTTAGTTAATTTCTTGGTTTTTATAAATAATACTAAACAGCAAGCAGAAAAACATGAAAAAACAGAAAGAAGAAATATTCTACATTATAATAATTGTAATTATCTTACATAATTTTTATCTTTGGAAGAAGTAGGTAAAAAAACCCATTGAAAGTATAAAATGGAACAAATACTGCAACAATGGTAAGAAAATAATTGCTATTAAGCACAATTTGTGATTCATGACATAACATTGTACATCAAATGGATTTACCACAAACATGTAGAACTTTAAGAAACATGCACATTTTTATGCCTTCATATTGCAATGCTTCCAAGCAACCAGTTCCATTCAGAATCATCCTCATTATGCCAATGCACTATGACTGTCATCAAGCAGCACAACAGGACTGGTGTAGACTTCAAAGATGCTGGACATGTGATGATTGGCGGAGGCTACAAATCACAGACAAGTCTAGTTTTGTCCTGTACTAACAATGTCAGAATACATTACTGTTGTGCTACTGTTTAGAAATATGCTGATGTCAACACCAAACAGTGTCACATTGATGGTGTTGGGTGGGATTTATGTGCACTACAGGACTCCTTTTTACAACATACATGGAAACATGACAGGTATCAGGCATAGTGATGACATTTTGCAAACTTTGGTCCTTCCATCACTTCACCAAATTAACCCTAGTATCCTTTTCTAAGACCACAGTTCCCCTAGGTAGAGTGGCAGGCTATATAGCAGCATTTCTTTTGGTGTGTGATAACACTGTTGACCATTGAGAGATGGTTTCACACGTTACTGAATTGGTGGTGACGTGTGGGACTTTGGCTTTTGACTTCTGTGTACTCAGTAGTCTTAACATTTTCCCCATGTCTCCAGTGCTGATTTGCATGCCTTTGTTACACAGAATTGACCAAACATTGATGATATGCTTTTTCATTGATCAACAAACTATTTACAAAAATGACATTAAATTATATGACCCATAACTTGTTATGAGTACTATACATGTGCATTATGCTGCTTTACAACAAGATCATATGTATGCTTACTTCATCTGCTATTTACGTTATAAACTGTTGAACCAAATTTATGTCAACAACTTAGATGTGAATTGCAATTTCTTTAAATTGCAATTCACAAGTCAAAAGATTTAGGCTACCCTTCCATTAGTGCAGTTCTTGTCGCGTAGCTAGCCGGTATAAACTTGCATATTTGATTTCAGTTTCATTGAAAAAAACAAAACAAGAAACCAATTTAAAAAAAGAAGCCAGATGCAGATTTTATAAATGCTACCAAAATTATTGTTTTGAACAGTTTGTGTATAGTGTTCAAATACCATCAGTGACTATTTATGTTGTACAGAGACTTTATTATCAATTACGAACAATTATTACATAAATCAACACATTCATTTCTACCTTTCAACAATGGTACATTACCCAACCAAAACTTAGATCTTCCAAAAATATTCAACTGTATCTATTATTTCCAAAAACTGAAGTCTTCCTGAATAATTTATAATAATTGTGCTAAAATGTAAAATGCTTATAATACATCATGAATTTTAATGTAATTGTGCTAAATGTAAATGGTTTACACGCAAACACAATAAAGGCTAAGGCATATATTTTGTAAATTTTTAAGCAAAGAACTTAAAAAGTGTTTTTGTTCCACAAAAACATAGTTAATATATACTCTTCAAAAAAAGAAACGCAAAAGGGTACAAATGGGTTATAACTCCGATTTTATGTTTCCTACCGGTTCATGCTTTGTGAATATAAGGTCATTGCATGTCCCAAACACATTCCCACGGTTACATTCGATAAAACGCAGCTACTGTACAATAAAGTTCCAAAATGTGAATATTCGCAAAAACGCAGCCACGTGCAAACCATGTCACCACTGCACGTGCGTTGTCTGCACGTGCAACATGAACACCGACAGTATAAAAGTGCAGGGTGTTCGCTTGCCTGGCCTCTGTATCTGGCCGACAGTTGACAATCCAGGACATGCCACGTCTCAGTGAACCGCAGAGAAACAATGCCATCGGCCGACTAGACGCAGGCGAATCCAGAACGGCCGTTGCCAGGGCATTCCATGTGTCCCCAAGCACCATCTCCAGACTGTGGGACCGTTACCAGCAACATGGATCAACACGTGACCTCCCTAGATCCGGTCGACCACGGGTCACTACCCCCGGGCAGGACCGCTACATCCGGGTACGCCACCTTCGGGAACGATTGACTACTGCCACCTCCACAGCCGCAGCAATACCAGGTTTGCGCAGGATATCCGACCAGACCGTACGGAACCGCCTACGTGAGGTAGGAATTCGTGCCAGACGTCCAGTTCGAGGTGTCATCTTAACACCACAACACCGTCGACTCCGACTGCAGTGGTGCCAGATTCATCGACAATGACCTCAACTGCGATGGAGACAGGTGGTGTGGTTCAGTGACGAGTCCCGATTTCTGCTCCGACGTCATGATGGAAGATGTCGCGTGTATAGGCGTCGTGGTGAACGTTATGCGGCAAACTGCGTGCAGGAAGTGGACAGATTCGGCGGGGGTAGTGTCATGGTGTGGGCAGCCATCTCACACACTGGCAGAACTGACCTGGTCCACGTGCAGGGCAACCTGAATGCACAGGGCTACATTGACCAGATCCTCCGGCCACACATCGTTCCAGTTATGGCCAACGCCAACGCAGTGTTCCAACATGACAACGCCAGGCCTCACACAGCACGTCTCACAACGGCTTTCCTACAGAACAACAACATTAATGTCCTTCCTTGGCCATCGATATCACCGGATTTGAACCCAATTGAGCATCTATGGGACGAGTTGGACCGACGCCTCCGACAGCGACAACCACAGCCCCAGACCCTGCCCGAGCTGGCAGCAGCCTTGCAGGCCGAGTGGGCCACCATCCCCCGGGACGTCATCCGTACTCTGGTTGCTTCAATGGGCAGGCGGTGCCAGGCAGTTGTCAACACACGCGGAGGCCACACCCGGTATTGACTCCAGATGACCTTGACCTTGGTGGTGTGTCCTATCACTTACTCACAATGGACTAGAGTGAATTGTGAACAATCCTGCAACATTTGGTAATTATCGGACTCACCATTCAATAATTAAATCAATTCTCCAAATGTTACGACAATGTGGTTTTGCGTTTCTTCTTTTGAAGAGTATATATCAGACATGTACAGGAATAGTTGTCACACTGTATATGCATACTTCAAATTGAAGCGTAGTAGTGGGACAGTATAGGACACCAGCTTGTATTTTAGGCTGAACCTTCGATGAAGGTTTCAGTACCTTTGTTATTACAAGATAAAACTACACAAACAAAAATTATTTCTGCCAAGCAGATTTACAAAGCTGACATGAATAGTCTAAAAAAAAAAAAGTATTGCACTTATAATCAGTTGGAACCTTATAGCTGCTGAATAAAGAGGGTTCCTGTAGGTCATTACAGAAACATTTCCATTAATCATGTACATGTGTATATCACACTAATGTATATGTCACTAATGTATATGTCAATCTGTTAAAAGTTAGTTAAATTTTAAATGTTAACAAATATGAAATTCAGGCCTTGAAATAAATCAAGAACAGCCCTTCAGGTTACCACATGCCAAAAAAAAGTAGAGAACAGTACTTCGTTCTCCACAAAATGTTGTTAAAAAGCACTACACAACCTATATGTTGATAAGTTGTTTGTTATTTAAATACATTTAACATACACATGTTCAAATATTAGTACAATGAAAACCCAGATATGAATGAATAACAATACCAGTGTCGGTGATGTGATTTAACACCAACAACAATAAAAATATTATCTAGGTTTTCGGTACTATGCTTATTTCAATGCCTGATATTAAATTTTGTGATAACTATCATGAAATGTTAGTAAAAGTATAAAATCAACATAAAACAAACTCAACCTTAACTAAGGGTTAACGTCTAAATGTAAGAATGAGCAAAATCAAGATAACTTTTCTCATTCCTATATGCATTCATTACATGAATGCCAAAAGTAAGTTTAACTTTTAGGCACTATATATATATATATATATATATATATATATATATATATATATATATATATATATATATATATGCAGCCAACTCGTACCAGCAAAGAAATATGTTTTTAAGAACATATTCATTTTTAGCACCTGAACTTAAATAGATAAAGCTTTTAAACTTTAATTCAAATTTGGAAAAATAAGTTGATACAGGTTGTAACATAAAAGTACCGTATTTCCTCTAATAAGCGCTGTTCCCCAAATAAGCCTCCAATAAGTGCCAGGTCTGTAACACTTTGCCACAAAATAAATGCCTGGCCTCTATTAAGCCCTGAGCATCCAATAAGCGCCAGGTAAGACAGCTGAAAACTGATTACTCCCTGGCATAATTTAGGCACATTATGTGGACAAATAATATTAATTTGTTCACTGTTTTGTTAAAGTTTAAAGTTTTGTTATAGTTCGAAATTAAACTTTAAAAATAAATAAAATTGTTTGAAAAACATAAGTGCCGGGTCTCTAATAAGTGCCGGTCTCCTATAGGTGCTGGGTCTGCAACCATTTTGAAATGAATAAGCGTCTGGATGCTTATTAGAGGAAATATGGTACTTTAAGTGTGACACAATTCCGAGAGTACTGCAAAAGCAATACCTTACAGGACCCAACAAATTTTCATATTTCCTAAATTCAAAGCCCATAACTCTGTCAAAAATGGATAAATTGTTAAACTTGATCTGTAACAGTACATGATAAAGTCATATACAAAATTTAAGCTGAATATCTCAGGGCCTTCTGAACGAAAAATGTTAGGAAAACAAATGTTCACATCTAAGTTCAAGGGCCATAATTCTATAAAAAAATGAGTAAATCGCAATGAAAGTCAAAAACATCCGAAAAACTATATTTGGGACAGATGAACAGACAGACAGATGAACAGACAAAAAGATGGAGGTGAAACCTATAGTCATGTCCGGTTGGACCAGGATGGGACTAATAAGCCATCTACTGTTTTTTCTACGATTAATTCAAATTACTGAATACTGAAAATGTTTATAACAGAAAGAGGTGTGTACTAGAGGTGGATACAAAGTAATCAAATAAAACATAACAATGCTTTTGTCCTATATATGCAGCCAGCTTAGTTAAATATAAAGACGAGGCCCACGGGCCTAAACGGTCACCTGAGTAAATTGATTCATGCAGAATGACCAAATTCACAATTTTGTTTGTCCATGGGTAAATGATATTTCACACCAAAGTTAGCTGGAAATAGTCTATTAATTTTATTCCATTTCTCTATGTGGTAAATTTTACCCACTACATCAGAATAAACCACAAACCCCAAACCCAACATTAAGGACTTAAACTATCTAGTGACCTTTACATATATGAAGACTATTTATTTCAGAACTTGGAAGTAGAGATTATGTTTTTTAAATTGGCTTATTTCATTTTCCCATTTTGGACTCCACACATGAATGCCACTGTTTCTACAGGTGCAAATGATGCCTGCCACATATGGGTTATTTATTCACGATTGACGGGATGATTGACGATTGACGGGCCACTTAAGCTTACGGCTAAGGTGACCTAAAATAACATGATCCTCTTCAATATCAGTGACAAATGCATGTAATTGGTGCAAACAACAGCTGCAAATACAAGTTGCTACAGTCTTGATCTGTAAATGATAGTTAAAACATCAATGCCTTCAATAAAACACATATTATTTAGACTAAACAGCAGTTTTGGAGTAATTTCCTCTCATTATCAGATGTTGGACATATTCTTAAAACAAATATATGCAATCTTCATTACAAATCAATGTGACCGATCCCCGTCAGTGGGCACATTGGGCTATATCTTGTTCCAGCCAGTGCACTATGACTGGTATATCAAAGGCTCTGGTATATGATATCCTGTCTGTGGGATGGTGCTTATAAAAGATCCCTTGGTACTAATGGAAACATGTAGCGGGTTTCCTCTCTGAGAATATATGTCAAAATTACCAAATGTTTGACATCAAATAGCCGATGATTAATTTTTACTCGGTAAAATATTTCATACAATTGCCAGCATTTTCAAAAGTTCTGTTGATACAAATTAGAAAAATAATCAATATTGCGAATTATTGGATAGAATTAACTATAGTTATAAGTTATATTGTATATATATATATATATATATATATATATATATATATATATATATATATATATATATATATATATATGAATGTAATGTATTGTAATAGTAATTAAATTAAAATACAATTCAATTTTTTTTAAATCAGCTGATAAAATATGAACTGTAAGCTTTAAACGTATACTCCATAAAACAAGTTGAGGGTCAGTAAATATATTTCATATGCAAGTGCATTTAATCTTAATATCATTATACTGGATGCAACCGAATTTTCACTACCTAATAATCAAATGCAGAAAAAATCCTGATGATCTTATAAATTATTTTTAAAAAACCAACAAAACAAAACAATAGTTTGTATTTCATTATGTTCATCAAAATCTATAAAAATAATATTTGTGGATGTATTTGGTAAAAAGTGTGTGTGTGTGTGTGTGTGTGTCTGTGTCTGTGTGTCTGTGAGAGTGTGTGTGTGTGTGTGTATTTTGTTATTAACTGATCCTTAACTTGTAATGAGTAATATATTATGTAGAATGACAAAAATGGCTTTAGAAAACATTTCTTTTTCGCCATCAAAAAGAAAATAGAGCTTTCAAAATATAACATTTACAAACAATAACAATCAATCACAATTATTGATATATTTAGCACTATATAAAATATTGTTTTTTTATATAACACCCAAGTAATCAGTTCCAATGTTTTGGAACTTTTTTCTTATAATTTAGATTGGACTAATATTATTTTTAGTCTTCTTGTAAGAGATGGAAGTTTCATGTAAGTCATAACAAAAGATTATACAGTGAAACCCCTCAAAATAAGACTCACTATAAACTGGAATTCACCCAAAACCCAAGGATATTCGGTTTAGAGGGTTTTCACTGTAATATTTGTTTAATGCCATCACAGAAGTCTGAAACAAACAAGCTGTTTCCTTTCTGACTTAGGTGTACTGAGTCACAGTAGAATGATCTTTGTACTGGTATGCTGTTTTTGAAGAATTTTGGATGATCAATGTATCCACCACCACACCTTAAAACAGCAGATCTGCCAGCACGGTTCAGGCGCTGACACATCATTACACACTGTTGCTGAGGATAATTTTGACATCTCTGCCAATTTAAACGTGGCAGGGGCCTACTCCATACCAGCTTGCAATTTGAAAGCCTTTCAATTGCTTTAACACTGGCAATTGTATCATAAACTCTGATAATGAGGTTTCTTATAGATTCTTGGCCGATGTTGTTTGCACCAACAATCAAAATTATTAAATCAGGGTCCTGGGATAAAGATGAAAGGACCCATTTGATATGTCTTTCAACATGTTGCATCTTCATTCCAGGTAACACTAACCATTTAACACTGACATTGGGAATCATGGTAGAGCAAAAATGTGGTTCAGCTCTAGCAATCAAGCTGGAACCAATTATCCACACCAACTTTCGAACACACCTCTCTCCTTTGAACTTATTATACCTTTCAACCGGTTCTTCATTATCGCTGCTTGAATACATTGCTAAAAAACAATGACATAATTAACAATAGCGGTGGTTTTCATCGACTTTAGTATAGATGAAAACATGGAGGTGACTTTTCGCATGCTCGGCATTGTAAAATCGGAATTTTAGCCCAAGTTAAAATAATATATTTAAAAAACTGGGAAGGTTGACAGGGATTTGTATATATATTCTAGTTATACACTTAGTGTGATACTTATAAACCAATAGCAGTGGTTTCCATCGACTTTACTATAGATGGAAAGATGGGGGTTACTTTTCGTATGCTCGGCATTGTAAAATCGGAATTTTATCCCAAGTTAAAAAAATATGTTTAAAAAACTGGGTAGGTTGACAGGGATTTTTTAACATATTCTAGTTATACACTTAGTGTGATACTTAGAAACCAATAGCAGTGGTTTCCATCGACTTTAGTAGAGATGGAAACATGGGGGTTACTTTTCGTATGCTCCGTATAATAAAATAGGAATTTTAGCTTAAGTTAGAGAACTGTATTTGAAAAACTGGGAAGCTTGACAGGGATTTATTTATATATTTTAGTTATACACTTAATGTTACACTTAAAAATCAATAGCAGGGATTTTTATCGACTTTTAGTAGCCCTATAGATGGAAA
Source organism: Gigantopelta aegis (assembly GCF_016097555.1). Taxonomy (NCBI): domain Eukaryota; kingdom Metazoa; phylum Mollusca; class Gastropoda; order Neomphalida; family Peltospiridae; genus Gigantopelta; species Gigantopelta aegis. Next base: position 13,791,476 of record NC_054707.1, read on the forward strand.
CATCATTTAACATGGGGATTACTGTTGTTTGCTCAGCATTGTAAAATCGTAATTTTAATCTGTTTGAAAAGTATATTTAAAAAAGTGGGAATATTGAAATGGGTATGTATACCGTACCAGAACTTAGGAAATCCAGAAGTTTCTACTAAATTTAGCATAATTCATTAATAAATTAAAAAAATTAAAAAAATGGCGGTAAACATTCACATAAATGTATTAGTTTTTAACGTAGAGACCGTAATGCTACTAATTTAATGCACCTAACATTGAAGACAAAACTGCAATACATCTACTATGTGTAATACTATATTAATGTACGAATAAAAATGTTAATTGTCATTAGTACTGCCCTTGTTTACCTATGCTGTAGCCTGTAAGTGTATTAATAATCTCTTAGTGGCTGCTAGAAGATACAGGAAGTACTGAAAAGAACATACCAATCGATAAATGTGAATACTAATAAAGACTATTTTGTCTGCATGAAATGACTGCTAACTTTGCACAACTCTTAGGGGCTGCTAGTTTGAGCTTACTCAAAAAGTACATCTAGATAACCTATTGTACGTCACAATGCGATACAATAATACAATTGATATTAATGAATCCCCTTGTATCATAAAGAAACATTCTGAAGATATCTGCTGGCTATTAATTCATTTTGTTGTTTATTGGTGGAACAAAGCAGATTTCACCTTCCTCCGGTAGCATTTTGCTTATTGTAGTGAAATGCCTATAAAATGAAAAAATAAAATAATAATAATAATAAAAAATACATACACTAAAAAGCAAGAACCCCCCCCACACACACACACACAAAACCATAACAATCAAACCCGTTCCCAATACCTTGCTTGCCATGGGACCGGCAAAATCAAAGTTTTCGTACTGTCCTGTCACAAATACTGCCACATTAAACAAACTTTGCGGTGTATTCATCTTTAAATATTGCATGTTCCATGAATTTTAGAGTATGAAGTTCACCTCTCTGTTTTGTCACCTGGTGTGGATGTCGTCTCTGGTTGCTATGAACCACGCCCAGCTGCAGGAACCAGCCTGCAGGGAACAGCCGATGAAAGTGTGTCCAAAACAGAAAACAACTCAGCAGTTTATTGACAGCTACGAGGTAAATATATTTGATTTTCAAACTGACTATTTAGAACCAAAGTGTTAATTGTGTTACAGTACAGACCAGCAAAGACACATTTAATTACACAATCCTCGTAATGGGACATTTATCTTTCCCCAAATTTCATCCAGAGAATTTGTCATATTGATAAAATAAACAAAATACCTTACACGTATACTCTCTTTTTGTGTTACGTATACTTAGCTCATAGACGGTGTTTGGGCAACCCGATCTTCGAAAAATGTATATGAAATATATTTTGCCCCCAACCCCCACACCTTCACCTTTCGAGTAGAAATGTTCCATATGGCTGCAGCCGGTTTACTCTCACATTTTCGACCAAAGGTCGAAATAACTAAATGTAAGACACTATATATTCCTTTCTTTAGTTTAAATTTAAAAAGTAATAGATAAAAAATATCCAGGAAAGTGTGTTATTGTTTATTGGAGTGTTTGTGTACGCTCATCCTAAGTTAATATTTGTCTCCAGGTTTGATCCGTGAACCAGTGTGCTGTCAGGTGTGTTAATGAGAAGTCGTGCACGTCCGCCAATCTCTGTTCTAGCGGAGGTAGTGAGGTGTGCACGATGTGACGGCAACAACGCCAGCGACAACTGCAACTATATATTTCCGGTAAGCTCCAGGATACAGAACTATAATAGTCCTGATAGAAGTTTGAACCTCGTGCTTCTTCATTTTATTTCAAAACATTTCATTAATTTATTCGTCCATAGTTTTGTTGGATGCTTATATCCAATTAAACCGGCCTCGGTGGCGTCGTGGCAGGCCATCGGTCAGATACCGACTCCAAACCCTGAGTGAGTGCTCCGCAAGGCTCAATGGGTAGGTGTAAACCACTAGCACCGACCAGTGATCCATAACTGGTTCAACAAAGGCTATGGTTTGTGCTATCCTGCCTGTGGGAAGCGCAAATAAAAGATCCCTTGCTGCCTGTCGTAAAAGAGTAGCCTATGTGGCGACAGCGGGTTTCCTCTAAACAAAATCTGTGTGGTCCTTAACCATATGTCTGACGCCATATAACCGTAAATAAAATGTGTTGAGCGCGTCGTTAAATAAAATACTTCTTTCTTTATATCCAATTAAAGTCCAAACACACTGTCCTGGGAACACTCCTCAGCTATCTGTCCAGGACAGGGGGTTAGTGAGGGACGAGTCGACGCAGTCGTCTTATTCATGCCCATTCAGTAGTATGGTGTTTGGCGTGCCATTCCATTAACATTTATTAAACCATACCTGGACATTGTATCATCTACTCAATTCACATGAGATGCACAATCGCTGAATAAAATTGGAATTAATATCCGGGTTTTGTTTCAGGAAATGCCGTGTTTGAACGGTGGCACAGCTAAAGATGGAACGCACTGTGTATGTACACAGTGGAGTTCTGTGAAAGCCTGTACTATGGTAAGAACCAATTAGTGTAGCACAATTCTTATGCTGAGAAAGACAACCCAATATTGTTAATAAAATGTAGTAGATATTGGTAATTTTAAGGAAGGAACGCCTTTTTTTTCATACTATGAAATTTACTACATGTTATTTATTTCTGAGCCGATTGGACACAAAAATAGTATTTATTTTTTATTTCCAAAACACATTTAATTGTCTTCTTACGTCAAACCAAACTGAAATTATAAACAAAAAACACTTTTGTAGAAGGATGGTAAACTTAATGGTTTTAGGGGTTTGTAAAGTTTTATATTTAGATACTTGTTTGAACTTTATTGTTAAAGTCGCACGCCCTAGTTTTAGCCCGCAAAAATTAATTCTAATTTTGGTTAATTTACAAAACTGTAACACACTTAGATCACGTTTTTATAAAATAGAGTGAAAAAGTAGGTTTTATATCGATAAATACTATGGGAATCCCCGTGACCCAATTACTTGAAATAATTTTGAAAGTTAGTATTCTGATGTCACCGGTAGATGTCGCTCGAAGCACAGAAATGCCTATGTCACGACAAATTTCCCAGAGTGCACACAGACTTGAGGTGCGTTCCTTTGACCTCTCCTGGGCATGTTCCAACTGTTCTGTCCTGGACACCAAAAGGAATGAGTTTGGAACAGGAAGTTACTTTACCAACATGGGTGTTTCTGTTGAGGAAGTGGATGCTGCAGCAATCATGATACTTGAATCGGAATAAGACGACAATGATAGTCCGTCACTGACCATGTTGACTATACTACAGTGTTTGAAATAAAAAGAAGAAAGAAATGTTCAACACATTTTATTTTACGGTTATATGACGTCAGACACATGGTTAAGGACCACACAGATTTTGAGAAGAAACCCGCTGTCGCCACTACATGGGCTACTCTTCCGATTAGCAGCAAGGGATCTTTTATTTGCGCTTCCCACAGGCAGGATAGCACAAACCATGGCCTTAGTTGAACCAGTTATGGATCACTGGTCGGTGCAAGTGGTTTACACCTACCCATTGAGCCTTGCGAAGCACTCACTCAGGGTTTGGAGTCAGTATCTGGATTAAAAATCCCATGCCTCGACTGGGATCCGAACCCAGTACCTACCAGCCTGTAGACCGATGGCCTACCACGACGCCATCGAGGCCGGTTGTTTGAAATAATACATTTTATATATAAACCGCAATTAGCCTACATTTGATATTCGGCACCAGGTACTAGTGGCTAACCTATTGTTATTAGCAATTAGATGCACCGTTTATTATTGTTGGTTGTAGTAATAGTAGTGGTGGTGGTGGTGGTCGTGGTGGTGGTAGTAGTAGTATAGTCTGTAGGAACCAGAGGTGGGGAGGCACTTCCCTTCCCCAGGACGAAAATGTAAGGTTTTTTTTTGTCCTACTCTATTTAAATAAAGGTAACAATATAGCTTGTGCCCCCACCCCCACCCCCAAAGTTGTATTCCCTCTCCAGATATCGTAAGACTTAGCAAAATTATTGGTTTTAAGGGTTTGTAACGTTTTGTATTGAGATACTTACTTGTGTGAACTTTATTGTTAATGAAAATATTCACGAACTGTGAAGAAAAACCTCACAAATGAACGACAAGCGAACGACAAAAAATCGTATGTCGATTTCGCGAACCGTGCACGAGAAAACAAACCGAACCAAAATGATAACGGTGACGTGGTATACCAACGTCTGTGACGTTGAAACGGGAAGATCCCCTCTAAAAATAGATTGGATCTTGTCTGCTCAACGTTTTTTTCTCAGATGTGCATGTTTTTTTTAAGAAATACGAAAAATGCACCAAAAAACACTTCAGGTGAATGGAAATGCATATTTTAAATAATAAAATGTAAGTAAGTGCAATTTTATTTGTGAGAAAATGGATTTAATAGCAAAAAACAACGACGTAATGGTTAACAACTAGGGCGTGTCCCTTTAATGGAAATCTTCAATAACTGAAGAAAAACCTCACAAATGAACGACAAGCAGACGACAACAAATCGGATGTTAATTGCGCGAACCAAACATAACGCAGTTAGGGACGTTGAAGATATAATCTTTACATTACAGCAAAACATTTATTTTACCCAAAGAGCTATCATGCAACTATGTCCCTTTAATTTTCAAATCATCTTTAAAAATATGCAAAGCGAGGAAAACGGCATCTTATTAAAACGCATTGTCATTGGTGTTACTCAGTACCTGGTAACACCAATGACAACAAGTAAGTGCATACTTAATTCATGCTCGTCAAAGAAACAGTTGAGAAAACTGAAAAAGTGCATGTTGTAGCAGACATACGATGTCTATAATAACTTACAAAAAGTTTCTTAAAAATTATTAACCATTACATAAATACGATTGACACCAATGACAGTGAATAAACATACTTTTATATTTTGACAACACATTCATGACATTTGAAGAAACTATTCACAACTGTTCATATGTCTGCTGTTTTTGACAAATACGTTTGATGGCGATATCTACCGGTGGAATGTTTCATCCAGAGAACATTTAGTTTCTTTTGTTTTCTCATAAGTACATACAGTAACACCAATGACATAAAACTCCAGGGACAAACTTATATTGCCCACCATCTTTTGAATACGGAAAATATTTACAAGATTCCTTCTTTAGTGAGTAAGTCAGCCATCAGTGCGTATTACATTAAAGGTATTCAGTGTTATGCTAGGAACATCAATGACATTTTACACTAATCTCGAGTAAAATCTCTATCGAAGCTGATTACCAGAGTAAAAATGTGATGAAATGATGATATTATTAATATATATATATATATATGAATTTATTACTATCACATGCTAAGATATATTAAAGCATGTCAACGTGGGTTTCAGAGTTTATAACGAGAATCTTTTCATGGAATTATCACAAAATGTGAAAACTGAAAATGTGTGCAGTATGTTCACAATACTCTGCACGAGCAAACCGCATAAGTTGGACGCATAAAAGGCACAGATTGATTGTTGGATAAGTCAGTGTGAAACAATGCCACGACTCAGCAATGCTCATTAGGAATACTGACTGGTGGAATTTTGCAACAAAGGGTAGCTTAGAATTTTCAAGTGCACCCTTCAACAATGTCAAGGTTGAAAATTATCGATGTTTTAAAGACAATATGTCACAACCTGTAATCAGCGGCCAACTGTGATATATTATTTCCTAAAAAAGATTTTTTTTTCGTACATACAAAATTATTTGAAGACAAAATCCAGTTTGGGCTTCTTACAAATATTAAGACGACCAGAAAGACATTGAATATACAGCCACTGATTTTTTAAATAAGAAAATATACATAATGTGTAAGTTTAATCATAGAAATATTTTATTAGTCGGACACGTCTTACAATGCAGCAAACTCGGGAATGTCCCTTTAATTCGGGCAAAAGGCAGCCTGCTCCCCTACAAAAATAGGAGCCCGTACGCCTATGTGCATGCATCTAGAACAGACCAATCGGTCCAATGCGCTTTTCTGTGACGTCCCAGTCTTTACTTCATATATGCCGCCATTTCCAGTCTACTTGACTATGTTTAATGATAGAGAGAAACAAGTTTATTAAACGTGTGTTAGTTGTAATTTGCATTATCAAATTAACAGTATTATACTGTATAGGATGGGTAAACAAGAATGTAGCTTTAAAATATCAACACCGCTCAAGAAAACACATTGTAATTTTTCACTTATTTCTATATGTAATTTACATAAATTTACACGCCATAGGACAAAGGGAACATTGCATGTGTTATGAATCAGAAAGAATATCAGCTCAGACGGCGAAATGTTTCCGTTGGGAATTTACAAGAAAAATATGGGAACAATATACAGGAGAATGTTAAAATATTGCCTTCCTAAACACCAAAAGCAAATAGCAGTTTTCTCCTACTTCTTCTCTATCCTTCTTCTTTTGATGAGAGAGAGAGAGAGAGAGAGAGAGAGAGAGAGAGAGAGAGAGAGAGAGAGAGAGAGAGAGAGAGAGAGAGAGAGAGAGAGACGCAGGGAGTAATAGGGCGAAGATAGAGATAAACGAAATGGCAGACAAAGAGCGCGAGAAATGCACACTAACGTATGCGCACTTTCATAAAATTCAATATTACGACTAAACCGATTGATGTAACGTGACACTGTAAAACGGGATATTAGCAAAGCAAACTTCTTACATATTTGAAGAGAAAATGTTTCGGAGACTAGAAAACAAAGTACTAGAAATAGAAATAGAAATAAAGAGTGAGAGAAGGGGGGAAAAAAACGTTAAAGATATATAAGATCAATGAATTTTTAAAAATAAAATAAGTGGTAGTTGATTATGCTGATTCCCTGCAAATCGTTTCAAATCTAACAAGATGATCAATCGTGCTACGTCTGATCTAAATCCACACTGCACGTGAGTAATATACAGTTGACCATTCGTTCGATGCAACTTGTCAAAGCAATAGGTACAATTTGTGTGATCTGTACCATACTTGAGGGATAGGGATAATGAATGAATGTTTAACGACACTCCAGCACAAAAATAATGCCTTTCGTCCAATCAGAAGGAAAGTCACCAGACAACCATATTTCCAAACGGTAATGATTGAGGTAAGTGTTTTAGTAATTGAAAATATTTAAAACCACAAAGTGTCAATTGGCACTTTATAACAACAATGCATTTCGTGTCGTCCTAGAGAAGTATCTAGGCTCTACGTGGAGAAATGAATGAAAGAATGAATGTTTAAAGACACCCCAGCACGAAAAATACATCGGCTATTGGGTGTGAAACTATTGTAATGCAAACAAATAAAGTGATGATCAACATCAATACAAAAATTCTAGATTTAAATAAAAACAGTGTAAAGAACTGTGCAAAAATACAAATATCACAGATAGATACCGACTTTTACTCAAAATTTTAATTGTATCTCTAAGAAAACAAAGGGATTTGTGCTGTATTGGCCATTCTCAAAGAGAATGTTACACCCCTGCACCACGGTGAGGTTACAGCACGCGCAGGGGCTCTACGTAGAGAATCCTGCAACTTTTTGTCACGGGGATTCTGTAATACCCGTAACTGAATAAAACACGATTGTCCAAATATCTCTCATAACTGTATATGTATTAGATCTCTCTGTAACGGGCTGTTCAAAACCGCTTTGGCTCGTCTAGGTATGATCAGAGATACGATCTTATATAAAGTATATATTATTATAGCACGTTTAGTTCACTAGAACACACAACAAAAACACAATACACTTTGGAATCTGTATTAATCTACGCTGACAAATGTACTGCCGCAGTAGTTAATTAATAACAACCCAGAACTGATCACTTAATTAGTTAATCTCTAGGTGTCTAGTTTACACAATATTGTAATCACTTCACCGTGACACAACACCCACACGTGTGATAATTGAGAAACGCTTCTAGGGGAACTTAATTAATAAAGGAATTACAACACTATTCCTAACTGGTTAATATTTAATTAACCCTTAACTACTCATTCAGTAACCTTGTAACACAGAATTAATACTGGTACCTATCACAATAAAGACAATAACCTACAGTTTACCTAGGTCTTCTAGGATGACCGGCTAAGCTTTATATTACCAAATACTCGTATAATGTTAGAACAAAAAGTCTACGATTTACTTCGTCAGATTACCGAAGACACTGTCTAAAGAATATTGGTATACTACAGTATTAAAATATTTAAAAGTCACATCAATCACATCAAGGTTATACAACAGAGCAGAAATAAAATATTTACCAAAGTCCAACCGGATTAACGTTCCCCCGGGATACCTTCCTATCGTTCTGTCCTTTTTGCTTCTCCCAGATATCTCTAAACCCTAGCTATTTATTATAAAATCAGAAAATCGCCTGGGGGTACAAGGCGGTACCTCACGTATCATCTGAATTTCCACAGCGACCAAGACGGCATATCTTTCTCTTAGATCGCCAGACTGGCTGTCGCCAACCGCGAGCAATCCCCTGGCCATAAACAGCACTACCGGAGATATTACGTAACTACTAGCCACATGGCCTCCACACCTGCTCTGGGTGTGTATTAGGCGTACCGATCGAGGACCGTCGCGCAGAAGTATTACGTAACAAGTTGCCCACCTGGCTAAGTGCAATTTGGAACTGCATACGGCCTTCTAAAACAATTAATATCGCCACAGGCGAAAACAAAATTAAGAGCATGTACCGTCACACTCTTCCTCAGAGAAAGGCCTATTGTTTACTTCAGAATTATTCACAGACGAAACTTTAATAGGTTGCTTTTCCACTTCCTTGCTAAAAATATGTAAATTCATCTGCACTGAAGACCGAAGTTTTATGTGAAAAGTTCTCTAAGGTATTGAAAAGGTCACATCTGTTCGTGACGAATGATGAACAGTCTTACTGGATTATTTCCCTTCGATTTTACGTATCCAACTTCAAACATATTTTAGTTGTTTGAGAATTCAATATGGATACATAATTTCTCCAAGATGATTCCTTACTGTCTGATCTAATCAATGTGCTCTAGATGTGTTGTTAAACAAAAAACACCCATACGTTAACTGCCTGAACTCTTTACGAGCTTAACCCTAACCCTAATGCAAGTGTTTGCGCGATTAATTAAAGGTTCAACTAAAGAGGTGGTTAAATAATTCGGAATCCATCAGAATTAAAGACTTAACAGATAAAACAGCTCTCACAACAAACTAATTATATCATGTACACTCTCGGAGACCTTGTCTCAGAGTCTTTGTTTTGGAACAAAATTGACATATTATATCGAGTATCCACGCAGTCAGTCATAAGGATCATAAGTCACACTATAGTTCAACCCAGTTCTTTATATACAGCGGGATTTACATACATAGAGTATGATCTGTGGTTAATGAGCTCTCGCATTAAGTATTTATCGAGGTTTCTTAATTATTCTAAAATCAGGATTTTTTTTAATTGCGGAGTTTGTCAAAAATATCAGTACAATTAAAAGAAAAATAACGAACGACAACAATATCCAATTTGAATACAACTAAATTACAGTATCTAATTCTTTGCTTGAAAGTCAGAAGCATACTCAAGCTACTATCTCTAACCCAGACAGACTCCAAAGTTTGTTTTGACATGCACCCGTGAAGTACTCTCAGGCGTTTAGTTTATACGAGAACTGCCAACACGATGACATATTTTCACTTCATCGTATTGAGAGGACTGCCACTCGTCAGTACAACATATTCTCGCTACTTCTTGGTGGGAAGACAGCACAAAGTGGGTCTTTTATAAAGTATACACTTGTAAATTACTTAAGCACCACCTAGGTTTGACCAACTGACTTATGTTATATAAATAATTGAGACCATTTCATGAATATCAAACACTGCAGTTAATGTTCTCTGCATACTGAAGATATTGATATTGCATCGATATTTAATGTGTTTATGAAAATGCATAGTAATTGGCCATGGAGCTCGATTCACATTGATGTGCTCCTTAAAACTGTTTTATTCACACCATCTCGGTAAATAACCAGTAGATAGAGAACATGTAAACCATTTCAATAAATAGTTTGAACCTCGTCGCCACGGACGGCTACGTCTAGGCGTCCTTTTGGCTGTAATACAATTCAGGTGGTGATTAATTAATTTCCAGGTGTATGCTTTTAGAAATACACCCTAGTGAACCATCGGAATGCGCGAAAATTCGGAACACTTGAAATGACTACCGACATAAACATATACTCGTCATCAGTCAGAATACTTCAAATGACTAAAAAATAAACATTTGCTCGTCATCTGTCAGAACCTTTCAAATGACTACCAACATAAACCTTTATTCGTCATCAGAACGCTTCAAATGACTACCAACATAAACCTTTATTCGTCATTAGAACGCTTCAAATGACTACCAACATATTTATTTACTCCGTCATCAGTCAGAACGCAGGAAATGATTACCAACATAAATATGTCATCAGCCAGAACATCAGATGTGTTATTAGAATAATAATATCGAATTATTTGATTGGATACTATAGTTCATTGCAAATAATTATTGGATTTGATCCAACAACTTGGTACGTCTTTGTTCACCTCCATCTTGAAAGATATTGCAGAGGAAACTATTCCTAAGACTTCGGCAGTACCGAAGCGTTTCAATAAACCATGGTTCAATGAGACATGCAAAGATGCAATCAAAGAGCGAAACAGGACCCTCGAGAGGTTCAAACGCGAACCTACCGGGGATAACCTGAATAGTTATCGCATTGCTCGGGCAAAGGCTCGTAAAACTATCAGACAGAGTAAGAAATCATCTTGGAGAAATTATGTCTCCAAGTTGACTTCTCAAACATCTGTGAAATCTGTCTGGAATAGGATACGTAAAATCAAGGGAAAAGAATCCAATAATACAGTTCGCCATTTGTCTGTCAATGACACGGATGTTACGTCTCATCGTGACATTGCCAATGCATTGGCAGACAGTTTCTCCCATAACTCCTCTTCTTCTTTCAGTACAGATGCTTTTACGTCTGTCAGAAATAGAGCTGAAAAGCAACCTATTAACTTTTCATCTGAAAATGTTGAAGTATACAACAGGCACTTCTCTTTGGAGGAGTTACAGGATGCTCTACGTAGAGCCCATGATACTTCGGTAGGACCAGATGAAATACATTATCAACTCTTAAAACACTTACCTGAATCATCCTTAATGGTTCTATTAAATATCTTTAACAAAATCTGGACTTCGGGTGACTTTCCTTCTGATTGGAGAAAAGCCATTGTCATTCCTATTCCTAAGCCTGGTAAGGATCCAACAAATCCTACCAGTTATCGGCCTATTGCTTTGACAAGTTGCATTTGTAAAACCATGGAAAGAATGATCAACCGTAGACTTGTCTGGTATCTTGAGTCCCACAAATTGCTTACTAACGTGCAATGTGGGTTCAGGCCTAGACGTAGCACGGTCGATCATCTTGTTAGATTTGAAACGTTCTGTAGGGATGCTTTTATCCATAACCAGCATTTGGTATCGGTCTTTTTTGACCTCGAGAAAGCTTATGATACCACGTGGAAGTATGGGATTTTGAAAGACCTCCATGGCATGGGCCTAAGAGGCCGTATGCCTGGCTTTATCTCAAATTTCTTACAGAATAGGTCTTTCAAGGTACGAGTGGGATCTACGTTATCCGATTCTCGCTCCCAAGAGATGGGTGTGCCTCAAGGTAGCATCCTGTCAGTAACTTTATTTTCCGTGAAAATTAACAGCATCATCCAGTGTTTAAAACCTGGCATTGATAGCTCGTTATATGTCGACGATTTTCAGATTTGCTACAGGTCGTCCAGTATGAGTATCATTGAACGTCAGTTGCAGCTTTGTTTGAATAAACTTCAACAATGGGCAACTGACAATGGATTTCGATTCTCAAAGTCAAAAACAGTCTGTATGCATATCTGCCAGAAAAGAGGTCACCATTTAGATCCACAGCTGTTTCTGGACAAAACTCCGGTTCCAGTTGTGGAGGAGACCAAATTTCTGGGGGTTATTTTTGACAGGAGGCTATCTTTTGTTCCTCATTTACAGTATGTAAAAAAGAAGGGCTTAAAGGCCCTCAATATCTTAAAGGTTATTGGTAAGACTGAATGGGGAGCAGATCGAAAGGTTATGCTCCGACTTTATAGATCTTTAGTTCGGTCTAAACTTGATTATGGGTGCATTGTGTATGGGTCAGCACGTAAGTCTTACTTGCAAATGCTAGATCCTATACACAACCAGGGACTTAGGCTTTGTCTTGGTGCTTTCAAAACATCTCCTGTGGAGAGCTTGTACGTCGATGCACACGAACCTAGTTTGGGTGCTAGACGTGCAAAGCTTTCTCTGCAGTATGCTACAAAGATTAAATCAATGCCAAAACATCCTGCACACAATGCGGTGTTTGATAATAAATATATGAAATTATTTGATGCGAAACCGAATGCGATTCGAACATTTGGTCTTCGCATTAAGCAGTTTTTATCAGTTTCCAACATTGATTTAACAGACATTTTGGAAACGCCTTCATATTTTATTTTGCCACCTTGGTGTATCAAACCACCAAAAATTGTATTCGATCTTGTGCATCTAAAAAAAGATCGCACAGATGCAGTTATTTATAAACAACATTTCATGGAAATCCAAGAGCGGTACTGTGATTACATTCCTGTTTACACAGACGGATCACGGGATGGGAATTCGGTGGCTTGTGCTACAGTGTTTCCATCAGACACAATAATTTCCATGAGATTGCCCGATTCAGCATCAATCTTTACTGCTGAAATTTGGGCAATCATTAAAGCCCTGGAACAGATTAAGGATTCATATGCATCCAAGTATATTATTTTTACAGACTCACTTTCGTGTCTTCAAGCTCTACAGTACATGAAATTGGAGCACCCCTTAGTTGGGATGGTGATACGAAAGTGTGTCTTTTTATCAATTGCCAATAAAGATGTTATACTGTGTTGGGTACCCAGCCATGTTGGCATTAGGGGTAACGAAAAGGCAGATGTTGCTGCCAAGTCTGCTTTGAACTTGCCCCGTGTCCATGTTGGTGTCCCTACAGTGATTTTAAATTTCATATTAACCAATATATCTTTTTCGACTTGGCAAGATGATTGGGACGGTGCGGTTGCGAATAAGCTTCATTCTGTCAAGGCAGTCCTGGGAGAGTGGCAGTCATCCTACAGGCGATGCAGGAAGGATGAAGTAGTCTTATGCCGTGCCCGCATCGGCCATACATATTTGACGCATTCATTTATTTTAAAGAAGGACCCTCCTCCTCAGTGTGAACACTGTCAGTGTACACTGACTGTGCGGCACATTTTGGTGGAGTGTGATCATCTCAAGCCGACAAGAAATGATATATTTGGCAACAGAAATGTTTTGGAATCATTTAAATTCCATCCAATGTTAATTGTAAAGTTTTTAAAACACTTTGACTTCTATACAAAATTTTAAGATATACTTAACTTGATTTTATATATTGTATTATACTTCCCCCCCCCCCCCCCCCCACAGCTCCTTACACTGTGGTTTTACATGAGTGTATATAAATATGTTCATATACTTACCATTTGTGACACCCAGTAGCCGATATGTATTTTTGTGCTGGGGTGTCGTTAAACAAACATTCAATCAATCAATGGTACGTGGTTGTGTTGTATATATGTCGTGAAAAATGTTGTATTTACTAGCGTAATAAAATGAGGGGAATGGCATGTCGTCAATTTCAAAATATCCGGATCCCTCATAGACACAGGGGACACTTTGTTTTCAAAATCTTGATTAGCGATATTTCTAGTCAGTTGAAACTTGATTAGCAACTACAGTTTAATCTGAAACTTGGTTAGTGAATCGCGACGTGACACTGAAATTGTTTTTCCTTGGAACACTTCGCGCCCTCGATCTCAAGCCGCCAAAGTCCGGATGACACCCTGCTAAATTGCCTACATTCACGCATTTTGAGAAGTGAACTTCACATAGCTTGATGTGTTTCTCCAACTATTTCAAGGATGAATCTTAACTTTAGACAGATATGCCCTACACTATAAGAGGATTAAGGGATGTTGTGAAAGTCGTGATGGCACTGCACACAAGTACGACAGTCTGTCTGCATCTAACGCTCTAGCGAATTCAAAGGGAGACTTCTAAATACTTTTGCAATTAGATATGTTTAGCACGTGGAAATGTTTTTCATTGTTTCTGATAGTGTTGACTAAACACATTCCCACGATTGAAACAGGAATACAGCGAAGTTGACTAAACACATTCCCACGATTGTAACAGGAATAAAGCCAAGTTATCTATTATGTATAATCTGTCATGTGTTCTGTTAATTACGATAGCTTGTTCTTTCTATTAGGTACAAATCCTAGTGATTTAATAATGAGAATCGATATTTAGAAACTATTATTTAAATCACATGTTATCTCCTGGTGGTTCCAGTAGTCCGACAAACACGAATCTTAAAGACGTGTTGACTAAACAGATATACAATACATCGACATATCGAACTTAAGGTAAGAAAGATACATCTTAATTTTAAACTATCTTTTGTTTGACTGTAGGGTCCTAGGTGGTAGATACAACTAGTACAACATTGTTTTTATTACAAACGCCGTGAAATTTGTTTTGCTGTATGAAAAAGTGCATAAAATAATATCATTGTAAAAATAGATGATAATAAGCGATGGTAGACGGCAATAGGTGTTTTTCTCTCAGTCTATAAATTAGGTTAACAATTATAACGTGAACGAGATACAGGTATTATCAAATGTATGTCCAAACCAAAATAAGTTTCAGTTGCCACGATCTTTAGTGAACGATAAATGAAAATTATTTAACGATGGGCATTCATTTGACAATAACTGGTACTAAGTTTGTTATTCTGTTTGCTATTTTTGCTAATTTGGCTTCTAAAAGTCTTTTATGTTCGACATCCATACAGAACATGTACATAAATTTAACTGATACATTTTGACATTCATGTAAGTATAATTACATCTTCGTTACATTCATTAAATTATAATTCCATTTTATAGTTACTGGTTTGTAATAGGCTTCTGGATTGGTTAAAATTCTATCTCGTGTTCTAAAAAAACCCAACGTTCATTCTTCCATGAACGTGAAAACTGCACTTTTTCGGTAAACAAATAAAAACAGAATGTTATTACCGGAACTACATTTTATCAATTATGTCAATAACGGCATCCCCGAGGATTCCATCGCTTCTATTTTTATCCCATTGCAAGTTTTAAGATGTTATCGACTAACAGACTTTTTACTTATTGTAATTACATATCAAATATATGTTTCTGTATAACATATTAGTGGCTGTATATTAAACATGTTTTTCATCATTCTAATATTTGTACTAGGTTAAATTTAATTTTATTTCCTAAAATATATTTTTTCGTTCGTACGTACGAAATTATTTGAAGACAAATTCCAGTTTGGGCTTATTGCAAATATTAAGACGACCAGAAACACATTAAATATACAGACACTGATATTCTAAACAAGAAAATATATTTAATATGTAAGTTTAATCGTAGACATATTTTATTAGTCGAAAACATCTTGCAATGTAGCTAACTCAGGAATGTCCCTTTAAAATTATTAAGCCACCGCAATTCAGGCTTTAAACGACTACGGTTTTGAACTGAGACACATAATGTATATGACAGGCCACAAAAACGAAGCTTCTATTATAGGTTATAGCAGAGACTGCTCAACAAATCAAAAGAGACATGTGAGCGCAGTTCTGTCACATTTGACAAAAACACCAAATCGACCACTTACACGCGCAAAAAGACATACGCCTTCGTGCACAATTAGTGAATTACACGACCTGTTCTTTCCGGGAATAATCACAAAGTTCCTCTGATGAAATCCACACACACAGTAACACTGAAACCACTTTATCCCTTTCAAGTCAGTCTTCACATTCACTTTTCACTAATTCAACTTTTGACAACTGCAATTTAAGTATAGTAATTGATAAATCTTCTAAATAATTTGACGCTTTCCCTTATGTTAAATTACTTCCATTTAAAGGGACATTCCTGAGTTTGCTGCATTGTAAGATGTTTCAGAAAAATTAAATATTTCTACGATTAAACTTACAAATTAAATATAATATTATTTTCTTGTTTAGAATATCGGTGTCAGTATATTCAATGTGTTTCTGGTCGTCTTAATATTGATAAGAAGCCCAAACTGGATTTTGTTTTCAAATAATTTCGTACAGTACGAAAAAAATATATTTTAGGAAATAAAATGAAATTTAACCTAGTACAAATAGTAGAAAGATCAGAAACACGTTTAATACACAGCCACTAATATGTTATGCAAAAAATATATTTGATACATAATTACAATCGTTAAAAAGTCTCTGTTAGTCGATAACATCTAAAAAATTGCAGCAAACTCAGGAATGTCCCTTTAAGAATATAAAGCGTTGAATTCTTAATTAATTACCGTTTGATACTAAAGGGACATTCCTGAGTTTGCTGCATTGTAAGATGTTTTAGACTAATAAAATATTTCTACGATTAAACTTGCATATTAAATATATTTTCTTGCTTAGAATATCAGTGTCTGTATATTTAATGTGTTTCTGGGCGCCTTAATATTTGTAACAAGCCCAAACTGGATTTTGTCTTGAAATAATTTCGTACGTACTAAAAAAAAATATTTTAGGATATATATGAAATTTAAATGTTACAAATATTAGAACGATCAGAAACACGTTTAATATACACCCACTAATATATTATGCAGAAATATATATTTGATATCTAATTACAATCGTTAAAAAGTCGCTATTAGTCAATAACATCTTTAAAATTACAGCAAACTCAGGAATGTCCCTTTAAAAAAACTGTTTGCGTTATTAGTTGATGTTCTGTTATTTTAAATTGTATTACCTTTTATCCACATTTGATTCAGAAAATTAAAATTTATAAAACCTTGTGTAAATCATTATAATGAATCAGAGATTTGACGGAAAAAAACTAATATAACCTTCTAAGGGAATTCCCTTATTTGTGTATTGATACAGCTGTAAATCATTGTGGAATATATAGCGTTCGATTGGGTTTTTTTAATATAGTTTTGTATAATGGCAATATGGATGCATTTGGAAGTATAAGAATTGAACGTTATTATTTTGACGTTCACGCTATGATAAATACCAAAACTGTTTTGCACACTTATGTATGAACGGCTTCGCGCTACGCCATTCATACAGTGTCTAAAACGGTTTTGGTGTTTATCATCGCATGAACGTCAAAACTATAACGTTCAATTCTTAAAAGTCGCACGCCGTAGTTTCAGCCCGCGAAAATTTATTCTAATTTTGGTTAATCTACAAAACTGTAGACCGATGGCCTAACCACGACGCCACCGAGGCCGGTCACCATTTTATGACGTTTTAAATGTTAAGTACTGTTCATTTCAGAACAGTTTAGTTCTTCGCTAATATCCTTTTCACTGCCGTCCAAGTTCCTATTTTGCAATGCTATTAATTTTATTAAAGCCGCACACCCTAGTTCCATCTAGCGAAAATAAATTATAATTTGGTTAATCTACAAACCTGAAACACACTTATAACACGTTTTTATCAAATGGAGTGAAAAAGCAGGTTTTATATCGATAAATACCATGGGAATCCCCGTGACCCAATTACTTGAAATAATTTTGAAAGTTAGTATTCTGATGTCCACCGGTAGATGTCGCTCGAAGCACAGAAATGCCTATGTCACGACAAATTTCCCAGAGTGCAGACTTTAGGTGCGTTCCTTTCACCTCTCCTGGGCATGTTCCAACTGTTCTGTCCTGGACAGCGAAAGGAATGAATTTGGATCAGGAAGTTACTTTACCAACATGGGTGCTTCTGTTGAGAAAGTGGCTGCTGCAGCAATCATGATACTTGAATCGGAATAAGACGACAATGATAGTCTGTCACTGACCATGTTGACTATACTACAGTGTTTGAAACAATAAATTTTATATATAAACCGCAACTAGCCTACATTTGCTATTCGGCACCGGGTACTAGTGGCTAACCTATTGTTATTATTGTTAGTAGTGGTAGTAGTAGTAGTAGTAGTAGTACAGTCTGTAGGAACCAGAGGTGGGGAGGCACTTCCCCTCCCCAGGACGAAAATGTAAGGTTTTTTGGTCCTACTCTATTTAAATAAAGGTAACAATATGGTTGTATCCCCTCTCCAGATATCGTAAGACTTGGCAAAATTATTGGTTTTAAGGGTTTGTTACGTTTTGTATTGAGATACGTACTTGTCTGAACTTTATTGTTAATGAAAATGTTCACGAATTGTGAAGAAAAACCTCCCAAATGAACGACAAGCAAACGACAACAAATCGGATGTTGATTGCTCGAACCGTGCACGAGAAAACAAACCGAACCAAAATGATAACGGTCACGTGGTACCAACGTTTGTGACGTTAAAACGGGAAGATCCCCTCTAAAAAATAGATTAGACGGATTTTTCTCAGACGCGCGTGCGTTTTTAAGAAATAAGAAAAATGCATTTTGTGGTATTACAAACACGAGGATTACCAGGATTACCAAAAAACACTTCAGGTCAATGGAAATGTATATTCTAAATAATAAATGTAAGTAAAGTGCAATTTTATTTGTGAGAAAATGGGTTTAATAGCAAAAAACAACGGCGTAATGGTTAACAACTAGGGCGGGTCCCTTTAAATAGCATCATGCCATTGATCCAGACGTAGCAAGGAGAGTTTGCTCATTTAATAATTGGCCGCAATTATTGCTTGGTCCATGCAAGTATGAACCGAAAAAATTATGCGTGCACTGTATGACATCATTTTATATGGGCAAGTTTTCTTTTTAAGCAATATTATTTATGGACCAAAACAATTTAAAATAAATTATGAAATTAGTGTTATTTTTTGCAAGCAGGTTTCAATTTTAATTATAAAAAGTATTGTCGCCGATTCACACAGTTTGCGGATATTTTTTTTTTAGTTTATACCGACATGTACTTAAACAAATAACATACAATCCTTCAGTGAAGAGCAGAACTGCTTTCCGCAGTGTTTGAACAGCGGGAAGCCGTTCATACATATAGTTAAGAGATACAGCTGTGGGTCTCGCTCCACGAAGCGATCTTAACATATCTGTCGTCGTAAATACCTAGGTACGAGGCAATTATAAGCCACTAAAAATTTTCTAAGAAGGATACCAACTTTTCATGTAAAAATATATCTAATATATACCAAAAATACCGTTTATGAAATTCGGCGTTCAATGAAAAACAATCTATGCCATACGACCATCACACGAATATATGAGAGATAACTCTCATGTCTTATACATTCGGCAATTACCGAAAATAGTGCAATATTGAGATTCATGCAGTTATGAGCGACGGCGTTTTAAAGTTTTGTGATATTATTTGAACCAATCCCAACATGTATAACAAAAGCGTATTAGAATTGCATTTATGTATAGAAATGACGAAAACCAACCACCGGCCTCGGTGGCGTCCTGGTTAGGCCATCGGCTGGTAGGTACTGGGTTCGGATCCCAGTCGAGGCATGGAATTTTTAATCCAGATACCGACTCCAAACCCTGAGTGAGTGCTCCGCAAGGCTCAATGGGTAGATGTAAACCTCTTGCACCGACCAGTGATCCATAACTGGTTCAACAAAGGTTTCCTCTAAAAAAAACAGTGTCTGAATGACCATATGTTTGACGTCCAATAGCCGATAAGATAAAAAATCAATGTGCTCTAGTGGCGTCGTTAAATAAAGCAAAACTTTACTTTGATGAAAACCACTTTACATGTTCTGTGTATTGCTATATTTTTGTGTTTTATTCGCGTTCAAAAGTAAGTTATTGTCCTATTTAAAAAAAATCAAAAAAAATCTAATGAACTGTATTAAAATAACATTTTATTACACATTTAACAATAAAAACTTAGAGACCTAAATGTAACCACTTTATCCTACAAGAAGTCATTGTGTATATTTGCCAACTCGTGATGATGTCATAGCAGTACAACAAACCCATATAAGGACTGTCTGTTATTTGTCTTTACATTCATCGGGGTACAAACAACAAAACATTATCCGAAACTGTGTGAATCGAAGAAGCCTTAATCACAAATGTTTGCGGATTATTTTGTTTTTCATATCCCGATGAACGTAAAAGAAACAACAGGTAATATTTAATATTTATAATTAAATTTAAAACATACTAACTAATAATAACACTAAAAGTTCATATTTTATTTTGAATAATACTTATTGTTCTTAGCAATAACGCCCAATAAGAGAAAGTACCAATATAAAGTTGACGTCATCAGATATGACGTTCCATGGTGTTGTTTTTATGTTCATCTAGAAATGAACAAACTGTCGTTGCTACGGCTGGACCAATGGGATGACGTTAAATTGTAATGAATGAAACGGACATTTAATTGTTAGTTTGAATGGTCAAATCGTCCAATAATATTAAGTTTATCTTACCAGTGTTTCGGTATTAACTATACCGACTTACCATAAAATGTTGATTTTGAGACGAGACTATTCTAATACTACACCTATTAGGACTATCTGTAGGGTGTATACTACCAAATCAAATGCCGTCAACGACAGTAGTAACATATGTGACTCAAAACCCCTACCGTAAGCGTTTTAATCGACATAAACGCCACGGATATAAATACTGCCACCCCTCAACCTTAACGTGAATCAGAAACAATGGGGAGGGGGGCATTCTGTTCATTTCTAAGATAACGGATAGCGTCTATGTCTACCCTTTTTTACAGGTACCCCATTCATGTTTCAAGCACAAGGCTACTTGACACAGTGGTACTAGATAAAATTGCATACATTTTTTGCCGAGATGAAACTGCTTCTTTTCTTTTTACAACCAACATACTCATATTTATCGTCAATCACAAAATTTCTGTGCTCCTCGAACTTTGACCCAGCCGGAAGTTATTTGGTTTAGTACTACCTATACTGAAAAAAATACAGTTTTCAAAGTGTCCAGGTTTGTGTTTTTATGGCAACCAGGAACTGGTGCATTCTGACAACTGACAACCTCACCGAAACTCTTGTTTCTACAGTGCTCCTGAAGATATTTACTGTCAATTGGGTGTGTGTACTCAGATATATAGTATATATGTAGAGACAACCCAATATAATGTACACCTCATAAGGAATATATATTGCATGCAGTTTTGTACATATGCAATATGTCATACTAAGCAACAAAATGTTTTAAAATAAAACTCCTGAAGATATTTACTGTCAGGTGGGTGTGTGTATTTAGGTATATATGTAGAGACAACAAAGATAGTCAGAGTACCTCTACTTCTTTAAAGAATTCCATTAAAACACATGCACCTGACTGTCTTTTACAGGTACCCCATACATGTTTCAAGCACAAGGCTACTTGAGACAGTGGCACAGTTTTTACAACCAACAGACTCACATTATCACCAATCACATGACTTGTGGTGTTCCCTTCTCTATCAAAAGCTCGGTGCGCCTCGAACTTTGACCCAGCCGGGTTATTTGGTATAGTACTACCTGTAAAACATTAGTTTTTGTATTTTGGTGATATAACGTTACTGGCATACTGAGCGAAGCGGATGATAAATGTATCAAGATTGTATTTCAAAAATGAGTGTTTTTTTCTAATACTGAATATACCCAAGCTATTCATATTGGAATTGGCTTATGTCAATTTGTGTTTGAATCACATATTGAATTATTTCGAGGAATTCGCCTGGATTAATTTTGGACAAAAGCCACGTAGGTCTACAACATTATAACGTTTAGTCAAATATTTTCACTGACTTTTTAATAAATGCATAAACAAATGTTCATATGAGAAAGGATAAGTATTATTTTCGTGTGTTTTTTCTCTCTAATTTTGCCGATGTTTTCGAGCAGTTAATATTGTTCAAAACTACGTTTAAAAAACTCGAGTCATTTCCAGTTAATCTTTATTATCAGTTTATTGTCTCAAAAAGTACAACGCAGACAAAATGTTGTACGTCACAATGCGATACAATAGTGCAATTAATATTAATGAATCTGCTTGTACCATAAAGAAACATGCTGAAGATATCTGCAGGCTATTAATTCATTTTGTTGCTTATTGATGGAACAAAGCAGATTTCACCTTCCTCCGGTAGCATTGTGCTTATTGTAGTGAAGTGCCTATAAAATGACACGCACCCCTCCCAACAATCCAATATTAATAATATCTGTAAATCGGCTTCGGTAATGATTTTTGTACTCAGGAAATACTAATATTTTTTAAATCGACAAACATTATTGAAAATATATATAACTTTTATCCGCCAGATATTAGAATATGCATCGGAAGTATGGGATGGGTGTTCTTTAGTAGAGGAAGACAATATTGAAAAAGTACAATTAGAAGCCGCCAGATTAATCACGGGTTTGCCTAAATTTGCATCTAGAAAGTCTTTGTATTACGAAACTGGATTAGCAACACTTACTTTCAGGCGTAAATTCAAAAAGCTCTGCGCAATGTTTAAAATAATGAAAGGTATGGCTCCTGATTTTATGATACACAGTATACCACAAACAGTCGGACAAAGATCCCCTTACATGCTAAGAAATCGAAATGATATTTCTAGAACTAATTTACTTCAATCGTCATTTATCCATTTGACAATAAAACGTTGGAACAACCTACGGGCTGAAATTCGAAATTGTCAAAACATATTTTCATTTAAAAAAGCAATAAAACCCGATGCCCATGCGTTGCGCCATACTATTCATTTGATAATAGAAGAGAAAATGTATTACATACCAAGTTAAGACACAGGTGTAGTGATTTAAAAGCAGACTTACATGAGTTGGTCTTAGCACCGATTCCTCGTGCAGTTGTGGGTATATATAATATATATGTTTTCATGTACATAAGTATATAAATGAAACAAAACGTTTCCCTTAAGTAGTAAATAAAGTATGGACCTTTAAAATTATTACTATTTATTTATTTTATTGCTATTAGTATTATTTGTGTAGCCATTATGTAATCATTGCGATGCCTTGTTTGTGTTTTGTGTTTTCTTTTATCAACACTGCTGTCTAATTATCGAACACATAGAAAACTTTATTGCGTCTGGTTTTTCTGTTTCCTTTATTCTTTCTTTTCTCAATAATATTTATTTCTGTTCATATTTATGTATTTAGGAGAAGGCGTAGTAAGTTGTGTAACTTGTACCTAATCCATTTGTTTTTTAAAAAAGAAATAAAATATGTTTCAATCAAACAATCCAATAAAAACAAACATAAAATAAAAACCTAAGAACACCTAACAAAAACAACAACAATCAAACCCAAAACAACCTCTCCTATCATGAGACCGACAAAATCAAAGTTTTCGTACGGTCCCGTCACAAATACTGCCACATTGAACAAACTATGCTGTGCATCCATCATTAAATATTGTATGTTCCTTGAATTTCAGATTAATTAAGAGAATGACGTTTACCTGTCTGTTTTGTCACCTGGTGTGGATGTTGTCTCTGGTTGTTATGATCTACGCCTACAGGGAACAGCTGATGAAAGTGTGTCCAAAACAAAAAATAACTGGACAGTTTATTGACAGCTTCGAGGTAAATATATTTGATTTTGAAAATTACTATTTAAAACCAAAGTGATATTTGTTTTACAGTATAGACCAGCAGAGACATATTTAATTACAAAAAACTTTCGTAATGGTGCATTTATCTTTCCTCAAATTGCATCCATGGAGTTTGCAATATTGATAAAATAAACAGAACACATTACACGTATACTTTCGTTTTATGAATACTTGGCTGTCGCTGCATGACACGACTCATAGACAGTGTTTATTCAACCCGATCAATTCCTCACAACAGGTACTTCAAAAATGTATAAAAAAATATATTTTGCTGCTTTTCCCGTAAACAAATGCACCCTTCCGCACCCCCACCTCCAATAAATATTCCACGTGGCTGTAGCGGGATTCCTCTCACATTTTCGAACCCAAAGTCGAAATTACCATATGTTAAACACTAAATATTCCTTTCTTTATTTTCAATTTAAAAAGTAACAGATATAAAATATCTACGAAAATGTTATTGTTTATTGGAGTGTTTGTGTACGGTCGTTCTAAGTGAATATTTGTCGCCAGGTTTCGTCCGTGAACCAGTGTGCTGTCAGGTGTGTCAATGAGAAGTCGTGCAAGTCCGCCAATCTCTGTTCTAGCGGAGGTAGTAAAGTATGCACGTTGTCATGGAAATATCCGTGGACAGGTTGTGACGGAAACACCGCCAGCGAAGACTGCATGTACATATATCCGGTAAGCTCTAGGATACAAAACTTGAATAGTTCTGATAAAAGTTTTAACCTCATTTTAATTCATTCTATTTTAACGTATTTCAGATATGTGAAGTTTAAAATCTAGCCAACTGTGCGAAGGATAAATTCATGATTCTTTTATATTTCTTCTTCAAAGAAAGCCCCTGCGTGTGCATTAACCTCATCGTGGTGCAGGGGTGAACATTCTTTTATAGAATGGCCAATAAATGCAAAACTCCTCGTATGAGGCGCCTTGTTTGCCGTGAGGTGCGACCCGTGAAGTGGATGATGGGATCCTGGTGCTTGAGTCGTGGTTAATGTCGGCAACTGAGTATATTGCCATTGACAATACACCACTTTGGCCTGGAGTTCATGTAGACAGGATGTCAGGAATGGCCCGACCTGATCAATCGGCTGGTCATGCCAAGCTCAAGAGCAAACAATCTTTGTTTTGTATATATTGTCAAGAACAAACATTGTTCAATTTAACTTTTGTATTTGTTGCTCTTGGGGCGGTGGCTAGGGTCAGTCAGGTGCTTGATTATTTCATTGCCTGAGTATATCAACCATGTATCCCTGGCATGGCTGCCTGCTGGTTATCCGCAGCACCATGTCCCCTTGTTGGACTCGGTGGTGGGTGGGGAGCATGGTTGATGAATCATTGCCCCTACATTATGGCTTCAAACCATTCTCAAACCCTTGATGGGACCCTGAAAAGGGTCCACACCGAGGTTTCAAATTCATCATCTGATGAAGAATCTATGACTAATTCTTCAATTTTGAAGAAATTGAAGGTTGTAACGTTAGCTTCCTGGCCAAGGTCTCAGGATCTCTCGCGAGAGTGTGCAAAGTGGAAGCTGGGAAAAAAGGTTCAACAGGTAAAAGTTGGAAAACGCTTGTCTTTTCCTGAAGCCAGGAAACTGGTGGAGACTGCAGCACCTGTCAATACGGGTCAGTCATATGCTGCTGCTGTTAAGGTTTCTACCAGAAGCATGGCAGTCAACACAGATTTAACATGGCGTTACGATGAAAGTAAATATAAAACACTTTCAGATATTGAAAAAGCTGAAAAATAGACAGCGAAACAGGTTCAACGACAACATGAAGCTGTTAAAAAAATAAAAGATGCTGTTGAAAACAGAAAGAACGCGAGTCTCTTTGGATTCTGAGAATCCATCAAGTAGGTTGAACACTAGGATGCCAGGTCCTAGTGTCCCTCAGACAGGAAAATACACTAAAAGTAATAAAAGTAGTTCTTCGGGACGGATGAAGAAGCTTGAGCAGAGATCCGTCCCAATACATAACCCTTTTGATCCTTTGTCGATGGATGTTTGTGACGATATGGATGATTCATCTCAGGATCATTCTCAGTCGCAAAAGCCATCACGACCTAGGGCAAAGGAAAAGGTCAAAATAAACCCCATACTTCCACCCAATGGCAAATAAACTCCTACAATGGAACTACCGTGGGCTTAGGCCCAATTTTGATGAGTTAGGTCTTTTAATTCAAAAACATAATCCTATTTCAGTGTGTCTTCAAGAAACTTTCTTGAAGAACACTGATCATATTAGCATAAGAGGATTTAACCTCTATCATAAGTTTCAAGAAACTGAAAATAGCGCATCTGGAGGTGTTTCCATTCTTGTTAATGAAAACATTCCTCAGAGTATAGTAACATTAAATACCAATTTACAAGTTGTGGCTGTCAAAGTCACGGCTTACAAAACTCTTACCCTATGTTCAGTTTACTTGCCACCTCGTAATCATTTTAATTTTAATCCTAGGGATCTTCAAAATCTTATTGATCAGCTCCCTACTCCCTTTATTATTATGGGAGATTTTAATGGTCTCCACACTTTGTGGGGATGCGAGGATATCAATATTAGAGAAAAACAATTAGAAGACTTAATTCTCAAAAACGACTTACTTTTATTTAATGATAAAAGTCGTAGATATTTTCATTCTGCAAGTGGATCTTTCACTTCCATAGATTTAACTCTTTGTAGTCCATCATTTTTTGTTGATTTCTCATGAAAAATTGTTCAGACCTTTGTGGTAGTGACCACTTTCCCATTATTTTGGAGAATGATGGACCACCATCACTTGAAAGGGTTCAAAGGTGGAAGTTGGCGAAGGCAAATTGGGGTCAGTTTCAGCATCTGTGCAGCACTCGTTTGCAACAATTTGCCATTACTGATTGTGATGATCCCTTGTCTTTGTTTACTTCCATTTTGAAGGACATTGCAGATGAAACTATTCCTACGATTTCGGTAGTACCAAAGCGTTTCAATAAACCATGGTTCAATGATACGTTCAAAGATGCATTCAAAGAGCGAAACAGATTGCTTGAGCGATTCAAACGTGAACCTACAGCAGACAACCTGGATGCATTTCGTATTGCTAGGGCTAAGACAGAGTAAGAACACATCTTGGAGAACTTTTGTCTCCAAGTTGAATTCACAAACATCAGTAAAATCTGTTTGGATTAGGATCCGTAAAATCAAAGATAAAGAATCCAGTAATACAGTTCATCATTTGTCTGTCATTGACACGGATGTCACTTCTCATCGTGACATTGCCAATGCCTTGCCTTATCTGAAAATGCTGAAGTGTACAACAAGCGTTTCTCTGTGGAGGAATTGCAGGATGCTCTTCGTAGAGCCCATGATACTTCAGTAGGACCAGATGAAATTCATTATCAGTTATTAAAACATTTACCTGAATCATCTTTGATGGTTCTTTTGAATATTTTTAATAACATCTGGATTTCTGGAGACTTTCCTTCTGATTGGAGGAAAGCTATTATCATTCCTATTCCCAAGCCTAGTAAGGATCCAACCAATCCTACTAGCTATCGCCCTATCGCTTTGACAAGTTGCATTTGTAAAACCATGGAACGAATGGTCAATCGTAGACTTGTCTGGTATCTTGAATCCCACAAATTATTAACTAATGTGCAGTGTGGGTTCAGATCTAGACGTAGCACGGTTGATTATCTTGTTAGATTTGAAACGTTTTGTAGGGAAGCTTTCATCCATAATCAGCACTTGGTTTCAGTGTTTTTTGATTTGGAGAAGACTTACGATACCACGTGGAAGTATGGGATTTTAAACGACCTCCATGGCATGGGCCTTAGAGGTCGCCTTCCTGTTTTTATATCTCAATGTTTAAGAGATAGATCTTTTAAAGTCCGGATGGGGTCGACTTTGTCTGATATTCACCCACAGTAGATGGGTGTGCCTCAAGGTAGTATCCTGTTTGTAACTTTATTTTCTGTGAAAATTAACAGCATCTCCCAGTGTTTAACACCTGGTGTGGATTGCTCGTTATATGTCGATGATTTTTAGATTTGCTATAGATCGTCCAATATGAGTATCATTGAACGTAAGTTGCAGCTTTGTTTGAATAAATTTCATCAATGGGCAACTGACAATGGTTTTCGATTCTCAAAGGCAAAAGCGGTTTGCATGCATATCTGCCTGAAAAGAGGTCTCCACTTAGATCCACAGTTGTTTTTGGACAAAAATCCTATTCCGGTTGTGGAGGAGACTAAATTTCTGGGGGTTATATTTGACAGGAAG
The DNA here is from genome assembly GCF_016097555.1 of Gigantopelta aegis. Classification (NCBI taxonomy): domain Eukaryota; kingdom Metazoa; phylum Mollusca; class Gastropoda; order Neomphalida; family Peltospiridae; genus Gigantopelta; species Gigantopelta aegis. Next base: position 13,819,533 of record NC_054707.1, read on the forward strand.
CTATCTTTTGTGCCCCATCTTAAATATGTTAAAAAGAAGGGCTTGAAAGCTCTTAATATTTTAAAGGTTATTGGTAATACGGAATGGGGAGCAGACCTCTTGTGAGGTCTAAATTTGATTATGGATGCATTGGGTATGGGTCGGCACGCAAGTCGTACTTGCAGATGCTAGATCCTATACACAATCAGGGACGTAGGCTTTGTCTTGGTGCATTAGAACAGATTCTCCTGTAGAGAGCTTGTACGTTGATGCACACGAACCTTGTGTGGGTGGTAGACGTGCCAAGCTTTCTCTGCAGTATGCTGCCAAGATTAAATCTTTACCAACACATCCTACATATGAAGTTGTTTGATGCAAGGCCAAATGCTATTTGTACATTTGGTCTTCGCATAAAGCGTTTTTTTTTATCGCTTTCCAACATTGATTTATCAGACACTTTGGAAACTCCTTCATATTTTGTTTTACCACCATGGTGTATTAGACCACCTAAAATTGTGTTTGATCTTTCGCATCTGAAGAAAGATCGCACAGATGCTGTAGTTTATAAACAATTGTTCATGGAAATTCAAGACAAGTACCGTTATTACATTCCTGTGTATACAGATGGATCACGGGATGGGAATTCTGTGGCTTGTGCTACCGTTTTTCCATGAGAAATTTTCATTTCCATGCGACTGCCTGACTCGGCATCAATTTTTAGTGCTGAAGTTTCGGCAGTCATTAAAGCCTTAGAAGAAATCAAACATTCAATAGCACCCAAAGTTATTATTTTTACCGACTCACTTTCGTGTCTCCAGGCTTTTTGCAATATGAAGCTGGACCATCCTTTAATTGAGATGGTGATACGAAAGTGTGTCTTTTTATCTATTGCGAAGAAAGATGTTATATTTTGTTGGGTGCCCAGCCACGTTGGTATTAGGGGTAACGAAAAGGCAGATTCAGCTGCGAAGTCTGCTTTGAATTTGTCTCATGCCTGGGTTGGTGTACCGTATACAAATTTTAAATATAGTATTAACAAATTTATCTTTTGGACTTGACAACATGATTGGGACGGTGCGGTTGCGAACAAGATTCATTCTGTCAAGCCAGTCTTGGGAGAGTGGAAGTCCTCCTATAGACAGTGCAGGAAGGATGAAATAGTCCTCGCATCGGTCATACATACTTAACCCATTCATTTCTTTTGAAGAAGGACCCTCCACCTCAGTGTGAGCGTTGTCAGTGTACTCTGACGGTACGCCACATTTTGGTGGAGTGTCCTGATCTCAAAGAGACTCGAAAAGATATATTTGGAGAAACAAATGTGATGGAATCATTTCGATTCCACCCAGAATTTGTATTACAATTTTTACGCGATACTGAATTTTACTCTAAATTTTAATTTTATATATCTGTGATATTTGTATTTTTGCACAGTTCTTTACACTGTGTTTTAATTTAACTGTTGAATTTTTATATTGCTGTTGATCATCACATTGTTGTTGCATTTACCATAGTTTGACACACAATAGCCGATGTATTTTTCGTGATGAGGTGTCGTTAAACATTCATTCATTCATTTGTTCAAAGAACATAGTTGCCTTATATGTAGCACTACTCGAACTACCATCCCCAAATTCGTTTAGGGGACAAAACTTATGATAATAGTGCTTACATAGATGGTTATGTTATTTGATGCTTTGTGGGCACTACCACAATACGTGTGTAGTGTAACGAGAATTTCTATCACAGATGGCTGTGACAAAATGAGAATTTAACTTGGTTCACTGTGGTCGGAGTATTCAAGATACAGATACATCCATAACTGTCCACCAATGTAAAAATGGTGTTGAACGTGTCGATGGCAGATTTAACATGGGCATGGTGACTTGTGTGTGGTTCCATAAAATTTTATTAAACCATACATACACATTGTTTCATCTACACAATTCACACGAGAAGCACAATGGCTAAATGAAATTGGGATTAATATCCTGGTTTTGTTTCAGGGAATGCCGTGTTTGAATGGTGGCACAGCCAAAGAAACCGGACACTGTGTATGTACGGATATGTACGCAGGAGAGTTCTGTGGTAAGAACCAATTAGTATAGAACAACTCTTACACCAAGAAACATAACCCAGTACAGTTTATAAAACGTATATATATATATATATATATATATATATATATATATATATATATATACTACTCAAAAGAATTTAAGGATCAGACGATATTTTCGACATTATTTTCTGAATGTCAATTATATTAGCTAGACCATAATGTCACGCATGGTATTGTTCCATTTTGACGAAAGTGGGTCTAAGCAACCCATAAATGAATTAAAATCCACTGTCATTGACACTGTCGACTAGTTCTAATGGCGAAAACATGCTTACATTTGCACGTAAATTAGGGCGAAAGCGAAAGGTCTGGTAAGTGCCCATAACTTGCTTTTTCACAAAGCGCTTCATTTGCACGCTTTGCATGTGTATTCCATGTTCCCAATGCTGAATTTCCGTATAATTGGAGCTTGCGTTCGTGTACGGTGCACACTCCAAATTCGACAATGGTACGACGTCAACTGACTATCGAAGATCGAGGAAGGGCTATTGCTTGGCTTCAGGATGGCAATACGCAAAGAAATGTTGCTCTGAGACTTGGTGTCAGTCAGAGTGTCGTTGGCCGACTGTGGCTATGGTACCAAGCAACGAATTCTGTTCGAAATCGTCCACGTTCGGGAAGACCCCGAAGCACTACAAATAGAGAGGACCGCTACATCACCAATATGGCTCTACGTCAACGCACAACCACTGCACGCCGATTACGTGACAATCTGCGGATTGCGACTGGAACTCGAGTGTCTGATCAAACCATACGCAATCATCTGACAGCCAATAATCTACGCTGCCGTCGCCAGGCTGTTCGACCACCACTCCTACCACGTCATAGAACGGCCAGACGTCACTGGTGCACACTTCATCTGCGGTGGCAACGTGTTCAGTGGGGTCGAGTGATGTTCACTGATGAGTCCAAGTTTAGTCTCCAGTTCAACGACGGTCGGGTTCGTGTCTACAGACGTCCTGGAGAGCGCTTCGCTGACGTTAACGTTAGACAACATCACCGGTTCGGCGGTGGCAGCGTCATGGTGTGGGGCGGCATCTCTATCCACCACAGGACCCCCCCTCTATGTGGTGGATGGCAATCTGAATGGAATCCGCTATCTGAATGAGATTATCCGGCCGTTGGTTCTCCCAGGCCTTCAGCAGATTGGCGGCGGGGCAGTTCTGCAGGATGACAATGCCAGACCCCACCGCGCCAGGGTGGTAACGGACTTTCTCAGACAACAAGGTATCGCCAGGATGGGTTGGCCAGCATATTCGCCTGACTTGGCCCCAATAGAGTCGCCTGGGACGAATTAGGCAGGAGAGTTCGGGATAACCATGCCGCTCCGGCCAACCTTCATGATCTGGGTCAACTTATGGCAGAGTGGCAGGCCATTCCCCAAGAGTTCTTCAGACGTCTGATCAACAGCATGAGGCAACGATGTGTCGAGTGTATTCGCGCCAGGGGTGGATTCACACACTATTAAACGAATGTTCTAATGTGTAAAATCCATGTTTGACAACCTTCAACTTTGACAGCATGTCATGTGACTTTCTTGTATACAGTGACGTTTATTTGTGTTTTTTTTTGTAAATATGGAACAATAAATAAAAATTTTGGTGTACTTTACATCATCAATCTAATACACTCTGAAACTTATTTGGTTATACATTTTTGACCCTTAAATTCTTTTGAGTAGTATATATATATATATATATATATATATATATATATATATAGAAAGAGAGAGAGAGAGAGAGAGAGAGAGAGAGAGAGAGAGAGAGAGAGAGAGAGAGAGAGAGAGAGAGAGAGAGAGCGTATGCAGGGGTAGTATTATATGTGCATGTATGTGTGGGGATGTTTGAAAGAAAGCTGTTTACATGCATATCTTCAAAAATGCTTTTGACGAAATTGACACTACTGCCTTTAACGTGTAGATACACCCAGACACTAAATATCAGGAAGCAAAATATAAAGAAATGTTTTATAAATTAATGTTTTATTAGCAGCCAAGGCATTGTAGCAGCTACAAGCAATCAAGGTACTACGGCTGATATTTAATAAATGTTACTCCATCATGACTAAGAAACAGTATTATTGGCCTGGAGACATTTTCAACCTTTCTAAACTCTTAAAATGTCAACCAACTGAAGAGAATGAAGACACTACCGCAACAGTATCAAAATTGAGACGGTCATACTGATTACGTCATTTAATCGTGTTCCCACAAAGGTATTCTGGGTAATGTTTGCCTAGGAGATCGTCAGGACCCACGCTTTAGAAAACGAAAACAAACGAGCACTCCGTGAAAATAATAATAATAATAATAATAATAATAATACAATTAGCTGGTAGTACGATAGTTGCCACTTTGGCCAAATGCGAATTGGTGGGTTAAAGGGGACCACTGGCAAGTGAGCTCGGTAGCGGGCGGGCGCAATTTTGGTGCTATTGAATTTAGTATATCCCTCTGGATTAAGTAAAAAGGAAAGTATTGCGCAATTTTTTGAAGGAATTTTGGCGCTTTTTGAACGGTTCATAGAAAGAAAAAAAGGGGCTAATTTGAACTTAGTGTGCCGAAAGTAGCTTGTATTGGAACCTAGCCTATTGGTGGCCGTCGTTGTTGTTCTCCGTTCACCCCTAGGCTATCGTTTAGCCCTTAGAAAGGCTTGATCTATTGAGGGACCATATTCTTTATTCTTTTTTTTCTTTTGTTCTTTTAAAAAAAAAAAAACCGGACATGGCCGTTTCGCAGTGGCAACTAATGGGAGACTGATTTTTAGCAAATTGGGGTTGGGTAGAGGGAGTCAGTATTCTTTTCTCCCTACTTGTGTACTTGGAGCGCTGCTCCTTATTAAGTACGAGGTGCTGGGGCATTATTTTGTTATCATTAGTCAATGTATCCAATGCGGCCTTGGTGGTGTCATGGTTAGGATTATTTGTTTGCCTTTACCATAGTTTGAAACCCAATTGCCGATGTATTTTTCGTGCTGGGGTGTCGTTAAAGATTCATTCATTCATTCATTCATTCCTGGTTAGGCCATCGTACACAATGCTGGTTGGTACAGGGTTCGTAGCCCGGTACCATCTCCCACCGAGAGCGAGTTTTAACGACTAAATGGGTAGGTATACAGCCACTACACCATCTTCTCTCCAATCTGATTAAAATTAGCTCTACTGGTCTACCAGTAGATCTAATAGCGTTGCGTGGACTCCCATGTCCAGGTGACATTTCATCTATAAATAACAATTTAAATATCGACCAATTACACTTCGCCTTTTGTAGCGTTATTGGGGAGCATACAAATTCTAAATATATCAGGCAAGACTATTTACGCAATAGGTAATCACCTGAATCATTTCGTATACCCTCGGCATAATCCCGAATGTTTTCAAATTCTTTTCAAATCACAGGCATGATTTTGCAAGTAAGGTTTTGATTGGTCGAATGAATAATATTATACCATTGTCAGTTGGGAACACCATATGCGTATGAGATGAAGTTTGGGTGGAGATCCAAGGGGGGGGGGGGGGATTTGGTAACCCCCCCCCCCCCCCCCCAGTGCTGGTAGTAGGGAAAACGAGCTGTTCTGAAAACGTCACCATATATTTCCATCATTCTTCTGACAATATTAATTGTAATCCATGTCAAAACGCTGAGTGATTTGTGTGTAATCTCATATAGCTTTTTGGTAGTAATGCAAATTTAAATATTTGTTGTTATCCAGATTCGGACATTTTCGTTTCATTTGGCCACTCCCCAAGCATGCGAGCAAAACTGTCAGGTGTAACAGTGATGAGTAATATATACAGTCTGTTTAAAATTGCCTCTGCAAATTGTTTGTGGATATTTTTCACAGTATGATAATGCTTCAGGTTTTGTTTTAGTAGGTGTAGTGACCTATTAAACTGTTAAAACAAATAAAAACCATCAAATATACTCTCTTTTTTTATAGATATTCTGATATCGGAGTAAGAAATCACAGAGCCCAGAGTCTAACACGTCATATGTGTTATGCTATTCTGGCATAGTGTATGTATATAATGTGTAATGGACTGTATGGCAGACACCGATGTGTGAAATTTGGATCCCTGCGTTGGATATGCGTGGACTGTTGTGACACGTAAATGTGCAATGGACTGTAATATGAGTAATTACGACGTTGTTAATCTTTTGGAAATGGAAAAGGGGAAAATGGATGTGTAAAGATAAATGTATGAATTATAACAGTTACTTAAGTGTATTGGTAATACTTACCTGAATTAGTAGCACGGTCTACCTCGTGGACAGGAAATGAGTTATGGCGTGTTTGGACAAGAAAAATTACTCTTCATGATTTCAGTATTTGTGATTTTCGCCGCTAAGAGGAGCATGCGTGTGTCATCAGCAATATATCGGAAATGATTTGATAGGTTTATAAATAAAATCTCGCGATTGCTTATGCAGAGATTCGATGTTAAATGTCATGCACTGAGATGGTATATAAACTGGACACGAATGTGGTTCAGCATATAGCGACAGGTGAGAGGCAAGCCAGGTTGTCAACAGCAACAGGGGTGAAAGGACAACTTGCACTGTGCCAGTGCCATGAAGATTGACGTCATCGTATCCGGATTCTAGAATTCGTTATTCTTTTGGACATTCTTTGGTGAATATAGACATATACGTAAATGCCAGTTATTTGAAAAATAATCCCACATGGGAAGTTTATTAAATTGATAAATTCTTTTATTAAACAGTATCTATATTTATCACTTGTTGTTTGTCTGTGTGAATTATCATAAGTGTGTGATATAGGCTCATTGTTCGGTGCTCAATAGTTTTAAGTTGTTATTATATTAAGTTATGTGATAAAAAAAAGCACAGAACAGTTGGGAATTGCCATGTAGGACGATTAAAAGATTACTATCGATCATGCTAGACGTTAATTCTGCGTTCTGGGTATGAAGTTATGCCACAACCATAGTGTAAGTTGGAACAGGAATGTAACAAATGGCGGCTGGTCCGGGATGATCATTTAGTCCTTGTATGAATGATTGTTGGTGGTGTAGGTTGATAAAAACGGTCGTGAACAAGAAATGGGTCAGTAATATAAATTTATGAGCACACAAATTGATATTCACACATTCATGGTCACAGGGATAGTATATGGTCAGTAGAGCAGGTAGTTACTAAATTTAAGTCTAGTTTAGATGAAATTGAGATTAATTATTTTACTGTAGTACATTTGAAAGATCTTGCTGATTATATAGGATTAGATTTAGACACTGATTTGAAGACAGCTGAAATAAGAACAGTTATCATAGATTATTGGAAAAATATGACAGAAAGTGAAGATCAGATAGGTGAAAGAGATGATAGTGATGATAGTTTAGCTATGTTGAAGCTTAAATTCGAGCTCAAGCGAGAGCAGTTAATGTTTGAAAGGGAACACCGACAATCAGATAGGTTTGATGGAGAAAAACTGAGAAAATCGGAAGCAGCCCAGCAACAACTTGATGGGTATATTAAAATTAAGGAATTGGATGATCGAAATCGTCAACAGTGTAGATTTAATCGGAAGAAGTATATCCCGATGGTTCCCATTTTTAATGAAAATCAGGTGCATGAATATTTTAATTATTTTGAAAAAAATAGCTGCTGGGGCTGAATGGCCAAACAAGTATTGGAGTGTGTTATTGCAGTCTGCCCTTAAGGGCAAAATACAGATAACTTACGTTTCACTTTCTGTACATGAATCTTCTTCATATAATGTTGTGAAAGCTGTCATTTTAAGGGCTAGTGAAAAAATGCCTGAGGTGTATAGAAAAAAGTTTTGAAGTCTTAGGATGCATGGAGGGCAGTCTTATGTAGAATGCTTTACATATGTTTTGTCAATGCGTACGCACCTTAAGTGGCATATAGTCATGATAAAACGTCGAAAGCTTGACATTATAATCAAAATCTTGAGAAAATATGCTGACATTTCAAGATAATAAGTTAAGCACTTGACAAATGCAAGTCCATATTTCGAGATATAAGTTGAAGTTTAGTATTTGTAAAAGTAAGAAAAACAATTTGTGTGTCCTAAATATACCACCATATTATTTATTTTAATGAATGATGTTTTTAGATTGTATGAAAAGAAACTTTGAGGCCTCAGTACATTTTGCATTGCTGGTGTTTAACATAATGAGTGATTTTATTACTGTATAGCCGAACGTTGATATATTTCTATGGCAATGGAATTAAATAATAATAGTAACCATTTTCCGCTAAATTGATATACTCAGTCGTCAGCTGTTACAGTCGTGATTCATATAGTCAAGCTTCAATTCAATTAGATTGCCGCTTAAGCAATAGGCGAACTTGTTGGCCCATTTCAACATTTACAAAACGGAGGTAAGAGTGCAGTAATAAACTCTGGAATTTGTATTAGAATGAATAAATTTTATGGCTTTACTATTACGGGTTTCTTTCAGTCTTGAAACGAAAGTTCAACATTAAAATTGTATATCTCGGCAGTTAAATTATTATAGTTTCCGGCATACTTCGTAATTTAACCGAATCATTTCGTATACCCTCGGCATAATTCCGAATGTTTTTAAATTCTTTTCAAATCACTGGCATGATTTTGCAAGTAAGCTTTTGATTAGTCGAATGAAAGGTCAACTGGACATGACCTCCAACGGGCTGCTGTTAGATCCACATGTAATAGGAAAGCTAATTTTAATTAGATTGTGCAAATTGAAATATATTTAGTTAAACAGTTATATCATCAAGTCATTTATGTTGTTTTATAAGTCAGGTTGACAAAAGCGAAGCGCCTTGTCATAAATTACTGCGTTTGTTTACACTGCACATACACGTCACTTCTCCCCAAGCTAGAATTTCGGACGCACCGAAAACAAAAGCAAATGGCTGTCCCCAGTTAGCAGCAATAATCACAGTTTGTTTATGAACTCTAAAATTACACGTTTTTCGTTTCTTATGGAGTCCGTATGTGTTGGTGGTCCGGGTATGCATCTTTCCAACACACAAGACTCATGTTTGAGTCTACTGTCCCTGTAATTGTACCCCCGATTTAGATACCATAATTGATTTAAATATTTTTGGGTTAGTGTTTATTTTCATTTCTACATAAATGAAAAGAATATTAAATAGTTATTAAAGGTACAATGTACCATTTTTAGGGTCCAGATACCGGTGAACACGGCAATAGGTACATGGCCCTTATTATTCAAATCCTTCTTATGTTCATATAATTCTAACCGATTGTGTAATCGAAAGTTGATCGTTTGGTGCCAGCCGATTATAACCGATGATCGATGATGGAATTCCAGTTGATTCCCAAGACTAAATAAAAAAAATACGATGTAGTGTTTAAAAACTAGGGTCTGCGCCTTTAAAGGGACTATCCTGAGTTTGTTGCCATAGTAAGATGTTTACGACTAACAGATACTTTTTGATGATTAAAATTATGTATTAAAGCTATTTTTCAGTATCTGCATAAACAAGGTGTTTGGTGTCCTTATGTTTGTAGTAGCCCAAACCAGATTTCAGTATTTGAGTACCTACGAAGATGTGTTTTTACGATGTATAATGAAAAACAAATGACCGCTGCGGACATTAACACACTAGCGCAAACATAATGTATATACATATAGTTGAATTCTAAACAAGAAAATGTATTTAATATGCTGAAAGGGCTGTTAGATGGAAACATCTTCCAATTGTTGCAAATTCAGAATAGCCGCTTTAACGAAACCCGAGTACTCCGCTAGCATTGTTAGTTCCTGACGGTGTTACTGCTGAATTAAACTAGACCATCGTCAAAATAAGAGACTAATTAGAGATTTACTTCAGTTTCAATAGACACCTATATCTTATATCTAGTTCATTATTTGAAGTTATTGCCCTTTAAAGAGTTTGTTGCCATTGGAATAACGTTTCTGACTAAATGACGTTTTAACCACTAAAATAAAATACTAGTATTAAATACTATAGGAGAGTGTATAAATATAGATAAACATATTGCCATTTTGGGTCAGCAAAAGAAATATTTATGTCATAAATAGGTTAATTATTAACACAAAATAAGGTATTTATACCATAAAATACAAAATCAAAAGTTAAACTTGTCTGACTTAAAGGGACATTCCTGAGGTTGCTGCATTGTAAAAATTTTCCAACTAATAAAATATTTCTACGATTGAACTTATATAGTAAATATATTTTCTTGTTTAGAATATCAGTGTCTGTATATTCGATGTTTTTCTGGTCGTGTTAATATTTGTAACAAGCCCAAACTGGATTTTGTCTTCAAATAATTTCGTAGGTTGGAAAAAAATATATTTTAAAAAACAAATGAAATTTAACCTAGTACAAATATTAGAACGATCAGAAACAATTACAATCGTTAAAAAGTCTGTTAGTCGATAACATCTTAACAACTGCAGCAAACTCAGGAATGTCCCTTTAAAAATATAATTAATGAAAAGTTGGTATTTGAAAAATGTATCTTATTTAAAAATGGGAGTAGTTGTATAATTTATTTAAAGCAGCATATATGCTGATTAAATTTATCAAGTATTGAGAAATATTTATTCTGAAAATACCTTCTTCGCACTTTCTACTCCTTCACACACCTTTTTATGGCACTTTTTTTCTGGATGTTAATTCCGTACATGACATATTTTCTTTTTCTTCTTCTTTTTTTTCTTGGCCCCGGATATCAAATTGAAACAACAAAATAATAAAACAAAAGAAAACAACAACGAACAACACCAACAACAACGAAAACCAAGAAAAACGTCTTGTATTTTATTCGTGTGTATATGTATGTATATATATATATATATATATATATATATATATATATATATATATATATATATATATATAGGGCAATTCCATGAAAACTGATACTGATACCTCTGGAGTGAATTTTTTTTTCACTGTTATGCCTTTATTTTTCACATAGAATTATTTGTTGATAATCAATAAACCATAAAATACTCAGGTTTTAATTCAAATCTGTGTCATGTGACCTGGCGGCCATCTTTAATTTGTGCTATTTCCTCCTAAGAATAGAACCCAAATTGCAGTGAAATCTTTTTTCAAAAATGTTATTAAAATTGGAGGAATATGATAAAGGTAAGTATTGCATTTTTGTTTTTAAGATCTTAATGGTAATTCCCAAACAACACAAATTAATAAATTTTGAATAGATTTTTATGAATGAAAACTTGAACTTATAGCATGACCCTGTTGCGTCAGTTACCTTTTGAAGCTTAATTTTAATATTAACCTCCTACAGTGCTACCATATATTATATTTTTTAAATATTCTCTTAGTTGTGCCATGGTTACACAACATGGCAACATAATAATCTAAGTGGGCACACCAAGAATTAAAATTTGTTGGTAACTGACGTAACTCCCCAGTCAGTAACTGATGCAACACATTAACACATACATTATTTTCCATTGTTATATTTCTTGGAGGCATAATTTAAGATTGTGAAATGTGTTAATTCCCAAATTAGAGTGAGTGCTATAAAAAATTTAACAATAAGTTTAAGAATTTTCTTGACCTTTGCACTTGTAAGTTTTACAATTTCTTTATTATCACATCTGTGTAAAACTATAACAATTTTTTTTTAAAGAACTGCAGGTACTGTCACTCCTTAGAAGGTAATCTAAAGATGTTTATTTCACTAAAATAAAATAATCATGACTCGGTTAACGCTGTTTTTAAATAGATACATGTATGCATGTAGATGATAGAGTTTCACAAGCATCAATACATATACCCTTATACTTCAAGATATATATTGTATAGCTTTTGACGTCAAATGCACATAGAATTTGTTTCATTAGACATATTGTATTGCTTGTGATGTCAGAGGTAGACATTGTTTCATTAGCTTAGATTAATATATGTACAGCACCGTTTATTGTAAACAGTATCTATAATGTTCAATAATAATTACCGGTAACACAAATTTAAAATTGCAGTTTCATACATGTAGTGGCAAGTCACTACATGTAGTGGCAAGTCACATATTTTGCTATTTTTACATTTATTTATGATAAATAACTACACATTAGATAATTTCATACATAATCTTTCATAATTAATTCAGAAAAATAAATCGACAATACACCTTACTGCCACAGTGGTTTCCCATGAATTCTTAGCTAAAATTGTCAAGTACATAAACAGTTTGCATCAGTTATTCAACAAAACAGCCAATCCTTTGTCATTGTGCAATTGCAACTCAAATTCAAAATGTGATTTCACGCAATTAACTGTTAGTCACCTGAAATTAATTTTGTAATGATTTAATTTTTTTACCTGTAAATGAAGTTATTTGGTTGTAATGTTTTATAGGCATGTAACTTACTTCAAGAATAATCTTTACATTTCAAAAGATAAATAAAATAATAATAATTTTTGGAAATATATTATGCAACTATGAGATTGCCCCTTTAATAGTTCTAAATAGCAAACGTCCTTTCATTTGATAAATTAATTACTACTCCTAAAAATATCCCAAGTTGCTGATGTTTTTAGTAGAATACCTCCCAAGACAGCAACCTAGGAAATGAACGAGAATAAAGCACATTTGAACGAAGACAGAAAGAGGTTGGAGAGGGAAAAGAATAGAGAATAGAGAAAAATGGAGCAAGATAAATTGAAATCAAACAAGATTTTTGTTTTAGACAGGACAGCATGCTGACCCCCCCCCCCCCCCCCCCCCCCCCCCGATTTTAAAGAAAGAATATGACTTATTCACTATATCAGCCTTATTCCTATCGATTTCTTACGAAATACTTGGTTCGGTTCAGTCATATGGTAATGTCATAAGAAAGTGAATGCAGCATATATACTTGGAAATTGCCAAAAATCCAAATCTTTACACTTCGATTCAAGATGTACATGACATTTGTAAACGTAAGCTGTTGTCTCATTGTTGAGGCTTGTATGCAAAAATGTTTGAACGGAGTGGGGGTCTAGACTGGCTAGCATCGAGGGTGCAACTGCCCAAGTTACTGGGGGGGGGGGGGGGGGGGGGGGGTGTGAAACATTATGAGAACCTGATGTCCTAAAATGCAATTTCTTGCATTCTACAAATAAAATTCATCATAACAAATGCACGTATATGCATATTAAAATAAATTTAATAATTTGCTTTGAGCAGGGATAGGGTTGGGAAATGGGGGGTTGACCTGCCAACCCTCCACCCTGAACATGCCCCTATTGTTGGGTTTTTAAATTCCTTTTAAGATTTATGTATTTCTTACAAGTTAGAGGAACCAGTTGCCAAAGACAAATGTTTTATTTTTAAAATAGGTTCTTATTAGTTTGCATGATTCGCAAATGTTGCATCAGTTACTTTTAGTGTTACGTAAGTTACCCATTAATAAAAAAGTCAATAAAAATGTCCTTGTAGATAACTTAGTTCTCTTGTTCTAGTGATCATAGATTACCTGTGCACTGCACATTTCTATATATACACCTGAAAACTTGATACCCACACTTCGTTTGTGATTGTAGTTGCGCTGAGACAGTATGCAGTGACATTTTCTTTTGACATGACTTTGTCACAACATATTTATTTCAATCAAAAACATTCTTAAGAATTATACTGAATACTTTAAAAAAAATAAAAATAATCAAGACGTTAAAAAATGTCTGAATGTTGCGTCAGTTACCGTGAAATTGCCATATATATATATATATATATATATATATATATATATATATATATATATGGTGAGGAGCGGAAGCAAATTCGGGAATAATCCATCAACTAAAACGAGTGAATCGTTATGGGCTGAAGTGGGTTTGCGAAAATGGGGGGTGCGGAATAAAACATGAGATAGTGATCGAGGATTGGGGACTCTTCAGAGAAGATGGGGATAATTTGTCAAACTTAGTAAATTTTTAAATATATTGCAAGATGCTTTACAAACGTTTTCAAAGGGAGCCACCAATGTTTTTTTATGGCTACTAGCCTGCATATAAGCTCGGTACATAGTTTTGTTAGTGAGTGGGGTGTCCTCGGATTTGTGGTGGCCGGGCACATTCATCTCTACGTTGGTAACCATCATTGGAGATAGTTAAGCTACAATGGCTTAGGTAGGTGCTGGACACTCGGAAGGAGTGGGTATACGGGCATTCTGGTTGGGGACTCTCGTGCTTGCCTTTATGCACATGAGGGGTGCACCAGGAGCCCCTCCCTTTGGAGAACCTAGGGAGGGTGCGGTTGTGCTGCCAGGGCAAAACTCCGGATGGGGTAAGCGCATTAGTCGGTGCCTGGCCACCTCGAGTCTGCTGTAAGGACCGTTTTTGTGTATTTCGTTATAAGATAATAAACAAATGCTACGCCATTTTTATTCCATTAATTTGGCTTTGTCTTCTGTGTTATTAGTACATGTCTGAAATTAAGTCTTAATAGATTATATTCTAGTTTTTAATTATTTGGGTTATGAAGAGACAAATAAGTTATGCAAATGCGCAAAAACAAACAGTTTTATTTAACTTTAGCCCACATATGTTTAAGCGAGCGTTTAATAAAACATAAAAATAAAACAGAACGATGTATGTTATATGCTGAAAATAAAGATACTATCAGATGCCAATTATTTCATGCACGGGCAGTTGATGGGATGGTAAAATTGCAAGACCAACAACGAATTTTTAATAAAACCAATGTACATACTACCGTATGGTTTATTGTGTGTTAGCATCACTACAGCCCTGGGCCCCGTTTTACGAATCGATATTAGCGCTAAGATTAACTTACGTGCATAGCTACTGTACGAATGAATGAATGAATGTTTAACACACCAAAACGAAAAATGCATCGGCTATTGGGTGTCAAACTGTGGTAAAGGCAAATCTAAAGTGATGATGAACATCAATATAAAAATTCAAAAGTTCAAAAACACAGTGTAAAGAACTGCAAAAATACAAATATCACAGATAGGTAATATTAAAATTTAGAATAAAATTAGTATATCGAAGAAATTATAATGAAAGTTATTTTGTTTAACGGCACCACTAGAGCACATTGATTTATTAATCATCGGCTAGTTATACCTACAACAGAGATGAAAGGGAATAATAACATTATTGCAGTTAAAAGGTCCAGTCACCGGTTAAAATACTGTAAATCAGGAAATGTTAGCGAGCATAAATGGTTAGCAAATTTAGAGAGACTATACAAACGCTAATATTTCATGACGCTAAATTTAAAGAGACGTACAACAGACTGTTTTTTAAAAAAAGAAAACAAAAAACGTTTGTGCGATTGTTTTGCCTGTGATTAACTGAACTTGCAACAATGATTGCAAACATAAAGGATAGCAAGCAACACTAGTTAATTAGCATGCACATTACTGCAATGTTCTACTGAGTTGTCTGTAAGCTGCTTAACGTCAAGATTCGTCAAAAACATTATTTCATCTGATTCTACAACTTAAGCTTATTTTTTAGTTTCTGATATGACAACCTCGCTAAAATTCTATGTTGTTAATTTGTCTCTTATGTAGATTTCGCAAAATGTTATGATTTACAGTATACAACGTAACTGCATTATATTCAATTTGACAAAGTACACCCACACACATAACGCATATCTGCACTTGATTCGTACTAATATGTTTGTTTCCAGTATTATAATACTGTCATGAAAACACAGCTTTAAAGTATTTATGTGACGTTGTGCTTCGTGGGAATGAAAGAAAGATGGCAAAGAACATGGACAATATGAAACAATGAAACCAATCGAACAGTGGATAGCTCTATTTCTCAAAGGAACTGCAGAAACGATTACATATTTTATTTAACAATATATTAAACTTACGTCCTCGGTCGTTTCTTTCATTAGTATTCTCTTGAGGCAAAAATCTATAATTTCGTAGCTCTTGCATACATACATCTCATTGTTTTGTGTGCTAGAAAAAATAAAAGCATTAGTTTAGAGTCATCAAGAGGTGTGGCTTTTAAACACAATTGAAGGGCTCAGTGCTAAAAGGGTATAAGTTTTGAGAAATATACCAAAAATATGTTTTTATTAATTTGTTAATTACCTTTTGTCAAATTGCTTACAAATATATATATACTGGTTTAAATTGCAAGAATTTCAACACATTCATGATATTTGTATACGATATTGACGCAAATTTAAGGAAAAATAAAATAGTTTAAGCCTATTAGGTGCAAAAAGGGGTATGAGTCCATGTGGTCTCCTCTTAGTAATATTATACATTACTAACAAAAGGTTAAGATTTCTTTCTCTTTATTGAAAACTTACTAATGAAAGAACAAGAATATGCAGACATTCAAACAATGTAAACTTTGGCACAAAGCTCTGAATACATCTCAAATTAAAGCATATTTGCATATTTTAGGAAGCATAGATTCGTCGTCAGATTCACCACATTAATTTCGGTTTAATGGAGCAGATGTAAGGCTTCAGAAATATACTTCTTGGCCAGTTCTTTCAAGCCATTCACCTTTTTGGGGAGATATAGTTCAAATGCTGTAATGGTAGCTCATCTTTTTGGGCCAGTGTTTCTTCATTAGCAATGGAAGACTGTGCAGACGTGTTAGGGATCAGATTATACCTATCATCGACATGGATACTATCATCAGAACTATGGCATGAGTCTTTTTCTGGATCAAAGTCTGGATCATTAACTATATCATCAAATGTTATCCCAGTATCGTCTTCAAGTAATATGAATTCATTAGTTTCATTTGCCAATACATAAACAACTACTGACACCATTCTCCGCGCACTCAACAGTGTTTGCCATTAAGTGAGATGTACAATCATTACAATCATGTTCTGAATAAAAAATGTCAATGTGGCCATTTTCAATTACCTCAAAGAGTTCTGGAGTAATAACCGTTTTGCTGTCCATTGCAAAGCTGTTTCATTATATGCACCTGGAACAACAACATTGACAATAATATATTGCCAAAAACATAACGATATTTAATTTGTTTTTATTCCATTCTTAAGAAAACAAAAACAACTGACAATAATAATAATAAAACCGTATTAATATACAAAACCAGAGCACACGTTACGTTACGTTCTATAGTTCTCATGTTAATTCTAAAAAGGGTACAAGTGCAACAATTGGAATCAAGAAATGTTCGAAAGTTTGTTTGATTTGATTGAACTTTTATCATTTCTAATCACCAAAAAACAATTATTTACACACATTACTGTAATCTAATAATATTATTTGTATTAATTTACATTTTAAAGTCATGTTAACCAGAATAAAATGCAGAATAGGATATTTACCTTAAAATATTATGTTCATGAAGGCAAAGAAAATTGCATCGATGATGCCATTTTTGGAAAATTATCCTTAGGTCTAAAAGGGGTATAAGTCCACATCTGGACTTACACCCCTTTTAGATCTGCAACGAGAAAACATAATACGTCATTTTGAACAGCTATACGCCATGATGGATGCTTGTATATACCTTTAACGTGAGCGGAAGATGTTGATTTGTACCTTTAAACGAAAATATGCATTTTCACAAAAATGTGTGACTTATACCCCTTTTAGCACTGAGCCCTTCAATTATTTAGACCGAACATCACCAATTACATTTTAAAAACCGCATTTACAAGATATGTTTTAAAATGCATTTCTTTATGTTGGAAGAAACTGTTTAATATATTTATTATTTCTGTTGTTAGTGGGATCTTTGAACTGTGTTGGGATTTCCATCTTTATGAGAGAAAATGAATGAATGAATGTTTAACGACATCCCAGTATGAAAAATACATCGGCTACTGGGTGTCAAACTATGGTAAAGACCAACAAATAATGTTATGTTCAACTTCAGTATAAAAATTCAACAGGTAAATAAAAACAGTGTAAATGACTGTGCAAAAATACAAATATCACAGATAGATACAATTAAAATTTTGAATAAAAGTCATTATCTCGAAGAAACTGTAATAAAAGTTCTGGATGGAATCGAAATGATTGCATCACATTTCTTTGTCCAAATATATCTTTTCGAATTTCTTTGAGATCAGGACACTGCACCAAACTGGCGTACCGTCAGAATACACTGGCAGTGCTCACACTGAGGTAGAGGATCTTTCTTCAAAATTAATCAATGGGTCAAGTAAGTATGACCAATGTGAACACGACACGAGACTATTTCATCGTTCCTGCACCGCCAATAGGAAGACTGCCACTCTACCAAGACTGGCTTGATCGCATGAAGCTTGTTCGTAATCGCACCGTCCCAATCATGTTGCCAACGTGAAAAGAATGAATGAATGTTTAACGACACCCCAGTACGAAAAATACATCGGCTATTGGGTGTCAAACTATGGTGAATTGAAAACAAATTGATGATCATCAATATAAAAATTCAGCAGGTAAATTAAAACACAGTGTAAAGAACTGTGCAAAAATGTAAATATCACAAATAAATAAACTTAAAATTTAGAGTAAAATTCAGTATTACGTAAATATTGTAATACAAATTCTGGATGGAATCGAAATGATTCCATCACATTTGTTTGTCCAAATATATCTTTGCGAGTTTCTTTGAGATGAGGACACTCCACCAAAATGTGGCGTACCATCATAATACACAGACAGTGCTCACACTGAGGTTTTGGATCTTTCTTCAAAATAAATGCATGGGTCAAGTAAGCATGACCGATGCGGGCACGACACAAGACTACAACATTCCTGCACTGTCTATTGGAGGACTGCCACTCTCCAAAGACCGGCTTGATGGCATGAAGCTTGTTCGTAACCGCACCGTCAAGTCGAAAAGATAAATTGGTTGATACTATATTTAAAATCAGTATAATGCACACCAACCCTGGCATGAGGCAAATTCAAAGCAGACTTGGCAGCTGAATCTCCCTTTTCATTACACCTAACACCAACATCCAATGGCACCCAGCAAAATACAGTATATTTATTGGCAATGGATAACAAGACACACTTTCGTATCAATATCTAAATTAAGGGATGGTCCAGCTTCATATTGCGTAACATTTGGAGACACGAAATAAATTTCGATGCACTAAAATTCTTTATTTCCTCCAAGGCTTTAATGGCTGAATCAGACAGTCTCATGGAAAGTATTGTGTCCAATGGAAACGCTCTAACGCAAGCCACATAATTCCCATCCCGTGATCCGTCTGTATAAACAGGAATGTAATCACGGTACCTGTCTTCAATTTCCATCACAAATTGCTTATATACAACAGCATCTGTACGACCTTTCTTCAGATGCGCCAGATCAAATACAATGTTAGGTGGTGTAATACACCAAGGTGGTAAAACAAAACATGAAGGAGTTTTCAAAGTGTCAGTTCAATCAATGTTGGAAAGCAACAAAAAATGCTTAATGCGAAGACTAAATGTACGGATAGCATTTGGTCTTCCTTCAAACAACTTCATATATTTGTTGTCAAACACCACATCATGTGTAGGATGTTTCGGTAAAGATTTAATCCTGGTAGCATAATGCAGAGAAAGCTTTGTACGTCTAGCACCCAAACACGGTTCGTGTGCATCATCGTACAAGCTCTCTACAGGAAATGTTCTAAATGCACCAACACAAAGCCTAAGTCCCTGGTTTTGTATAGGATTTAGCATCTGAAAGTAAGACGTGCCTGCCGACCCATACACAATGCATCCATAATCAGGTTTTGACCTCACAAGAGATCTATACTATAAACTTTCACCATTCCGTATTACCAATAACTTTTAAAATATTGAGAGCTCTTAAGCCCTTCTTTTTAACATATTTAAGATGGGGCACAAAAGATAGCTTCCTGTCAAAAATAACCCCCAAAATTTAGTCTCCTCCACAACTAGAATTGGATTTCTGTCCAAAAAACAACTGTGGATCTAAGTGGAGACATCTTTTCTGGGAGATATGCATACAAACCGTTTGTTCCTTTGATAATCTAAAGCCATTGTCAGTTGCCCATTGATGAAGGTTTTTCAAACAAAGCTGCAACTTGCATTCAATGATACTCATATTGGACGATCTATAGCAAATCTGAAAATCATTGACATATAACGAGCAATCCACACCAGGTGTTAAACACTAGGTGATGCTGTTAATTTTCACAGAAAATAAAGTTACTGAACAAATGAATGAATGTTTAACGACACCCCAGCACGAAAAATACATCGGCTATTGGGCGTCAAACTGTGGTAAAATAAAGTTACAGACAGGATACTACCTTGAGGCACACCCATCTCCTGTAGGTGGATATCACACAAAGTCGACCCCACCCGGACTTGAGAAATTGAGAAATAAAAACAGGAAGTCGACCTCTTAGGCCCATGCCATGGAGGTCTTTTAAAATCCCATACTTCCAAGTAGTATCGTAAGCCTTCTCCAAATCAAAGAACACTGAAACCAAGTGCTGATTATGGATGGAAGCTTCCTTACAAAACATTTCAAATCTAACAAGATGATCAACCGTGCTACGTCTAGATCTGAACCCACATTGCACGTTAGTAGCAATTAATGGGATTCAAGATACCAGACGAGTCTACGATTTATCATTCGTTCCATGGTTTTACAAATGCAACTTGTCAAAGCGATAGGGCGATAACTAGTAGGCTTAGTTGGATCCTTACCAGACTTGGGAATAGGAATAATAATTGCTTTCCTCCAATAGGAAGGAAAGTCACCAGAAGTCCAGATGTTATTAAAAATATTCAAAAGAACCATAATAGATGAGCCAGGTAAATGCTTCAATAACTGATAATGAATTTCATCCAGTCCTACTGCAGTATCATGGGCTTGACGAAGAAATGTTTTAATGGAATGCGTTTCAGCTTTAGTTCTGACAGATGTAAATGCATCTGTACTGAAAGCAGAAGATGAGTTATGAGAAAAGTTGTCTGCCAATGCATTAGCAATGTCACGATGAGACGCAATATCCGTATCACTGACAGACAAATGTTGAACTGTATTACTGGATTCTTTACCTTTGATTTTACGGATCCTATTCCAGACAGATTTCACTGATGTTTGTGAATTCAACTTGGAGACAAAAGTTCTCTAAGATGTTTTCTTACTACATCTAATCTCTCTTCGAGCCTTAGCCCTAGCAATACGAAATGCATCCAGGTTATCCCCAGTAGGTTCACGTTTGAACCTTTCAAGGAGCCCGTTTCACTCTTTGAATGCATCCTTGCACGTATCATTAAACCATGGTTTATTGAAACGCTTTGGCACTGCCGAAGTCTTAGGAATAGTTTCATCTGCAATATCCTTCAAAATGGAAATGAACAAAGAATGGGATTATAAGCATCAGTAATGGAAAATTGTTGCAGACGAGTGCTGCACAAATGCTGAAACTGACGCCAATTTGCCTTCGCCAACTTCCACCTTTGAACCCTTTCAAGCGATGGATGTCCATCATTCTCCAAAATAATGGGAAAATAGTCACTACCACAAGGGTCTGGATCAACTTTCCAGGAGAAATCAAGAAAAAATTAAGGACTACAAAGGGTTAAATCTATAGAAGTGAAAGAAACACTAGCAGAATGAAAATATGTATGACTTTTATCATTAAATAAAAGTAAGTCATTTTTGAGAATGAAGTCTTCTAATTGTTTACTTCTAATATTAATATCCTCGCATCCCCACGGAGTGTGGTGACCATTAAAGGGAAATTCCTGAGTTTGCTACATTGTAAGATGTTTCCGAAAAATAAAATATTTCTACGATTAAACTTACATATTAAATATATTTTCTTGTTTAGAATATCAGTGTCAGTATATTCAATGTGTTTCTGGTCATCTTAATATTTTTAAGAAGCCCAAACTGGATTTTAGGAAATAAAATGAAATTTAACCTTGTACAAATATTAGAACGATCAGAAACACGTTTAATATACAGCCACTAATATATTATGCAGGAAAATATATTTGATATGTAATTACAATCGTTAAAATATCTCTGTTAGTCGATAACATCTTAAAAATGGCAGCAAAGTCAGGAATGTCCCTTTAAAGCCCCAGATCTTAAAGGTCCCTTGGTTGAAAATTAAAATGCTTACGAGGAGGTAAATCAACTCAACATAGAGTAATAGTTTTATGAGCCGTGACTTTGAAAGTCACAGCTTGTAAATTAGTATTTAATGTCACTATACTCTTATGAATGTTTTCATTAACAACAATGGAAACGCCCCCAGCTGCTCTATTTTCATTTTATTGAAATTTGTGATAGAGGTTAAATCCTCTCATGGTAATAAGTTTCTTGAAGACACACTGCAAGAGAATTATGTTTTTGAATTAAAAGACTTAATTAATCAAAATTGGGCCTAAGCCCACTGTCGGACTGAATTAGTCATTGAGAAGACGTATGGGTGAAATTTTTTTCTTTGGTGATTTTGTAGATGGTGGATGATTATAAGATGATACATCCATCTCTGCCAAAGATTCATAACGACTGTCTAAGGGAATCAGTTGTTTTTTCATACTTCTTTAATCGACCTGAAGAACAATCCTTATTCTGAGTTTTGGTGTCTTTTCCTGACGTAGATTTACTAGTACCCGGCTCCCTAGTAAACCCTTTGATGGATTTTTAGAATCCAATGTCACCTGTACAGATTTAGCCGGTTGCTTTTGAACAGCTTTTGTAGCTTGTTCTTTGGATTTTGCAATATCTGAAATATTTCTGTATCTATCCTCTCCATTAAGCCAAGTTAACTCGGCCTGAACGGCAACATTGGTTGTAGAAACCTTAACTGCAGTGGCATAAGATTTACCTGCCACCAGAGGTGTTGAAATCTCTTCAGTTTGTCTTGCCTCATAAAAGGACAGGTGTTTTTTTACTTTTACCTTTTGTACTTGCTTTTCCACTTTCCACCTTGGACACTCACGCGAGTAAGAAAAATGCTGGCCCTTGCAGCTGGTACATGCCATATCATTTTGACATGTCTTGCTGTCATGATCAAATTGACCACAACGAGCACATGTCAATCTTCTACGACAGGTGTTTTGCCCATGACAAAACTTTTGACATTTAAAACATCTCAAGGGATTGGGTATGTAAGGTATAACAGGTATATTTAAATGCACCGCCTTTACCGAGTTTGGAAGACTTAGCAAGTTGAAGGCCAAGATCCAAGTATTCGTTGGAAAAAGTTCATTATTCCGACAAATACTTTTCTGCTTAACCAACACAACACCTTGTGAGACCAGATTTGCACACATCTCATCGCCACTTCCTTCCTCCAAACATCTAGACCTACTCACTCCCTTTGATGAATTCATGGAGGAAATAGGTGTAACTTTAATTGGTATGTTACTTAACAGTTTTGATTTCAGAAGATATTTTGAATGTATTCCACTATTCCATTAACAAAGAGCCATTCCGCAATTTTGTAATGGTTTTAAACTCACCCGCTAAACCGTGTAACCCTTTGTCAACTTTGAATCCACAAGGCCTCATCATCAGATCCTATAACAAGGAACCTTGGCTAGGTTTTAACAAAAATTACCTTTGACTTTTTAATGTTCAAAGTCAAGAGTCTCAAACCTCGGTGTGGACAGGTTTAAGGGCCCCATCAAAAGGTAATGACATTTTTATCCATATTAATAGCTCAGCTGATTCATCAACCATACCCCCACCCACCACGGAGTCCAACGAGGAGACATGGTGCTGTGAATAACCAGCAAGCAGCCATGCCAGGGATACATGGTTGAGATACTTGGGCAATAAATAAACAATAAATCACCCAGTTGACCCTAGCCACCTCCCCAAGAGCAACACATACAAAAGGTATATAAAAGAATGTTTGTTCTTGACTATATAAACAAAACAGAAGTTGTTTGCTCTTGTGCTTGGCAAGACCAGCCGATTAATCAGGTCGGGCCTCCCTGACCACCCGTCTGGCTAAACTCCAGGCCAAAGTGGTGTGTTGCCAGAAAACATACCCGCAGATATGCAGTTCTACAAACAATAAAAAACCAACAAGTAATAGTGATCAGACAGTTTGCAATTACTAATTATGGCTTATTTCAATAATATAACAAAATATATATGTTATGCATTGATACAGTAATTAAACCTATGGTTATGGGTACCTTTTCGTCAATAATCCAAATTTAAGAATAATAGATCTGGTTTTGGAAACTGATTCCCTCCCTGCAGTATACATACGTTTATAAATGTTTGAAATAATTTAATAAATAATAAAAAATTATCCATTATGTCTTTCAATGAATGAATTCGGTATGGTTGTAAAATAAAGTGCATAACTTCATGGTGGTAACATCATTTCATAATTTGTGTAAAGTTGCTGAAATGTAATCATGATTGTAATCATGATTACTAGACAATGTATTCGCAATCGTAATCGATTACTTTCAATTATCTTTTAATCGTAATTGTAATCGCAATTGTGACATTCTAAAATAATCGTAATCGTAATAGATTACTTTTGTCAAGTAATCGCCCCATTTCTGATATATATATATATATATATATATATATATATATATATATATATATATATATATATATATATATATATATATATATATACACACACACACACACACACACACAGATGAATCCCCGTTGGCTCGAACCCCGTCGGTGCTCGAGGAAGTGTTCGACCCATCGGGTAGTTCGACCGAACCATTCGGTCAACATCGGATATTTCCGCAACATAAGTTAGAAAGTTGAATTAGATAACTGCAAACTTAAAAATATCATCAAGGTGTTATATAGCAAAATATCAGAGTGAAAAAATGTATTACAAATTACGGTTTGTGTGATGCAGAAGCCCTTGTCGGTATTAATTAAATGTGTGGCTGCTGAAGTGATGACAGCTGAGTAACTCGCCCATTGTTCATTTAAACCTGGTCTTGTAGACGTGTTCAGAATAACGCTTCACGCCGAGGCCATTTTGTGTACTAATTGTTTGATTGGTATCACGATTCATCGAACAGGCACCGTAACACTAGATGTACTTGAAAGATCATTACCGATAGCCGCTTAACACACAACATGACAGGTATGGAAATAAAGGATTGCATGGCTATTGTCGCAGTTCTCCGATTCATCTATAGCTCGTTCCGCCTAAATAATTAATCCGAAGGTTGTAATAACTAACTGCGCAAGCGCGGCAATTGTTTTCGGTGGTTTTCCATTTGATGGATTACCAGTTCGAGGGAAATATAGCTAATAACACACACGGGACCGATAATTTAGTTCGAGCGAATGCTTATAGTCGACCCTGGACGTGTTCGACCCACCATCAGTTAATATAAGGGTAGTCTAGACGGATTTCTGAAAAAGGCCTTTTTTAAGGCCTTAGGAGCATTTTTGGGTAAAAGTAGAGAACCAAACTTTTTAACATAATTTGGGTATGCTGAATCCAAATGTGTTGGTTCCCAAGCTGGATTTTCAGTCCTTCACCTTCAAAATGGCAAAACAAAAATGGCCACCATATGGTTACTAAAATAAAATAATGTAATGTTTCGGCATTTGAACGAGTAAAGTTATGATATTATTAGCTATTCCTATCTCTTTTGTATGTTAGAATTGATATTTGTGTGATATTTTATTGACAATTTCAAGATGGCCGCCATATTTTTTACTAAACTCCCAAAATGTAACATTTAAGCTGTTAATTGAGGTACCTTTGCTACACTGGTGCTTGTTTTATGTCAGAGAATTGTTATTTTGATATTTTTGTGATATTTTCAATTAGTAAGAGTACGAAAATTCCAAGATGGCCACTAAACAAAATGTCTTAAAAGGTAATGTGTCGGGGAAGTATTGGGTAAACGTGGATAACACGGCTTTTTAAGGCAATTTGAACATTCTGATTCCAAAAATCATGCTTACTAAGCTGAATTTTCAGTTCTTGACTTTCTAAATCTCCCTCAACCCCACCCCAAAAACAAAATGGCCGCCAAATGACAAACGTGTAATGGCAAGTTTACATTATAATTTCAGAAGCTTGTTGGTAAACTTTGTAGAAAAAAAAATTCAGCAGAAAATGTGAATTTTTCCTTTTGGTGGCAGTGTATGGAAATGGTCTTTATTCTGTTACTGTTCACTTGAGCCCAGTATAATGGCACTTGGGACCTACACATCCACTCCTTTAGTCTCATGTTGCCGTACTTCATGCATTATGATCAGTACAACTATGCAATATGGGGTCCTATTTATCTGGCAGCAATGCATCAGCTTCTTTCAGATGTGCTCTCAGCTTTCAAAGATGGCAATTTTGTTGTCACGCGTGCTGCCTATAGATTCAGTCAGGTGGACCCCGATCAAACACAGGAATGGCTAAATTGCACTGGCAAGAAAGGTGGTGGAGTTGTCGGTATCACAAAGACAGCACCATCTTTGTAGGTGGACCCTTTCTTACAACCTGCGATCTCAAATAGCAACTGAAACATATTCAATGTATGAATTATGTATGTCCTGGTCACACTCTTCATCAGAATGAGGGTACAACAGCAAGACAAAAACGGAACAACGAAGATGAGGAATTATTGGTCGATACATTCCAAATATTCAGTGTGTTTTCCAATCATGCACAGTCTGCTTCACTTTAAAATATTGTGACGAAGGATGTAGCAACTGAAGCTATCAAGAAATCATTACTTGGTGCCAAACAGTTCGGTCAAAAACAACTTGACACATTTGTTCAAGAGCGATTAATTGTGACTGAGCCACGATGCAAACCAGTCGTCTCCATTTATCATCCATTGCTTAAAAATAATGCATCTACATTTGCATCGCTGTATACTGTAGTCAAGGACAGCAACGAAAAATACAAAAATACTATTTTGAAAGCAGACAGAAATGACCTTCAGCGACTCATCACTGCATATGAAGCTGGCCAACCTGTTGATATGCCCACTATACTGAAACATGAGCTTATGCCAGTACCTCTAGCACTTGCTGAAATGAATGGCACACTTCGCACAGGATACAAGTCAGTACTGGCTGATATATTAACAGAATAACAGAAGGTAATGAATGCCCTGAAACAATTAATCTTCAAGATAAAGCATCATGCCTTATTATAGATGGGCAAGCACTAGTTGTTGGAATTGGAAAACCTCCTAATACAGTGACTTTTGGTGACCTAGCAAACACATTTATCCGGGCAGAGTGGTACCAGTTATCAAAGAGTGGATGTCATTTTTAAATAGATATTTGGAAGAGTCTATCAAGTCCAACACTAGAGTACGACGCAAAAAGAAAGCTCAGCCAATCAGACGTGTTGTAGAAGACCGTGATGTACCCCTAACAAAAAATATGGTCAAATTTCATGGCTCTACAAGAGAACAAGGCCGATCTTTTCAAATGCTTGTCTGATTAGCTGCTTGCTAACACACTACATCATACAGAAATTGTTGTTGCTGGTGGATTTGTAGATGGACAAGAAGTTCAATCGTCAAACATCGCATCTGATTTAGCTTCCCTGAGGGCTGCACACGAAGAGGCCGATACTAGGTTGGTGTTGCATGCTATCCAGAACTGATTCAATATGGTTGTTGTATCATCAAGAGACACGAATGTCCTTGTGCTGCTGGTTTCCCATTTTCCTCGTGTACAGTGCAGGTGCCTGTGGATGATGTCAGGCACGTCAAAACAAAAAAGATATATACCCATCGAAAAAGTATTCAACAACTTGCTAACAAATTCAGCAACATCACTGCTTCCTTTCCATGCGCTTACCGGATGCGAGACGACTTCTTACATATCAAATCACACGAAGCGGTCATCATGGAAGGTCTTCAAAGCGGACCATCATTTACTCAGTGGCTTAGGAGTAGGTGAACTCACAGTGCCATCAGAAAATTAACAGAGAAATTTGTGTGCAGAATATACAGTGTAAATCAAACCGACTAATTTGGTGCAGCACGACATGTTTTGTTCCAAGGCTAGCAAACCAGAAGCTTTGCCCCCAACAAGCAATGCCCTGCAGTTTCACATAAAGAGAGTTCTTTATCAAACAATGATCTGGAGACAATCTCACTGTGCCATACCAGAACTTCCTTCGCCAACATGGGGTGGCAGTACCGTGAATCAAGCTTGCAGCCTATTTTGATGTCCCGGAGTCCCATTCCAGCAGCTTACTTGGAAATAATGCGTTGCAATGTAAAGTTTGTTTCTATTTAACGATGCCACTAGAGCACATTGATTTTTTATCTTATCATCGGGTATTGGACGTCAAACATATGGTCATGCTAACACTGTTTTTTAGAGGAAACCCGATGTCGCCACATAGGCTACTCTTTTACGACAGGCAGCAAGGGATCTTTTATTTGTGCTTCCCACAGGCAGGAAAGCACAAACCATGGCCTTTGTTGAACCAGTTATGGATCACTGGTCGGTGCAAGTGGTTTACACCTACCCAATGAACCTTGCGGAGCACTCACTCAGGGTTTGGAGTCGGTATCTGGATTTAAAATCCCATGCCTCGACGGGGATCTGAACCCAGTACCTACCAGCCTTTAGACCCATGGCCTAACCACGACGACACCGAGGCCGGTATGTTTCAATGTAGGACCCTCGGATGCAAATGCAGAAAATCTGGATTAATTTGTACAACACTGTGTGGCTGCAAAAGTCACAGTGAAGACCAGGACACATGTATGAATACCATATAAATTGCAGTGACACATAAATGGACATGCCAAATACCGAACTTTTTCAGTGATCATTTGAGTGATGGGACAGAAAGATATGCTTGCTTTGTAAGTGACATTTCTATATGGCATTAATTATGAATTAGCCATGTGGACCAAAGGTACTTTAAACGGCAGCTTAAATGTTACATTTTTGGGTTTTGAAATTTTCAATGAAACTTCACAGAAATATGAAATATCATTTCTAGGACATTAAAGAGATAGGAATAGCTAATAATATCATAACTTTACTCATTCAAATATTACATTATTTTATTTTAGTAAACATATGGCGGCCATTGTTTTGCCATTTTTATTTTGTTTGGTGATATAGATTTAGTAGGTCAAGGACATAAAATTCAGCTTGGGAACCACTATTTTTTAAATCGGCATGTTCAAATTTTCTTAGAAACCCATATTTCCCACTTTCAATTAACAATGCTCCTAAAAGTTACTTTTTCGGAAATTTCATCTGGCGGCCATCTTGGAATTTTCATAATGTTACTAATTAAAACATTACAGAAATATCAATTATTAATTAGATGACACAAAATAGCCACCAATGTAGCAAAAGTACCTGAATTAAAAGCCCAGATGTTATATTTTCAGGTTTAGCAGACAAATGGCAGCCATCTTGAAATTATAGATAAAACCTCAAAGTAATATCAAATATTAATTTTTGGACCTAAATTACTTAGGAATAGCCACCAATACCATAAATATACTCAGTTATAAGCCAAAATATTACATTATTTGACTTTAGTAACTATATGGCGGCCAATTTTTGTTTTGCTATTTTGAAGGTGAAGGACTCAAAATCCAGCTTGGGAACCGACAAATTTGGATTCAGCATATCCAAAGTATGTTAAAAAGTTTGGTTCCCAACTTTTACCCAAAAATGCACCTTAGGGTCACATTTTGAGATTTCTCGTCTAGACTTAGTGTGGATCTTCTTCTTTTTTCTCCTAGCTGCAAAACTGAAACAACTTTTGAATTAGAATGTAAAAAAATATTTCATATTTCAAATATTTTGATACCATTTTAGGCGCTTATTTAGAAAGGGGTCCAAACCCCCTGTTATTTTTTAGTTAGATAATTAGTGTGTCTCAAGGGGTGGATCCAGGATTTGTTTTTAAGTGTTGGGAAGGGGAGGGGGTAAAAACATTATAGGGTAATTTGAGTTCGTCGAAAGGAAATGTAGCTACCTCTCATTACAAATCCCCGCCTGATGTTATTACCAAAGTGTATCTTAAAGCCGCACACCCTAGTTCCATCCAGCGAAAATAAATTATAATTTGGTTAATCTACAAACCTGTAACACACTTAGATCACGTTTTTATCAAATGGAGCGAAAAAGCAGGTTTTATATCGATAAATACCATGGGAATCCCCATGTCCCAATTGCTTGAAATAATTTTGAAAGTTTGTATTCTGATGTCACCGGTAGATGTCGCTCGAAGCACAACAATGCCTACGTCACGACAAATTTGACAGACTTGGGGTGCGTTCTTTTTACCTCTCCTGGACATGTTCCAACTGTTCTGTCCTGGTTGTATCCCCTCTCCAAATATCGTAGGACTTAGCAAAATTATTGGTTTTAAGGGTTTGTAACGTTTTGTATTGAGATACTTACTTGTCTGAACTTTATTGTTACTGAAAATGTTCACGAACTGTGAAGAAAAATCTCACAAATGAACAACAACAAATCGGATGTTGATTACGCGAACCGTGCACGAGAAAACAAACCGAACCAAAATGATAACGGTCACGTGGTATACCAACGTCTGTGACATTGAAATGGAAATATCCCGTCTAAAAATAGATTAGACCTTGTCTGCTCAACGTTTTTTTCTCAAACGTGCGTCCGTTTTTCAGAAATACGAAAAATGCATTTTGTGGTATTACAAACACCAGGATTACCCAAAAACACTTCAGGTGAATGGAAATGTATATTCTAAATAATAAACGGTAAGTAAAGTGCAATTTCATTTGTGAAAAAAATGGGTTTAACAGCGAAAAACAACGCCGTAATAGTTAACAACTAGCCGTAACTAGGGTGTGTCCCTTTAATCTACTGTCTGCACAGTTCATTTTAATTAATTCATTTCAACTTATCTTCATGCTTATATCCAATTACGGTTCAAGCACGCTGTCCTGGACACATCGCTAAGTTATCTGGGCTGTCTGTCCAGGATAGTGGGTTTAGTGGTTAGTGAGAGAGAAGTCGGTGTAGTGGTCTTACACATACCTGTTGAAATGGTAAAAACTGGGTGGGAGCAGGTGTTGCGAAATATATCGCCCCCCCCCCCCCCCCCCCCCCCCGGAAATCACCGACCTGCGATTCTATTTCGAAATAAAATCGCCCCCCGGAGAGGGGTTAGGGTTAGGGCTAGGGGAGGTTTTATTTTGTGGGTCGAGGCGATTCTATTTCAAGGGGGAGGTTTATTTCGAAATAGATTCACGGGGAGGGGGGGGATTTTGATGGGGCGATTCTATTTCGTGACACTGGTACCGGTCTGCGAACCAAGTACCTACCGGCCTTGTCTACACAGTGGTAATCGTTGATACTTCAGTTTTAGATTCTGCTCTCAAAAAGTTCGTTTTTATATATGTTGAATAATTAGGGATTCTCTCAACCAAAAATACCGGGACAGCAAGAGATCATACTTGTGTTGGTAGTAGCAGCGATTCAAAATCAGTTTTTATTAAAACAAATTCTTTAAGCATTTGTACACTACACATAACATTTTGCCTGAGTTCATGCACGTTTTGTCTTTTAATATGTGATAACGGTGATTTTGTGTCAAGAATGACGGCCGATATTAAACGGAGAATTATATTATGAGCTCCATTTTTCATTCGACCAACATTTGGACTACAGATGGAAATGCTGATTTTATTATGGCTGATACGGATTCCATTCTTATAGAATTACAGCTGGACTATTGAGCAGAAGTATATCAAGTCTTACAAGGTACACACATGTAATACTTCCAGTATAGAGCATATTTCAAACGTGGTCAACACCAGGCCAAACAATTCAAATTAGCAGCTCAAACAAGATTTTGCCTTCAGTAATTTTATACATGTAAAAATCATTCTGATTAAGCTACTACATGTATAAACATTAGGAATTTCAGAAACACATGATGTACAAACATTAATATTCTAAGCAAGAAAACATAATTGATATCCAGTTTTAACCAATAAAAGCCTTGTTGGCAGACACATGTTTAAATGTTTATAAAGTCAGGAATGCCCCTTTAAGAGTTACAACTGTAATTTCCCAATGAAGTATAATGGTGCAGAGGACACTTTATAATATATATCTAGGTTTGGTATAACGTGTTCATTAAAATTATACTGATGGAATGTTTGACATTTTATTTCCACCCAACACCAAACTATAATTTCCATCCTACACCAAAAGGGGCTATAGAACACAAATTGTTAATCATATAAGTAAATTAACTAATCTAGATTTCAAACATTTTCTTGGTTATGAAAAACTATTAGTTAATAAAAATCCCCCCCTCCCCCTCTCTCGCTTACACACACACACAGACAGACAGACAGACATACATATATATATATATATATATATATATATATACATACATACATTGTTTATATACATAACATGAAATATAAAACCTTTACCTTACCGTTATACATGTACACATAATCATGGTATAATTTTATTATTGTATATTGTAAGACGATTATTCAAGGAACCCCAACCGTGACAGTGCCAGTGATCTGGGGTAATAAAGGTTGATAAAAAAGGGGAGAAAAACAATGATGAATTATATCTGCAAAACATCTCTAGTTATGAAATTGTGACTTTTTAGAAACTGCTTTACGAAAATGTTAGTTAAAATATGTTTCTTTAATAGTGGAACAAACTATGGCCTGTATTTATTTTATGCATATTATTATACCCTACTTGCGGTCTCGTTATCATGGTTTATTGTGATACAAGTGCAGGTGTATTCATCGGTACAACAACACTTGTGCTCAAAAAGTGTAGTTGTATCATGATATACCTACACTTCTTGAGGAAAAGTATTATGATACCCCATAACTGTTCGTTTAACTGTACACCTGCATTTGAAAAACAAATAATAAACAAAATCAAAACTTTTAATGTCATAACTTACATTGAAATTCGGAAGGTACATTCGTTGTTTCTCATATATTTAATACCACGTATCGATTCGACGAATCGCACGACTGCACGACAGTTATTTTCACTTTTTCACAGTTGTCATGTTCGGTTACAACGCATCTTTCAATTTAGGCATCGAAATTGAGGGAATGTAGACGAATTGTCCCCTTGTTATATACACCACGTGTTCTTATAGTCCATGGGCCAGACCTGTAATTGATATCACCTGGACATTCTCATTTGCTGCTTTAATAGCCCTATGCTTATGGTTAATACATCAATGTGAAGTATTGTAAGAAGTAGCTTTTTGAGAGAGATAAACATAGAGAGGTGAGGACACATTCTTGCACAATATTTTGGGGTTGGCAAAACAAAATGTATCATAACTTTGGAAACAATGAACATAGTCAAACACATGTTTATATGAAACCCGTATACAAACTGATATACGATCTATACATCTTGGCATCAAGTCTACAAATGCTTCATATATGAGGAACATATTTCAGATTAACTGTCCAGAATGTGAATGTTAGATACCCAGGGAGTAATTAAAAAGGTCATTGTTTGGAAACAAATATGCCTTTACAGAAAACGACAGAAAGTCATAGTTACAAAACATTTGATATTGTTGAATTATGATAAGACTGTGGTTTGATAATTTGAAATAATTTATCGCCTGACAATTGAACCTCGAAGAGAATTCTGGTGGGGTTTTTTTTTTTTTTTTTCAAGAGCAATACGACTTTGGATAAACTTTGACAGCCTTGTCATATTTAATTATACTTTTTATTGTTTTGTTTTAAAGGAGAACAAAAGACACAAAAGAAAACCCCATTACCATAGTTTGACACCCAATAGCCGATGTATTTTTCGTGCTGGGGTGTCGTTAAACATTCATTCATTCATTCAAAAGAAAACCAAATAAAATGCTGAAAAATGCACAAACCAAAACCAAACATTTTTCAATATCTTTCAGTGTCCTGCCCAACCGTCAGTACGACACTCTCAACCTCAGTTTGACGTGAAGTCTTCTCCAAATGTCACAGGGACGGAACTCGAATACACGTGCAGTGTCGGGTACACGTCGAAGGGAAGTGTCAGGTGTGAAGCAGGCAGCTCGTAGACTCAGATGTACTGCATCCAAGGTTTGTACTTTTAACATTAAGTTCACCTTCAGTGTAAATCCGTTATATTTTTTATATGAAGGACCGCAAGCCATTGCTTTCTTAATGACGATTACAAAGAGAAATTTGAAATAAGGAGAGTAGTTACATTTAAAAATAAGCATCATAACACATACTAAACAAAAATATTGAAAGGCGAGCACAAAACCAGTCTCCATTGTCCATCTGTGGATGAGTATGAGGCGAACAAATACCCAATAACACCACTTTTACAACCACAGACAGGATAGCACAAACCATGGCCTTTGTTGAACCAGTTATGGACTGGTCGGTGCAAGTGGTTTACACGTACCCATTGAGCCTTGCGGAGCACTCACTTAGGGTTTGGAGTCGGTATCTGGATTAAAAATGCCATGCCTCGACTGGGATCCGAACCCAACCACGACGCCACCGAGGCCGGTACATCAAGTAGGAGTACACTATTAAGCAGCAGGTGTATTTGTTCTTTCCTAGTCTGTTGATGTTAAGTAGAGAGCGAGCCACGTGTGTGTACAAATAATCAGTTAACTATTCAGATTTTGTCATGTCATGTCAAAGAAAAACCCAAACAAACAGAAAACAAAACATTGCTCATATAGTGTTGATTTGATGTTTCCTGAAGTATGATAACAGTCAATGGTCCATCGAATCCAACATTACATCCAAGGAAATAAAACTGCCATTTTGTCCTTGATCCACTCCCTAAAATGTTTCCTAGGCCCGCACATGAATGAATGGATGTTTAACGACACCCCAGCACGAAACATACATCGGCTATTGGGTGTCAAACTATGGTAAAGTCAAACAAATAAAGTGATGTTCAACATCAATATAAAATCCCAACAGGTAAATAAAAACAGTGTAAAGGACTGTGCAAAAATACAAATATCACAGATAGATAGAATTAAAATTCTGAATAAAAATCAGTATCTCGAAGAAATTGTAATAAAAGTTCTGGATGGAAACGAAATGATGATGCGCCGTGTGCAAAATGGTTTGCATCGTTTCTGTGTAAATGTACAAGTTTGTATATCGAAAATACAACGCTCTTACAGAAAACAAATTCGAATAACAAAGTTATTATCAAATTTATGTCTTCGTGAAACAATGTTATTTTGTCACTTGCTAAAGCTCGTAAAAAGGGGAAATTATACATAGATGAGATTTGCCAAACCAATCGTGGGAGAGGACATCCGTCCATTAAGAAGAAATGATGTTATCTTTCTGAGAAGTGCCAGTCCTATTTATACAAAGCCGACATCCTTTTGACTCGACTTTGTGAACCGATACGATTTCGATTATGGTAATTGTTTTGTGACTGTGATTATTACCAAATCAGATCAGCCATTTTATTTAAACATCTCCCATAATATTTCAGGACCAGACTGCTCCAGTCCTCCTTTCTTTGCCAACAGTAATCAACCTCGACAGTTTCAACAGCCTATGGAGAAATCTTGCAATATTCATGTAATTCAGGGTTTCTAGCTGAAAATGGTGACACAGCAATCACCTGCGATGTAGACGGTACATGGACAAGCATAGTTTGTAAACATAAGTGACTTATTAACTTTTAAGGCATTGTCCACAAAGTCAGTGGGACATTCACCATCCAGTAGACATTTATGTATAGCCTCGTCTCCGAGTGTGATTTATGTTACTGAGATATCCAGGTGTCTGTAGTAATTTGCACACAATGGCTACTGATGACAAAAGAAGAGCGCGGAATGCATGACCATATGCATGGCCTGTCATCATATGGATGACAGTATTTGGAGAATACGCAGTCGTCCATTTATCAAGATTTTGTTTGGAAAATGCCTCTTCAATTCAATGTACAAAGCTGCCAACTGCTACGCTTTGGGCATAGTTTGTTACACTTAGTCGACGTTTGCTACGCTGCTATGCCCATACTCACATTGCTATGCTCAGTTGAAAAATAAAATCCAGTATGATACGCTAATGAAAATAATAGTAATAACCTTGCAACAGATAAACATAACTGGATGATTAGTGTATTTGGCCAGCGTTTCTACTAACGAATTATGTTTTATTTGCCAAGCGTATACGTTTCATTTTTATCACAAATTATAGGTCTACAGAGTACAGTTAAAAAGCGGGTGATTTCTGGCAATTATACAACAAATTGGACGTAATCTTGGAATACAGTAACTAAAAACTGAATTCCTAATTTCTGTGGCTTTTTAAATTTTTTATTTCAACATATAAAAGTATAATTTGCAGATTAAGAACTATTGTAAAACAGTTATAGTAAGATGTATTCAATAACAGACATGTAGTTTTACCGCAGGCCGGCCCCAGTGTCGCGTACTGTAACACCTTCAAAGAACTGTTCTTTAGTTATGTTACACTTGCAATCCGTAAATATAGAAAATTGCATGTGAATATATGCCAGTTAGGAATAGAGAAATTTTAATTTTAACTTGAAATAAGAATAGAAGCATTCAAATTTAGTATTGATCACACCATCACACAACAGTTAATTTTTGGGTTTATTGCATTTCAATGCTGTTTAAAAAAAATGGTCATTCATAATCCTGTTCATGATGTTTATGATGTTATCGACTAAAAGAAACTTTTTAACGATTGTAATTAAATATGAAATATATTTTTCTGCATAAAATATTAGTGGCTGTATATTAAACATCTTTCTGATCGTTCTAATATTTGTACTGGGTTACTTTTTGTTTTATTTCCGAAAATAAATTTGTTTCGTACGTTCGAAATTATTTTAAGACGAAATCCAGTTTGGGCTTCTTACAAATATTAAGACGACCAGAAACACATTAAATATACAGACACTGCTATTCTAAACAAGAAAATATATTTAATATGTAAGTTTAATCGTAAAAATATTTTATTAGTCGGAAACATCTAACAATGCAGCAAACTCGGGAATGTCCCTTTAACCGACGACAAGCGTTATCTGTGCTAAAAATATCATGACCCAGTCTTTTGCGGTTACTATGACGTAGTCTTCATTATTAACCAATGAGCGTTTTCGTTGAAAAAAAGAGACTCTTTTGTAACAAGATCTGTCTCGAAAGTTTACATAGCAGTTTATTTCAACTTTGCCGTACAGCTTACCGTTAAAAATAATACTATGTTGAAAAGAAAAACCGATGGTAGTGGAGATCACACTGATAAAAGAAGAAAGTCGTCACAAAGGTACAGAGATTCCTATACTCAAAAGTTTCTCTGTATTATTTTTAAAAAAACACCATTACCGAGAATCACTTATATTGCACACAGTGCAAAATAGATTTTAAAGTTGCTCATGTTGGCATTAAAAACGTTGAGCGTCATGTGAAGTTGCAACGGCATTGTGAAATCGGCTGAGCTGCAACACAATCCGTTTCAAGGGTTTTTTGCAACTACTCCTCAAGCTGCCGAGGATTTGAAAGTGATTCGTGCTGAGACTGTTCACGACTTTCCTGGTGGAACATAATATTCAACTGAGTGCTACAGACCATTGTTACATTGTGGAAAACTATTTAGACAGATGTTTCCAAAGGATAAATGTGGACAGCAATATGCATGTGGGAGGACCAAGACCACGGCGATCGTGAAGTGTTTGGCAAACAATGCTGTTACATCAGCTGTTAGACATCTGCAGACAGGGCCCTTTGTGCTCGGGACGGATGGTAGTGAGGAAGGAGGGGACAAATGTTGTTCTAATTGTGATCAGGTATCTTTTTATCCATTGCCAATAAATACATTGTATTTTGTTGGGTGCCCAACCATGTTGGCATCAAGGGTAATGAAAGGCAAATTCAGCTGCCAAGTCTGCTTTGATTTGCCTCATGCCAGGGTTGGTGTGCCTTATACTGATTTAAATATAGTATCAACCAGTTTATCTTTTCGACTTGGCAACATGATTGGGGCAATGCGGTTGTGAACAAACTTCATGCTATCAAGCCTGTTTTGGGAGTGGCAGTCCTCCTATCGACAGTGCAGAAAGGATAAAATAGTCTTGTGTCGTGCTCGCATCGGTCGTACATACTTGACCCATTCATTTATCTTGAAGAACGATCCTCCACCTCAGTGTGTGCATTGTCAGTGTATTTTGAAAGAAATAAAAAAAGATATTTTTGTTCAGAGAAAGGTGATGGAATCATTTGGATGGAATCCAGAACTTATATTACAGTTTCTACGTGATACTGACATTTATTGCAAATTTTAATTTTTTCTATCTGTGATATTTGTATTTTTGCACAGTTCTTTACACTGTGTTTTAATTTGACTATTGAATTTTTACATTGATGTTGATCATCACTTCATGTTGTGTCTTCACCATAGTTTGACACCCAGCCGGTGTATTTTTCGTGCTGGGGTGTCGTTAAACATTCATTCATTCATGCAATCAAATCTTTGAACTCTTTATTGACTGCCCAAACTTCAGCACTAAAGATCGATGCCGAGTTACGCAGTCACATGGAAAGTATTGTGTGTGATGTAAAAGCTGTAGCACAAGCCACATAATTCCCATCCGTGATCCCCTGCGTGTGCATTAACTTCATCGTGGTGCAGGGGTGAACATTCTTTTTTATAGAATGGCCAATAAATGCACAACTCCTCGTATGAGGCGCCTTGTTTGCCGTGAGGTGCATGATGGGATCCTGGTGGTTGGGTCATGGTTAATGTCTGCAACCGAGTATATTGCCACTGACAATACACCACTTTGGCCCGCAGTTCACGTAGACGGGAGGTCAGGAATGGCCCGACCTGATCAATCGGCTGGTCACGCCATGCTCTGGAGCATACAACCCTTTGCTTATACAGTCAAGAACAAAGATTGTTTTATATACCATGTGTATCTGTTGCTCTTAGGGCGGTGGCTAGGGTCAATTGGGTGTTTTTGCTTTTTAATGCCCAAGTTGAACCAGTTATGGATCACTGGTCGGTGCAAGTGGTTTACACCTACCCAATGAGCCTTGCGGAACACTCACTCAGGGTTTGGAGTCGGTATCTGGATTAAAAACCCCATGCCTCGACTGGGATCCGAACCCAGTACCTATGTCCGATGGCCTAACCACGACGCCGGTTATGTCGCAATTAAGGTAACTCCTCATATCTCCCTCAATTCGTCAAAGGGAGTGATCAGAAGCAGAGATCTCGAAGGAGTCAGCGAGGAAGAAATATGTCAAAATCTTAGCTCACAGGGTGCTACTGCTGTGAGGAGGATAAAGGTTCGTCGCAACAATGACTTGTACCGACGAATACTTGCATTCTCACATTTAACATCCCTACCCTTCCCCAATATGCTGGTTACCTTAATATCCCTGTTGAACCTTTCGTTCCAAATCCCTTGCGTTGTTTCAAATGCCAGCGGTTTGGTCATGGACAGAACACATGTCGTGGTAAACTTACATGTGCTCGTTGTAGTCTTTTTGATCACGACAGCAAAATATGTAAAAACGATGGCAACTGTGCATACTCACGCGAGTGTCCACGGTGGAAGCTGAAGAAACAGGTTCAGCGGGTGAAAGTACAAAAGAAATTATCCTTCATTGATGCCAGGAGGTTGGTGGAGACAGCAACATCGACTGTGGCCGACAAGTCTTATGCATCTGCATCTGCTGCCAAAGTCGCCACTAAAAGTGTTGCAGTCAACACAGACCTCACCTGGCATTGTGATGAAGCCAAATACAAAAAGCTGTCTGATATTGAGAAGGCTCAAAAACAGGTAAAAAAGCAGCACAAAAAGAGAAAGTTCATCCCGTGCACAAGGAAATTGAAACCCAAGTGTCATTGGATACTAAGAATCCACCAAATAGGTTGAGCACTAGTCTCCCTAAGACAGGCAATGACAAAAAAGTCACCAAAGAAATCTACAGAATTACTTTATGGCAGACTGAAAAAGAACGAACTACGTTCGGTCCCGATCAGTAATATTTATAAAACCTTGGCTGATATCGGTGATGATATGGAGATTTCATAGCCAGATCATTGCCGATCGGAAAGACCACCAGCAAAGCCAAAGTTAAAACCCATACTTCTTCCCGATGGAAAATAAAGTTATCCAGTTGAAATGTCTTGGACTTAGGCCCAATTTTGATGAATTGAGTCTTCTAATTCAAAAGTATAATCCTCTTGCAGTGTGTCTTCAGGAAACCTTCCTGAAGGATACTGACAGTATTAACATCAGAGGATTTAATCTCTACCATAAATGTCAAGAAACTGAAAATAGAGCGTCTGGGGCGTTTCCATTATCGTAAATGAAAACATTCCCCAGAGTAAAGTTACATTAAAGACACACCTGCAAGCTGTGGCTGTAAAGGTCACAGCTCATAAGACTATTACTCTATGTTCAGTTTATTTACCCCCTCGAAACAATGATAATTTTTACCCTAGTGACTTACAAGGTCTTCTTGACCAACTCCCTACTCCCTTTGTTATCATGGGAGATTTTAATGCCCACCACACTTTGTGGGGATGCGATGACATAAATAATAGAGGTAAACAATTAGAAGACTTAATTCTCAAAAATGACTTAATATTATTTAATGATAAAAGTCATACTTACTTTCATCCTGCAAGTAGTTCTTTCACATTCATCGATTTAACCCTTTGTAGTCCATCACATTGTCTTGATTTCTCCTGGAAAGTGTGTCCTGACCCTTGTGGCAGTGACCACTTTCCAATTATTTTGGAGAATGATGGACCTCCATCACCTGAAAGAGCTCAGAGATGGAGGTTGACGGAAGCAAATAGGGATGAATTTCGGCACCTGTGCAGCACTCGACTGCATCAAACTGCCATGGCTGGTGCCGATGATCCCATGTCTTTGTTCACCTCCATCTTGAAAGATATTGCAGAGGAAACTATTCCTAAGACTTCGGCA
This sequence comes from Gigantopelta aegis, assembly GCF_016097555.1. Classification (NCBI taxonomy): domain Eukaryota; kingdom Metazoa; phylum Mollusca; class Gastropoda; order Neomphalida; family Peltospiridae; genus Gigantopelta; species Gigantopelta aegis. The sequence continues at coordinate 13,860,500 of NC_054707.1, forward strand.
ATACCGAAGCATTTCAATAGCCCATGGTTTAATGATACGTGCAAAGATGCAATCAAACAGCGAAACAGGACCCTCGAGAGATTCAAATGCGAACCTACTGGGGATAACCTGAATACTTATCGCATTGCTCGGGCAAAGGCTCGTAAAGCTATCAGACAGAATAAGAAATCATCTTGGAGAAATTATGTTTCCAAGTTGACTTCTCAAACATTTGTGAAATCTGTCTGGAATAGGATACGTAAAATCAAGAGAAAAGAATCCAACAATACAGTTCGCCATTTGTCTGTCAATGATACGGATGTGACGTCTCATCGTGACATTGCCAATGTATTGGCAGACAATTTCTCTCATAACTCCTCTTCTTCTTTCAGTACAGATGCTTTTACATCTGTCAGAAATAAAGCTGAAAAGCAACCTATTAACTTTTCATCTGACAATGCTGAAGTATACAACAGGCACTTCTCTTTGGACTAGTTGCAGGACGCTCTACGTAGAGCCCATGATACTTCAGTAGGACCAGATGAAATACACTATCAACTCTTAAAACACTTACCTAGATCATCATTATTGGTTCTATTAAATATCTTTAAAGGGGCATTCCCTAGTTTTTAAACACTAACACATATTTTTGACTATTATAACCATTTGTGATAACTTAAATCATATTTTACTTAGATTTTAGTCTATTTTTAGAGGGTATTTCACCATTTCAAAGTCAGAGACTCATGTTTCACTCAGTTGTAACTTTACCCAAATGTGTTACAGGTTTGTAGATTAACTAAACTTAGTGTTAATTTTCACGGGTTAAAACTAGGGTATGTCCTTTTAATAACATCTGGATTTCGGGTGACTTTCCCTCCGACTGGAGAAAAGCCATTGTCATTCCTATTCCCAAGCCTCGTAAGGATCCAACAAATCCTACCAGTTATCGCCCTATTGCTTTGACAAGTTGCATTTGTAAAACCATAGAACGAATGATCGACTGTAGACTTGTCTGGTATCTTTGAGTCCCACAAATTGCTTACTACCGTGCAATGTGGGTTCAGGCCTAGACGTAGCACGGTCGATCATCTTGTTAGATTTCAAACGTTTTGTAGGGATGCTTTCATCCATAACCAGCATTTGGTATCGGTCTTTTTTGACCTCGAGAAAGCTTATGATACCATGTGGAAGTATGGAATTTTGAAAGACCTTCATGGCATGGGCCTAAGAGGCCGTATGCCTGACTTTATCTCAAATTTGTTACAGAATAGGTCTTTCAAGGTACGAGTGGGATCTACGTTATCCGATTCCCACTCACAAGAGATGGGTGTGCCACAAGGTAGCATCCTGTCAGTAATCCAGTGTTTAAAACCTGGCGTTGATAGCTCGTTATATGTCGACGATTTTCAGATTTGCTACAGGTCGTCCAGTATAAGTATCATTGAACGTCAGTTGCAGCTTTGTTTGAATAAACTTCAACAATGGGCAACTGACAATGGATTTCGATTCTCAAAGTCAAAAACCGTCTGTATGCATATCTGCCAGAAAAGAGGTCACCATTTAGATCCTCAGCAGTTTCTGGACAAAACTCCGGTTCCAGTTGCGGAGGAGACCAAATTTCTGGGAGTTATTTTTGACAGGAGGCTATCTTTTGTTCCTCGTTTACAGTATGTAAAAAAGAAGGGCTTAAAGGCCCTCAATATCTTAAAGGTTATTGGCAAGACTGAATGGGGAGCAGATCGAAAGGTTATGCTCCGACTTTATAGATCTTTAGTTCGGTCTAAGCTTGATTATGGGTGCATTGTGTATGGGTCAGCACGTAAGTCCTACTTGCAAATGCTAGATCCTATATATAACCAGGGACTTAGGCTTTGTCTTGGTGCTTTCAAAACATCTGTGGAGAGCTGGTACGTCGATGCACACGAACCTAGTTTGGGTGCTAGACGTGCAAAGCTTTCTCTGCAGTATGCTACAAAGATTAAATCAATGCCAAAACATCCTACACACAATGCGGTGTTTGATAATAAATATATGAAGTTATTTGATGCGAAACCGAATGCGATTCGAACATTTGGTCTTCGCATTAAGCAGTTTTTATCAGTTTCCAACATTGATTTAACAGACATTTTGGAAACGCCTTCATATTTTATTTTGCCACCTTGGTGTATCAAACCACCAAAAGTTGTATTCGATCTTGTGCATCTAAAAAAAGATCGCACAGATGCAGTTATTTATAAACAACATTTCATGGCAATCCAAGAGCTGTACTGTGATTACATTCCTGTTTACACAGACGGATCACGGGATGGGAATTCTGTGGCTTGTGCTACAGTGTTTCCATCAGAACCAATATTTTCCACGAGATTGCCCGATTAAGCATCAATCTTTACTGCTGAAATTTGGGCAATCATTAAAGCCCTGGAACAGATTAAGGATTCATGTGGATCCAAGTATATTATTTTTACAGACTCGCTTTCGTGTCTCCAAGCTCTACAGTACATGTCTTTTTATCAATTGCCAATAAAGATGTTATATTTTGTTGGGTCTGCTTTGAACTTGCCCCGTGTCCATGTTGGTGTCCCCTTCAAAGATTTTAAATTTCATATTAACCAATATATCTTTTCGACTTGGCAAAACGATTGGGACGGTGCGGTTGCGAACAAGCTTCATTCTGACAAGGCAGTCCTGGGAGAGTGGCAGTCATCCTATAGGCGATGCAGGAAGGATGAAGTAGTCTTGTGTCGTGCCCGCATCGGCCATACATATTTGACGCATTCATTTATTTTAAAGAAGGACCCTCCCCCTCAGTGTGAACATTGTCAATGTAAACTGACTGCGCCACATTTTGGTGGAGTGTGGTCATCTCAAGCCGACGGGAAATGATATATTTGGGAACAGAAATGTCTTGGAATCTTTTAAATTCCATCCAGAATTAATTGTAAAGTTTTTAAAACACTTTGACTTGTATACAAAGTTTTAAAATGTACTTACCTTGATTTTATGTATTGTATTATACTTTTCACCCACAACTCCTTACACTGTGGTTTTACATAAATATATATATATAAATAATATTTCCATATACTTACCATTTGTGACACCCAGTAGCCGATATGTATTTTTGTGCTGGGGTGTCGTTAAACAAACATTCATTCGTTCATTCATTCCCATCCGTGATCCGTCTGTATACACAGGAATGTAATCACGGTACCCGTCTTTAATCTCCATGAAAAACAACATCTGTATGATCTTTCTTCAGATGTGCAAGATCAAACACAATGTTAGGTGGTGTAATACACCAAGGTGGTAAAACAAAATATGAAGGAGTTTCCAAAGTGTCTAATGTCTGTGGGATGGTGGATATCAAAGGAACCTTGGTATTATTGCAAACATATAGCGGGTTTCCTCTCTAAGTCTATATGTTAAAATTGCCATATGTTTGATATCCAATTGCCGATTGTTTTACAAAGATATTTGGTAGTATACCAGATCCGTGGCTAGGATTGTGTGTGTGTGTGGGGGGGGGGGGGGGGAGATGAATTATTTGAACAAACGAGCATGGAAGGCTCAGCATACTAGAGTGGTCAAGCGCATGTCCCCCATGAAAGTTTCAAACCTAGAGCCTCTAAAATATGATTTTTCAGCCATTTCAGGGAGGTTACATAGTTAAAACTCCTTAAACGGCTAAGAAGAAGATTTTCTTTTAAGTTTCTATTATTTTAACCGGATCTGTTTTTGTTTGTTGTTGGGTTTTTGTTTTTGGAGGGACTAGCCTCCACCCCCCCCCCCCCCCCCCCCGCTAGCTACGGCCCTGTATACATGATTATTAAAAATAGAAGACGCAAACGGAGAGTTTTAAAAAAGTATAGTTTATGTATACCATATCCAATTGTAGCAGATCAAATTGCAAAGTTAACGTGTTTAAAAAAAATTCCATCTATCTAGTTGTCCTTGCGTAGAAATTGGTGATCTTTTGTACCTTTTATATCCAAAAATATTAATATAGCTGGATGAATAATAATTGTGCCCATTTATACACACTTTAATTCCACGCTCACGTGTTCACCTTTTGATGGTGGTATATGAATTTGCTTGTTATGTAAATGAATATTGTTCAGTACTGTTTCCATTTATATGTATGTAATTATAAATATATGTTTACTTCAGTTTCCTAGTTTTAAACAATATGCTGAATTAAAAAATTAAATGGCATATATGATATTAATAAATGTAATATATGTGAAGTTACAATCCCGGGATATTTATAATTTTAATCAGCACTAACATATAGTAGACATGTTTAAAATGTGCTGAGATATCGCTGAAACAAAAATATTTTTCTGTGTTGCCTGCAACAATCATTTTGTTGTTTCAAGGGAATCCCTTGAGATGGTGAGACCAAAGAAATGTTTCCTTCTTTGGTTATCATGAGAAAATCCCAGATGGCGTAACAAAAAGAATAATGAATTTCAAATATAGAGACAAAAACGACGTGTGTAACCCGGCAAAACGTGCAGCAAATGAATAAATAATTTTTTCCAGATAAATATAGCTTGTGTAATCCTAAGGGAGGAGATCATAGTTCTGGTGAGAGAACAGAAAGAAATGTTTTATACACGTATTGTGTTTTAAGGTTAAAGTGATATTGAATTGTTGATATTCTGTTTACGGTAAACATCACAAATCATTTCCAGAACAAAACCGGGAAAGAAAACCCTTAACTATTTTTGTTCACAGTTTGTAAATTAGAATGTACTGACAGAATACAGAAATTAAAGTAACTTCTGCTATAGTTAAGATATGCCCGACTAACAAGGAACCGATTTCATACATGTTACTTTACATTTACTGTTGGCAGTCGTACTATACTTTTACAAATATTTGTTATCCACTACATGCAGAACCGTACAGATTCTAATTCACTCGGCATATAACGCGAAATTTGATTGGCTAATCAAATCCATTTGCGGTAGTAAAACTAGCATAAGCTGTCGGAACTTTTGAGGATTCCTGTTTACATATTCATGCGCTACTTCTCGCTGTTTAGTTGACATACTTTCTTTTAAAGTACTAATGTTGAATCTTTTTCTCAAGCAAAATGCATGCTGCTCTAAAATTTATGACGTAAATGCTGTTTATAAACGTGTGTGACGTCATATATGTGACGTTGACAGGAATGCGGAAGTAGGCCTATGTAACGGCAACTATGCCGAATTATGAATCTTAGTTATTGAGCACCCGTTGTCCTGATGAGTTCGAAATAAGTGAAGTCAGTAATAATGGTTGTTATAGTTGTATAAAACAATAACATACTAAAACGATTAGGAGCAGCAGTTGTATTATATGTAAAAAAATATTTTTAATCTGCTTGCGCTATAATATTTGTTTAAGGTGGATGACTTAAAACATGATATCGGTGCATTCTAACTCTTAATACATTATTCATTAAAACAAATTACGTCATTACTAAATTAACTTCTATTTTAACTTTTATAGTGAAAATACTGGTTAAAATGGCAAAGATTATTTTTAAAACGAATAACCCAAAACAACAGAATCCTTTTGGATCTAACCTGAACGATTCAGTCAGGAAATCCTGAGCAGTGGATGGCTAGCATTAAGCGTGATGCACGTGCTGAACGTGAAATCATTGATTTCCTATTTAGTTTTCGACAATCTTTGCTGTGTTCCACCAGAATATATTACTATCACTAGTATCAGGTTTATAAGTTGTTGGGTTTTGGGGTTTTTTTTAAAGTAAATTTTATTGTCCCCAGAAACACTTGGCAGTGCCAAGGTTGAGGAGCCCTGAGCTCACTGACTTACAAATATTTTAAATTTATTTCATATATATATATATATATATATATATATATATATATATATATATACTCTGTCAAAAAAGAAACGCATAGGCGATAGGGAAAGAAGAAAAGTGTTTGATTTTACAAAATATCGTTTGTTTGTTTTTTTACAATGTTGCTGAATGACCATGCTTGTTAATATTCCTGAATGGGACAGCATGCCCAAATGCACCCTGAAACAAATTTAACGCACGTTGTGACATGTGCGACAATTGCAGAAAATCGGCGTGAAATGGTCAGATGTTGGCGAATGCACGTGAAACTCGGGGAAATGATTGGGGTAGTGATGGGTATTTAAAGCTGCAATGCTCGCAATGATGCCTCATTTGATTTTGACATAGACGAGTTGCAAGATGCCAAGACTAAGCCTGCCGAATCAAAACATTGCAATAGGCCGCCTCCAGTTAGGTGAATCGCAGTCAGCAGTCGCACGCCACATGAATGTCCGACAGAGCACCATTTCACGTCTCTGGAACAGGTACCAGCAGTTTCAATCAGCTGAAGACCAGCCCAGAAGTGGAAGGCCTCGCATAACAACTGCAGCACAAGATCGCTACATTCGGGTTCTGCACTTGCGACACCGAACTGTCACAGCAACGAACACTGCTGGACGCATACCTGGTTTGAGAAGGGTGTCTGCACAAACCATTCGGAACGGACTTTGAGAATCTGGTTTATGGGCTAGGAGACCATATGTTGGCCCCGTCCTGCGACGTCAACATCGACATTTACGTGTTCACTGGTGCACGAATGTACAGGGTTGGAACTTGGGGAAACTGGCGGCGATTATTGGTCAGCGACAAGTCACGTTTCCTTCTACAGTGACATGATGGACGACAACGTGTTTACAGACGCCTCAATGAACGTTTTGCCAACAACTGCGTCGCCCAAATTGACAGATTCGGTGGAGGGAGTGTCATGATGTGGGGGAGCCATCTCATACACCGGCAGAAGTGAACTTGTGCTCGTACAAGGCAACCTGACAGCTGTACGCTACCGGGATGACATTCTTCGCCGTCACATGCTTCCCATTTTGGATCGACAGAGAACACTCTTTCAGCAGGACAATGCCAGGCCACATTCAATGGATTAATTGTACAATGGATTTCCTACAGAATGAGAACATTAATGTGCTGCCATGGCCATCAAGATCGCCAGATCTCAACCCCATTGAACATCTATTGGACGAACTGGACAGACATGTACGCCAGCATGTCCCGGAGCCACAGGCGCTTCCGCAACTGTCACATGCACCGCAGGAAGAATGGGCTAGGATTCCACGTGCCCTAATTCAGAGACTCGTTCAGTCTATGCCAATGAGATGTGGAGCAGTGATTGCTGCTGCTGGTGGCCATACAAGGTACTGATTTCAGCATCCTCGTGCGACGCTGTTTCGTGACGAAAACGCCTCCACTGTCGTCAGTCCATAGCAAGAACATTGTCAGATACTATTGTCCAATTTTACTGTGATACGATCATAAATGTCAAAATTATGCAATTTTGTATTAAAGAAATAATTCCATGATTATTTCGCCTATGCGTTTAATTTTTAAACATATACTGCATTCAAAAACTGTCTCACCCACTCACCTACTCACCCCCCCCCCCCCCCCCTCCAAACACATTTTTAAAAATGTACTGCAGTTTACACGCATGTCAGTAATTAGTTTTAATTATTTCTGGGATCATAAGGCTTAAATTACATATTTATATGAGAATGCAAAATGTTTGGCCACGTGCAATGTTTCACTGGTGTTGATTCTCGAAAAAAAAAATCTGTACCTAGAATAATAGTGTAACGTCACAGGTATGGATTAAATATGATTGAATGACATGAAAATGCAAATCCTCCCCACTAAGATATTACCCTGTCTCACATCTGCACCTTCGCACCAGAATATGCGATACATGCGTCTCATCTATTCAATTATACATTTAGAATTGATGTAATATCAGCACTGGCTGAGGACTATGTATGAATGCATTTACTTGTAAATGAGTACGTATTCCATACACAGAAAAATTAAGGGGTGTGTAGATCCTCCCTGGCCTCACTTCTTCACCTTTTGATGGTGGTATATGAAATTGCTTGGTGTATAAATGAATATTGTTGAATAATGTTTCCATTTATATGTAATTATAAACATTTAATATGTTTACTTCAGTTTCTTAGTTTTAAACAATATACAATGGGGTTTGTAGATCCTCCCTGGTCACCAGGTAAATGTGCCATGTTTCATGTTTTTAATCAAATGTGCAATCAAACGTTGCTAGCTGCCCCACTATCACAATGACAGACAGCATAACATGTTAGCCAATGAAAGCAGTTACTTTCCAACACAACTGACGAATAGACGCATAGTTTATCAACAGTGTATCGGTTTACCTTGTTGTTTCTTCTAGATGTTACAGTCATTCTTTTGATAAGTCATTTCTGGAAAACATCTTTAGTGACCAAGTTGTGATGTTTTAGAAGTTGTTTTAACAAATTGTTTCTTAAAATAGTTTTCTTTCAATTTGGAAGAAACAGTGGCATGCATTTGCTATTTCATTTGATTTCGGTAGCATCGGTTCTAAATTTGGTGCAGTCTCCAGGCTGTGAGGAGAAAATCACATTTACAAGAGATGACTTATTTTCCAATTTAGGTTTAACGGAGGGCAGAATTCGTACTCAGGCTGGTGTAGAAAATCAAGCCAAGTGCGCTGTTAAATGTAACCGACTTTCTAACTGTAAATCGTTCTTTTTCAACAAGAATTCTGGCAAGTGCCAGACTAATTCTGTGATTTACCTTTCAACAGCTGGATCAGTAGACGCTGAAGGATTTGTATACTTCAGGAAACAAATGGGTGAGTAGTGTATACACATTATATTTTAAATTTGTTAGAGTTTTCATGCCGCTACGGTTCAATAATGCTACCCCGCACACACTACAACTATTTGGGCTCTCTGTTCAAGAGAGGGGTTTGTTGTTACATCTTAGCGATTAGTGAACGAGAAAACGGTTTGGTGACCTTACAGATGCCGGTACTCGGAGAGGAACCCAGCTCCTATCAGCTTTAAAACCGAGAAGTTCAGCACTTCACCACCTTCGTCGGTTTTCATGCTTAACATTTCAAAACCAAAATGGTCAGGTGAACCAGAAATCATAATAATTTAAAGTCAGGTCAATCAGAGAGAATGTAGAAGTTGAGAGCCAACATAAATAATGAATTATATTTAAAACGACAGGCTGAAAATATGTATCCATGTGTCATTGGAAATGTAAACATACTTGAATTACATGCAAATTATATCGAAATACTAGTCACAGCTTAATGTGAATTGCATTTCTGTATATCTAGTTGAAAAGACTATGTGGGATCAATTAATTTGTAATAATTTATCACATGAAAATTGAACATCAACAAGAATTGTTTTTAAAGAAAACGTCAATTTTGAATATGTCAACTTTGAATACGATATCAGCTTTGTCGTTTTGGTTAAATAGACTTGTGTACACCATAATTTTCATTGTTGTTTGTAAAGGACAATGAAAGACAATAAGAAAGAAAAACGAGGAAAAATGCACTCGTCAAAACTATTATTTTCCATTTCCAGAGTGTCCTGCCCCGCCGTCAGTACCACATTCTCATCCTCAGTTTGACGTGAACTCTCCTCCTACTGCCACAGGTTCGGCTCTGGAATATACCTGCAGTGTTGGGTACACGCCGCAGGGGAGTGTCAGGTGTCAAGTTGATGGCACATGGACTCAGATGTCCTGCATCGAAGGCTTGTATTTTTAATATTAATATCACTGTCAATGTAAATCCATTATATTTGTTTACATGAAGGACAGCGCTACAAAATTAATGTTGGTAGTGATGCTTTGGTGTTTTGTTTTCAATACAGCAACTACTCTTAATATTATAAGCATACAATAGCCTCTCCATTTGGAAATAACTCTGTAGAGTGTCGTTTTGCAAGAAAGTGCCGAATTTCAAAACAAAAATAGTTTTCAAATTTCCGATTCCAGCTTACTCTAACATGATCTCTGGGTTCAATTAAATACCAACAAACCAAATTCGTCATATCTTTTCATAAAATTGTTGATCAATGGACTTTTGACATTTTCAGATATACTGCATTTCCACTAAGTGCCGTTTTGCAATAAACTGCTTTTTCAACAAGAAACGACTTTCTTATTATCTCATAATCACAGTATGTCTTTACCTGGAGGTGGCGAACAATTTCCCATTCCAACTTTTATCAATAATAAATTACAAAAGAAAATATTTTAGTTTATTACAAAAAGACACGCTAATGCATTTTTTTCAGTGTCATTTTTCAATAAAGTGCCGAATAGCAATATTTATTTTTTTAATTTCCAATTCCAACTTACTCTAACATGATCTCTGGGCTCAAATGAATACACCCAAACCAAATTTGGCATATATTTCCATAAATTTGTTGATAAATGGACTTTTGAAATTTTCAGCTATACTGACTGCATTTCAATGAATGAATGAATGAATGAATGTTTAACCGCACCCCAGCACGAAAAATACATCGGCTATTGGGTGTCAAACTATGGTAATGGAAACAAATAAGGTGATTATCAAAATCAACAGAAAAATTCAAGATATAAATAAACACAGTGTAAAGAACTGTGCAAAAATACAAATACAAATATCACAGATAGATACTGACTTTTACTCTAAACTTCAATTTGTGCTGTATTGGCCATTCTCAAAGAGAATGTTACACCCCTGCACCACGGTGAGGTTACAGCACACGCAGGGGACTGCATTTCATTTAATGTGCCGTTTTGCAATAAACTGCCCTTTTCAACAGAAAACGACTTTCTCCTCATCTCAAAATTACTGAATGTGTTTAACTAGACATGGGGAAACAAAATCCCATTCCAACTTTTATTAATAACAGCATACATTTTCTTTATTTGAGTTTATTGCAAAACGACACGCTAATGCATGTTTTCAAAGTGTTGTTTTGCAATAACAAAACATTTAATTTCTAATTCCGACTTAATCTAACATGATCTCTGGGCTCAATTGAATACCCCCAAACCAAATTTAGCATATCTTTTCATACATTTGTTGAACAATTTGGCACTTTATTGCAAAACGACATTCTACATGGTGTAACCGTCTTGTTTTTCGGGTTACCTTTGTTTGTAATAACTACTCTGGGGGATGTAGTAGGGAGCAACTGGAGTCAGCCTAGTTATAAAATGAAGAGAGAATGAATCGAGCGTATATCGTCTTTATTGCAATCAGATGTGTGTCTCTATTGCAATACATACGTTTTGACTGACAAATAGAAATATTACATTTGCAATGAAATGTAATAATAAATGCTTATTCATTGTAATAATAAGTAGTATGAATAGATAATAAGTAGCATCTGTGTATATAAGGCATGTTAGCATTTATACGTGCGTGTAACTAACGCATAAGGCGTGTAACCATTAACAAGTGACATCTGTGTATATAAGGCATGTTACCATTCATACGTGCGTGTAACTAACGCATAATGCGTGTAACAATTAACACATGTTATGTTCTAAGGTATGTGTTACAGCATAGAAATATATAAACATGAATGTGAGATCGACATAGATAATAATTGCATAAAATAAACATTGTACGAAATATATAGTTAAAATGACTTACCTAGTTATAAAATGAAGAGAGAATGAATCGAGCGTATATCGTCTTTATTGCGGAATCAGATGTGTGTGTCTGAAGCACATTTGCGTCTTGCTTAAATATAGCTCGATTCATATGGTTACGTAAACGTCTTATTTCTTGATTAAAGGTTATATTGCTAATGGCGACATACTGTCTAGGTAATGTTTTGTGTGTGTATCGTCTATCAGTATAAACCCTTCATTTTGTTTAATTAATGTATAGTTGATTGGCGTACCTAGCTGCCGTCTTTAAGTGTATCCCTATTAATTTGTTTGCTGTATTCATTGCTGATTGACGTTGCTGGCGTAATTAGCCGCCGGTTGTTAATTGATAAGTACTCTGTTTATTGCTGCACTGTATTGTCAACGTTACGTGTTTTGTGCAGATCTGCCTTGGGGTTGTAAATGACACTGTGATAGTACCCCCATGCGGAATATAGCTTTTGTCCTCGAAAGCCAAAATAAGTTATTGATAATGAAAGAACATACTAGTATACATCTAAACATAAAGATGCATAATTACATACATACATACATACGTACATACTATATTTATATACATTTCAATACTAACTAAATACATACATGAGTATTGCCCTATGTCACATGTCAACACTATTCTAGGTAGTGAGGAGCTAGCCGTTTAATATGTATTGGCCGAGGACTCTGGGCCAATAAATTTAAAAAACCCATGATGGATAAGTAAAATATAGGCTGTAAATGACTGTTGGAAGAGATTACGTAGCTTCCTAGCTGTGAAGAAGGAAATGCGTATTTGTGATGGGAGTGCCCAGTATTTAGTTGCGATATGGACAGGAGGAGCAGGTTTGAAAAGAATTCCATAATTCAGTCGTTGAACCGGTTTCACCGCGAGGACAGGAGATGTGCATATCATCAATAGCCAAACAAGCAGTCTCCCCATGGTAGAACCTATGACAGGATGAAACCAATGGAATACATCAGTGGGTGATCCAAAATTGAGATATGTTGTTGCCATCAACAATCCCAACTCGTACATTTATAACATAAGTAATTATGTTGTAGAAAACCCACTCACATAGTCACGAGTCTCAGACATGTCACGGACTAACACAGGAAGTCAAAGTTTGATTTACGAAAAATATTTGCGACCTCATTTGCGTCTGCGTCCAGACTGTGTCCTGCGGATATGAAAGTCCTTCAAAAGATCTGCTCGAAAATTTGTATGTGGTTCCCATGTAGGTGTAGGATAACCCATCCATGTGGTTAGGTAGTGTTGAACACCTTGAATACGTTTCATTCTCATGAGCCGCTCCACTGTATATGTTTGTGTTCCCGGTTGTGAAGTAGCTGGTTGAATGGGAGACTGGGCAGCTGGATGACTACCAAACTGGGCAGCTGGATGACTGCGAGACTGGGTAGCTGGTTGAATGCGAGACTGGGTAGCTGGTTGAATGCGAGACTGGGTAGCTGGTTGATGGACTGTTGTATGATTCCTGGCGTTCATGTTAGCGTCCGTAGTAGGCAGTGTGCGAGCTCTTTGTTGCAATTCACGTACATCTTGTGACTGATGTGATTGTGCAGGCTGTTGTGGGGCTGGTACTGTACTGCTGGAGTAGAGATCAAGTTGAGAGTCTCTATCTCTGGTAGCGCCGGTTGTTGACTGTTGCTGTGCCCTGCGTGTGCTGTAACCTCACCGTGGTGCAGGGGTGTAACATTCTCTTTGAGAATGGCCAATACAGCACAAAATTGAAGTTTTGAGTGAAATTCAGTATCCATAAAATTCTGTGATGTTTGTGTTTTTGCACAGTTCTTTACACTGTTTTTGTTTGTCTTGAATTTTTATATTGATGTTGATCATCACTTTATTTATTTGCATTACCATAGTTTGACACCCAATAGCCGATGTATTTTTCGTGCTGGGGTGTCGTTAAACATTCATTCATTCATTCATTCTGTTGCTGTGCTGTTGGTTGTGACATCTGCGTTTCCTGAGAGTGACGTGTTTGTGTCGATTCTTGTGGGGTGGATGGCATTCTAGCGTCAAAATGTTTGAGACGATTTGCATGTACCAGGGACGTGTGAGTCTTCTTGGACGCTGAGTGACAAAGCTTGTATGTATGATTAGGTCCTATTTGCATGATGAAGTAAGGACCATCCCATTTTTGTGTCAGTTTTGGTGAGTGACCTATCATCTTGTCCTGTTTAAAAAGGAGTACTTGGTCACCAATGGAAAACGTAGGCTGTTGTGATTTGAGATCTTGGCGATCTTTGTTGACAGTTTGGCTTGTGGCCATATTGTCTTTTGCAATAGCCTTGACTACCTTGAGATTATCAATGAGTGTCGTGATATGCATTTTTGCGTCTTTGCCTAAGCTGGGTTTGGGAAGAAGTGAGGTATCAGAGGGCAGGTGCATTTCTTTTCCAAAGAGAAGGTAATGTGGAGAATATCCCGTTGACTGACATGGTGTATTTCGCATTGCCATCATGATACATGGAAGTAGGTCAGCCCAATTAGTCTGTTCTTTATTGACGTAAGATCTGAGAACTTGTTCAATGGTGCTGTTTCTTCGTTTACACATACCATTTGTTTGAGGATGATAGGTGGATGTATAATGATGCTTCACTTCAAACAGTTTCGCAAATTGCATTTACCAGGAGGGAGGTGAATTGACGTCCTGGATCTGTGATGAGAGTGCGTGGCGCACCATATCGTGTAAATACCTCGTTGAAGAGAACTTTGCCTATTTCCGTTGCTTCTTGTGTACGCAGTGGAAAAGCTTCTGTCCAGTGGGTAAATGAGTCAACTACAAGAAGTATGTACTTGTATCCTTCTTTGGTTGCTGGTAAGGGCCCGAGGATGTCAATGTAAAGACGAGAGAATGTATCTTCAACAGGCATAGGAACCATGGGAGCAGGTTTTGCATGCTTGTTGCGTTTTGACTTTTGACACTCTTCACAGGAATGGATGTAGTTTTCTATGTCTTGGTACATACCTGGCCAGAAATACTTGTTAAGAATCGCTTGTCGAGTGGCATCTTTTCCAAAATGGCACCCTCCTGCTTTAGGATCATGATAGGCAAAGAGAAGATCTTTTCTGTCCTGTAGTGGAACTACCAGTTGTCGTACCATAGGTGGGCGGTTATGTTTCTGTCCTCTATGTTTGGGTAGATAGAAGTGATACAAGATGCCATTTAGGACATCATATTCTTGTGCTCGCCCTTGAAGACCTTTTATCTGTGACTGTGTAGTTAGGTGGCATTTCATTCTTCTCTATGTAGTCAATCACAGGTTTTAAATCAGGAGACTTGCGTTGTCTATCTGTAATGTTCTATTTGTCCAGATTTGTGTCTATTAGTACAACAAATGCATCCATCGGAACTGTTTCGTGATTGTAGTGGAATTCAACAGAAAGCTGAATTGGCTCTTCTGAGGGTGAATTCAATGTTTGTGTTTGCGTCGAAGGTATTTGTTGTAAATGTTGTGGTGTATCAGTGTCAGTTGTACACACAGAGGTTTCTATTTCATGTGATTCTGCTAGCTGGGCTGAAGTTGGTTCTTCAAGCTGGATGTTCCTTAGATCTAATGAAGGGATGTCATCTGTAACTGGCAGTGTCGTTTGTTCCTTATACAGGATTCTAGATAAGGCATCGGTATTTCTGTTGGCGGTCCCTGCACGGTGAATAATATCGAAATCATACTCCTGTAGCACGAGTGACCATCTGGCTAGACGTCCCGAATCTGGTTTTATATCTTTTAGCCATGTCAGTGCTTTGTGGTCAGTGAAAACTTGGAACTTCTGTGATGTAAGATATATTCTATAGGTTCTGATGCCTTCTAGTACAGCAAGACATTCTAGTTGTGTGGTTCCCCATTTCTTTTCACATGGATGAAGAGATCGACCTCCATAGCAAATAACATGTTCTCTTCCAGTGGAATCTAGCCGACTCAAAATATACCCAAGAGCAGTCCCGGAGGCGTCTGTTGTGAGTATGAATGGCTGATGTGGGTCTGGGTATGCAAGAATAGGTGCAGATGTTAAGGATCTTTTTAGCTGTAGGAAGGCTTCCTGACATTTGTCTGTCCACTGGAATGGATACTCTTTTTGTAACAGATAGTTGATAGGAGTGGCAATCTTTGCAAGTTGTGAACAAATTTGCGATAGTAGCTGCATATTCCTAAGAAATGTCTGACATCATGGACTGTCTTTGGAGTAGGAATGTTTACCACTGTATCAATTTTGGTATTGTCCACCTCGATTCCCTCTTTGCTAAACAGATGTCCGAGATATGTTACCTTTTTCGCAGCAAACCGACATTTACTAGGTTTAAGTGTGAGTCCAGCTTCCTTTATCTTTTGAAAGATGCATTCCAAATGTTGGAGATGTTCTGTAAAGTTTTTGGAGAAAACAATGATGTCATCAACGTAAATCAAGATGTATTTCCAGTTCATTTCTTTGAGGGCGGTTGAAATTGTTTGCTGGAAGGCCATCGGAGCATTCTTCAATCCAAAGGGTAGCCGATTCCATTCAAAAATACCATCTGGAGTTATGAATGCTGACCGATCTTTGGTGGCTGGATCAAGAGGTATTTGCCAGAATCCGCTTGCACAGTCAAGGACACTAAATATTTGAGCATGTAATTCACCAACTGAGTCAATGACATCTTCAAATCGAGGTAATGGAAAGAAAATGGGCTTTGTAACAGCATTGAGCTTCCTGTAGTCAACAGCAAAGCGGTAAGTACCATCATGTTTATTCACCATGACTACTGGAAAATGCCATTGAGAGGAACTCGTTTAAATAATACCCGCATCAAGCATCTGATGGATTTGTGTTGAGCATTCTTTCATAACCTGTATATTTTGTCTGTAAAAGGGAAGTCGGATAGGTCTAGCATCACCTGTGTCAATTTTGTGATGATGCAAGTCAGTTTTCCCCAGTTCAGACCAATCTTTAGCAAATGCTGTGCGGTGACCTGAGAGAAATTGTTGTAGCTGTACCTTCTGTGTTGGAGTGAGGTCAGAGTCAGAAAGATCAAAGAATATGTCATTTGATTGGGATTGATTTTCTGACGGTGTAATAGAAGAAACATGTGGATGAGTTGATGGAGGGTCTGGGACATCTGCTAGAGTATGCACACAATTAGCATCTACCACTGATGCGGTTGCAACTACTCTTCTTGAACCTAGACGAATGAGTAAATTAGTAGGATTGAGAACTCTTAACCAACATGGACTTTTTGTCAGATTTGACCAAACACTTTGCACCCTGTAATTGTAAGTTTTGTAAGCTCGCTGCAGGCTCGAGGAGAACAATTTGGTTTCTACCGCACCGGGATATCTGTACAGGTATGTCTGCTTGCGATAGTGGGGGAATAATGACTGGTTTTACTAATCTGACACGGCCAGCATTTGTATCAGCTATACAGACAGAAATTAGACCATCATGAATGAAGAGTGTGCGTGAAGCCAAGTCAATTGTAGCACTGTTTTGTGTGAGAAAGTCGATCCCCAAAATGAGAGAATGATGGAGAGAAGAAAAGACACGAAATGTTTGTGAAATGGAAATGTTGCCAAACCGAATGTTCAGAGTTATTGAGCCTAATACTGGATGTTTTTCCCCCCCTACTCCTATGATCACGGGGATGTTTGATTTGGACATTGTATTTTGAAATCCTAACTTTTGAATGAATTTCTGGCTAACACAGCTAATAGATGCCCCTGTGTCAACCGAAGCTGTTGTTTTCAATTGTCTCACCTTAACATGGACTGTGTTTTTTGTTAAGGGGGCGACAAGAGAAACATTGACTGGTTTGTGTCTGATATCAGAAGCTCTCCTTTGCCTATTGTAACGTTTCATGCATACAGACTCATGGTGACCAACGTTGAAACAATATTTACAAATTGTATTGACATGTGGACAAACATTACGACTAGGGCAATACTCACCACATCCTGGACAGCGTTTTTTCTTAGATGAGCTGGTACAGCGGAACGGTTGGTTCCAGATGGCTGGTGTCGTGGACCTGCTCTCAGTCCATTGTTGTATCGGCGTTGTTGTTGGTATGGCGTCTGATGTTGTTGTTGGCATGGCGCCTGGTATAGTGGCTGATGTTGTTGCTCACATGGCCCCTGGAATGCTGGCTGATGTTGTTGTTGACATGGCGCCTGGTATACTGGCTGATGTTATTGTTGACATGGCGTCTGGTATACTGGCTGATGTTGTTGTTGACATGGCCCCTGGAATGCTGGCTGATGTTGTTGTTGACATGGCGTCTGGTATACTGGCTGATGTTGTTGTTGACATGTCGCACTTCTTCTAGTGTTTGGGGTTCTTTAAGGTGGACCCACTGTCTCATTGGCTGCTTTAGTCCATTCACCGCAATGGCTACCACCACTTCCTTAGGCAGATTTCTATTTTGTGTGGCCGTTTGCACTCTTGTCAAGAACTCCTCCACAGTCTCCATTGCGTTCTGAGACATACTGAGGAGTCCCAATTGAAACACCGAACTCTTTTTAAAACGTTTCTCGAAGGCGTGCCAGGTGTTTTTGAACGTCATCGGTGAGATGTTGGTGCCACACCTTTGCTGAGCCTTCTAAATAGAACGGCAGTAGCAGGCATGCTCGTTCATTAGTATATACATTTAGCGCTGTTAAGTCTGTAAAGTCATGCCACCAAGTTGTGGGATCCTGGCTACCTGAAAATGTTTCGAGTTTAACATGCGCCATCGTGTCAGAACCTCCTTGTGTTGTTGGTATCGCAGGAAGCCATGACAAATTGTGCGTTGTAGTTGTGGATGACGACGGAAGTGTCTGAGTGTTGGTCGTAACCGTTGTTGATAATGATGATGGCTGTGTAATTATTTAAGGATATAGCGTTGTTGTTGTTGATGTGTCTGTATGATTCCGTCGAAGCTTCTCTCTGTAGTTTATTGGGCTGGCTCCGTTCATTGGTCGGGATCGGCTGCATCTCCACCACTTGTAACCGTCTTGTTTTTCGGGTTACCTTTGTTTGTAATAACTACTCTGGGGGATGTAGTAGGGAGCAACTGGAGTCAGCCTAGTTATAAAATGAAGAGAGAATGAATCGAGCGTATATCGTCATTATTGCGGAATCAGATGTGTGTCTCTATTGCAATACATACGTTTTGACTGACAAATAGAAATATTACATTTGCAATGAAATGTAATAATAAATGCTTATTCATTGTAATAATAAGTAATATGAATAGATAATAAGTAACATCTGTGTATATAAGGCATGTTAGCATTTATACGTGCGTGTAACTAACGCATAAGGCGTGTAACCATTAACAAGTGACATCTGTGTATATAAGGCATGTTACCATTCATACGTGCGTGTAACTAACGCATAATGCGTGTAACCATTAACACATGTTATGTTCTAAGGTATGTGTTACAGCATAGAAATATATAAACATGAATGTGAGATCGACATAGATAATAATTGCATAAAATAAACATTGTACGAAATATATAGTTAAAATGACTTACCTTGTTATAAAATGAAGAGAGAATGAATCGAGCGTATATCGTCTTTATTGCGGAATCAGATGTGTGTGTCTGATGCACATTTGCGTCTTGTTTAAATATAGCTCGATTCATATGGTTACGTAAACGTCTTATTTCTTGATTAAAGGTTATATTGCTAATGGCGACATACTGTCTAGGTAATGTTTTGTGTGTGTGTCGCCTTTCAGTATAAACCCTTCATTTTGTTTAATTAATGTATAGTTGATTGGCGTACCTAGCTGCCGTCTTTAAGTTTATCCCTATTAATTTGTTTAATGTATTCATTGCGGATTGACGTTGCTGGCGTAATTAGCCGCCGGTTGTTAATTGATAAGTCTTACTCTGTTTATTGCTGCACTGTATTGTCAGCGTTACGTGCTTTGTGCAGATCTGCCTTGGGGTGGTAAATGACACTGTGATAATAGCTACTAATACAAATTCCATGAAGAAATTTCAAACAAGGAAAGCAGTTTCATACGTTAAAAGTAAGCATCATAACAATATATACTAAAACAAAATGACGAAAGGCGGTTGGATGATGTTTTGGGGGATTCATACCCCGATGAACGTAAAATAAATAACTGACAATCCTTTAAGTTACAGTGTCTGGTTACCATATAATACTATCATGCACAAATATGAAATACAAGTTCAACTGCACTTTAAAAAAATCGTATGTGTACGCTATGAACGGAGAACGTCAATAGTATACACTCGATTCGTCGCCTGTGCGGCCATTGCTCGTCAAACCACAAACGACAGCCTGTCGTCAATTTCAGTTAAAAGGTGCGTTTGAAATTGTAGGGTTCGTCTCAAAAAATTAAATGAGAGTTCTTGCGCTGTACAAAGAACGTTCGGTTGAGGATACGTCCTATTTTTTCGTTAAAACCCGGGTTTGATCTTGACAACGTATTATCGACAATCGTACCTTCCTATTTAAGAATTAATATTTTATAAAGTGTTAGTGGAACTTTCAAAGTTTAGTTTGTATAACACATTGATCATGTATATATGTTTAATAAAATATACTAAATTAGAAAATGACCGTTTTCACTTTTTAATTTTACGTGTGGTAAAATCGACAAATTCAAATAAATATTATTTCGTTTGGAAAGTGTAAAGTTAGTTTGTTTTGTTTAACGACATCAGTGTTAGAGCATATTGATTTAATAATCATCAGCTTTTGGATGTCAAACGTTTGGTAATTTTGACATATAATCTAAGAGAGGAAACGGGCGCATGTGCAGGGGGAGGGTATTGGGGGTCGAAACCCTTCCCTGACCAAGATACAAAAAAAACATTAAATATATTTTCTGGGGGAACATGGCTCAACGCAGTCTATAACCCCCAACCCCGCTGAAATCCCTGCACACGCGCCTTGGGAAAACCGCTACATTTTAAAAACTGTTTTTAGCAAGGGATCATTTATAAGTACCATCCCACAGACAGGATATCACATACCATGGCCTTTTATATACCAGTCATGGCGCACTGGCTTGAACAATCCCGCCGATGGGGATCGATCCTAGACCGACCGCGCATTAAAAAAACACCACATTTTTAGGTCTAAGTAATGAATAGAAATAACATATAGTCTTCATAAATGTTACGTATATAGAACATACCGCCCTCTTCCTCTACCCCTTTCTGTCTGTATGTTTTGTTACCTTTGATCATATTATTATTTTAACAACAACTTATTCGCTAGAACTGTATTGGGCATCCTGCTGCTCTCCATAATTGATTCACGTACCAATTTCATCAATAACATGCAAACAGTGAAATGTCCACCCATATAAAAATGCTATGCGTTTATTTACTGACAAAATATGTGTGTTTTAGGAAAGAGCACGGTCTGGTTTCTGTGCTTAGGGTCTAGTGCACATGGATTGCTGTTCAATATTCTAAAGTAATCATATATATTTTGTATTGCAGTAGCGTTCGGCCAATGTATTACCTCAAAGATTTAACTCTATAGCATAATAAATCACCTTGATGCGCACTATTTGTACATCAGGCCGCCAGTCTCACTTTTTATTTCAGTCAACTTAACCACAATTACCTCACTACTACTACTCTTACTACTACTGCTACTACTACTACTACTACTACTACTACTACTACTACTACTACTACTACTTCTACTACTACTACTACTACTACCACCACCACCACCACCACCACTACTGCTGCTGCGTCAACTATTGTAATTACTGTTAGTCATACTATTATTACCATTTACACCGTTACTACTACAACACTATGTACACTACAACTACTTTACATGCAGCTTATGTTGTGACCATCACTAAGACAATCAATTAATTATTATAAATTCGTATTCTAAACTCCCGTCATAGTGACTACAATTGCTAATGACTAGTATCTCAATTTTGTTATATTTACTAAAATCACAACCAAAATAATTAAATAGGTTTGCAATATTAAAGGAAAGGACTAGTGTTTCATTACATTTTTGAAAAGGTACGATTACACAGAGATACGGTCTCACTACACGGAT
The DNA here is from genome assembly GCF_016097555.1 of Gigantopelta aegis. Classification (NCBI taxonomy): domain Eukaryota; kingdom Metazoa; phylum Mollusca; class Gastropoda; order Neomphalida; family Peltospiridae; genus Gigantopelta; species Gigantopelta aegis. The sequence continues at coordinate 13,882,066 of NC_054707.1, forward strand.
GTCATCTGCCATTGAAATCCATGTTAAACTGCCCAACTTCAAATAAAGATTGCCAATAGAACGAGTTCTCGTTGGCACTACCAAGATACTCCATTGCGAACATACATTATATAAGCACTTATTTTCACTCCAAAATTGAGAACATGTCTGTAGTATATGACTGCATCTGGCTGTAGTTTGAACCCGAACATTTGGTTCATTAACCATTTCACTCCGGCTGTCTCTTGCGCTATATTATACACCCACGTCCAAAAAAGTCAGTGCACAATATTACAAAATAGCATGGACAAAATACAGCCATGAGGCTTACTATAAAACACACATACTGTTTTAATTCTTCTCCAATTCCTAGAAGTGAATATGTGAACCTAACGTGTCACAATTAGGAACTATAGTGGACCGTGATCAATGAACTCTGCCACGGAAGTGAAATGTGTAGTGAGACCTAAGACTGGGGAAGCCAAATTATGTAATGACACCGCATCACACAATGCTGTCATCCGTTGGTCAAGTGATATTGTTATGACACACGTGTGTCGTACTGGCTATATGTGACTATATATCTAGCACTACATGAATAATAATAATAACAATCATTATGTGTTGAATTCCAGACTGCCCAAGTCCTCCTGTCGTACACAATAGTAAGCAACTATTTGATGCATCAGCCGTCCCTAGATCTCAGGGTACGTCCTTGCCCTATGAATGCCAGTCAGGCTTTGTAGCTGAAAATGATCTTACAACAATCATCTGCCAAGAGAACGGAACCTGGACACACATAGTTTGTAAACGTAAGTGAGTTTAACACATCTAATAGGCAAATGTCTTTGTGCTCAATCTGATTAAAAGTAGCTCTACTGGCTCTACCCTGGTAGATCTAACATCATTGCTTGGACTCCCATGTCCAGGTGACATTTCATCTATAAATAACAATTCAAATATCCACCAATTACACTTCACGGTTTATAGCGTTATTCAGGAGCATACAAATTCTAAAAATATCGGGCGAGACTATTTATGTAATAGGGGAACTTGTTGGTCTATTTCAACATGAAAAAAAAAACAAGGGGGAAAGTGCAGTAATAAACTCTGGATTGTATACTAGTATAAACAGATTTTATGGCTATATCATCACGTTTTTGTTTTTTTCGTCTTAAAACGAATTTTATATAAAATGTTATATTGAAATTAGTTTCCGGCATACTTCGTAATTCACCCGAATCATTTCATATACCCTCGGCATAATCCCGAATGTTTTTAATTTTTGTTTTTTTAAATCACTGGTATGATTTTGCAAGTAAGGTTTTGATTGGTCGAATGAAAGGTCAACTGGACATGAGCTCCAACGGGCTGCTGTTAAATCCACATTTAATAGTGGAGCTAATTTTAATTAGATTGATTTGTTCTTTCCTAGTATTTTAACATTAACTATGAAGTGTCTTTTTAAGTAAAAAAAGAGCTAATTATCCTAATTTGCATTTCATTTTTTTTTTTTTTTTGCCGAATTTTGGTTTAGGAAAAAAGTTAAAAAAAATTCTTTCCTAGTATTTTAATGTTAAAGATAAAATGTATCTTAAGTAATGTATCGTAATAGAGTAGAAATGGAGATACCCTGAGAAGCAAAAGCAAACACAGGTAGGGGTTACAATGTTACAGGCATCCAATGAAATCGCGTGGTTCGGCGACCCTCTAAGGCACAAGACACAAAAACTGTGGGACTGGGTCTGGTGAGTGACGTCACAATACACCACATATTCCATGTCGACTGCTGTCAGATCTGTAGTTCGCGTCAACAAAGATGTGTTGTGTTTAGTTATCTTCAGTTCAGTTCGTTTCGTTTTGACTGATATTATGGCCGTTTGTCTCATACCCAGTTCCAATTTGTTCTGTGTCTAACTGAAGTTAGATCTTATCACCCATTAACCATAGGATGTCTTCGTCAGTAGGTCTTACCAAACCAAAGTTAGCATTTAAACAAGTTCCATCAAACTACAAACAGACTGTTAAGAAACAAAGAAAGAAATTTCCAAATATGTGATTAAATATGTCTGGTATACTTAGAAACAAATAACTTTACGAAATGTTCCACCATATTATAAATTTCAAGAACAAAAAACACTTTCTTATTCTCACACAAAGACAATTGCATTCAAATGTTTCAGTTATAGGGATTTTTTGCAGAACCTTGACTTGAACAGTCACAACAGTACATCCTCAACATGTGGCTGTAAAGATTCACGGTTTTCCTACCAATCAGCTGGGCACATTATAACATGCGATCTCTCAATAATTGAAAATGCCAGCCTTTGGCAGTTATTCCATTATGTTCCCAAATATCTCGAACAGTAAAACATCAATTGGAAATGTAATTTAAAATCGTTATAGTGTCGAAGAATATGCAAAAATGGGCTAAATGTGAGAGGGAACCTATTAAATGTCTTCAGAAAGGATTAATTTGCCTTTGAACAGTTGTTGTGCACTGGTTGGAATCAGAAAACCCCCAATCAGTTGAATGGATCCACTGAGGTGGTTCAGTTATGTGAGACAAGTACCTAAGGTGAGAACTCAACCGACTGAGCTAAATCCGCCACCCCCCGTGATAATCTGGTTTGCCACACATGGACAGTTAGTGATAGTGTCCAGTGAAAAAGCCTCTAATAACATAACCATCATAATATATAAGCACCATTACATCAGTTGTCCCCTAAATGAACTTGGAATTGTGATAAAATCTACTAGTGGTGCATATACGGCCACTATGTTGTCTGAGAAAGAAATGTGTCAAAACAACGAATCTGTTCTTCTCAAATTTGACTTGACTTTAAAATCTGAGTATATGTTCATTCCTGGATTCCAAACCTTCATAAGAATCCATACAAGGAAACAGACATTGCGGGGTCCAGAAATTTTTGTGTTAAAAACTAGCCATTACCCAGACCACTATCAAGAATGGACTTTCAATATATTGCTAACAAGTCTTCAAAACAAGTTGTTTTAATGACATCTGGATTCTCAAGAACTCCAAAGATTTACTTGAAATTATTCAGTCACAATCCAGGTGAAAGTTCACCAGTGTTAAAACAATTTTTAAAAATTCAACACTCTATAAAACGACCCCCACACACAACAAATCTAACGATAAACTCTATTCCTTAATCAAAGGGGCATTTGTTACTAAAACAGGTGAACCGAGATAACTATATGTAATTATATCCAATTTATCTAGATGATGTATTATGACTGAACGTTAATCAATACAACACTATACTGAGACAGACATATGTGAAATACTGGACTTCCTCATTGACAACACATATGTCAGATTTTGGGATAGAACATATAGACATGACGTAGGTATCCCCATGACCACCAACTGTGCTCCACTACTCGCCGATTTGTTTCTCTATACACATGAATAAGGTTTTCTAACTAATCTGACTAAATTAAAACAAGAGTGGCAAAAGCGTTTAATTTCATCTTTCAATATATTGATGATCTTATAACATTCAATAATAATAATATCACAGATTACCTTTCCTTGATTTACCAACCTGAGTTTTGTTACCTGGTTATTCAAATGTGAAGGGAAAATTACCAATTGCATAATGAACCTATCTTAGTAATACTTATATTCTGGAGTAATATTGATATTGATATTTGCACACAATTAGAGAGACACCAACAAAATTAGGTGAGCGCCCAAACACGTGGCTGAATAGTTCGAGAAACAAGATGTTCACTACACCCTATGAACATAGTTTTATTACTGTTATTACTATGAGAACAGCCACCACTGCTATCAAGGCAATCACTGTAATTGCCGTCAACAGTTTCCACAGTGTATGGAGAAACCTTGCATTATGGATGTAAATCAGGTTTTATAGCTGAAAATGATGTCACAACCATCACCTGTGATGTAGACGCCACATGGACAGGTGTAGTTTGTAAACGTAAGTGATCTATTAACTATACTGGTTTGGTTTTTAATTTTTGTTTTCACTTTTTATACAGGGTCAGTTTTGCTGCAGTTATTCGTATGGCATACAAACCAATGGCTTTGTCTGTGCCAAATACGACCCATCACCGCATGACTTGGCAAACACACAAACTGACATCAGACAATTTAAATGGTTTGCCATTATACCTCTCCGCTTTCTGTTCTCCGTGTCCCCACAATGGCTGGAGTAACAAATAGAATAGCAAACTTGGTACAAATTATTGTAAAATTTATGTTCCTCATGAAATAACTGTCCTATGTTACTCGCTAAAGCTCGAGCTAAGTGGAGATTGTTTCACTCGGGTCATGGGCATGATAATAATTCGTCATCTGTATAATACTTAAACCAACCTAACCCCACCCCCTACACAAATTAGAGCCCGTATGCCTATGCTCCTTAAGATGACAGAGCCTCCCGAGGAGTGCCAATCTTTATGCAGACAAAATACCAGACTTAACTGTTTGGATAAACACGATTTTGATTACGACAATTTTTTTTTCTTTCCAGATTATTACAAATAAGATAAGCCATTTTAATTAAACAACTTACCTCATTATTTCAGGACCGGACTGTCCCAGTCCTCCTCCTGTCTTTGCAGACAGTGACCAACAATTCAACCCATCGACAGTTTCCACAGCTTACGGAGAAACGTTGCAGTATGCATGTAAAGCAGGGTTTGTTTCTGAAAATAATGTCACAACCAGTACCTGTGGTGTCGACGCGACATGGACAAGCATAGCTTGTAAACGTAAGTGTTATGTTGACTATTTTACTTAACATGATATAATAATTACCGGAAAATCAGCTCAACATGTTATAATAATTGTCAGAAAATCAGCTCATGGACCTAGCTACCACTTAGTGGAAGTCATTATTGTCGGTTTCTCTCTAAAACATTTATTTCTTCTTTTGTTAAATCACATTCTCCCCTGCAAAATGCATTGACTCCACGAATGTTTAAGAACTGTAAATAAAATACAGTGGAAATATAAAAATCATATTCTTATGAACAAATTCACGATTCAATTGTCACCCTTTAACTTATTACAATCTGATTATTGGGGTCAGTGCCACTTCATCGTTTTTAATTTCAATTTTATGATTACTGATCGTATTTGAAAAATAAAATAAAATAATTTAATCAACAGTACCTATAAACAATATATTCGAAGTGTAATGTTGGTAAAATAATGGTGACATAATATCCTGCCATTGAATGGAAGTTAATATTTTATTTCGCGTTCGATTCAAGTTTTATATTTGTTGTTTTTTGGATGATCACTTTGTCAGGTATGTTTTTACAGCGGTATTATTAAATAATTATTAATTTAATAATTAAATAATGGCATTCCCTGCATGTACTGTAACCTCACCGTGGTGCAGGGGTGAAACATTCTCCTTGAGAATGGCTAATACAGTACACCTCCCCTTTTGGGGCGCCTTGTTTGCCGTGAGGTGCGACCCGTCAAAATGAATGATGGGATCCTGGTGATTGAGTTGGGGCATGACTTCTGACAATACATCACTTTGGCCTGGAGTTCAAATAGACAGGTGGTCAGGAAGGCCCGACCTGATCAATTGGCTGGTCATGCCAAGCTCCAGAGCATACAATCTTTTACTGTGTTACATTACCCAAGAACAAACATTATGTGAATCACCATTTGTATTTGTATTTGTTGCTCTTGAGGTGGTGGCTAGGGTCAGTCAGGTGATTTGTTTCTTATTACCTGAGTATATCAACCAAGTATCCCTGGCATGATTGCCTGGTGGTTATCCACAGCTTCATGTCCCATCGTTGGACTCCGTGGGGGGTGGGGGCTTGACGAATTGTATGAGCTAAATTATGGCTACAAACAATTTAATATCAATTGATGGGACCCTGAAAAGGGTCCACACCGAAGTTTCGGACTCTTCATCATCAGATGAAGAGAGTACGACATTGACTGCAAAGAAATCTAGAGTGATTTCTTCAAAAACCTGGCCAAGGTTTCTTGTCATCAGGTCTACTGATGATGAGGCCTTGAAGAAATTGTTGCCTTTTACGATTCAAAAAGGGCTTGAAGGCTTAGCCGGCGAGCCCAAAAGTGTTAAGAAATTAAGGAGTGGCTCATTGTTGGTCGAATGCTCAACAGAGTAATTCCAGAAATCTTCTTAAATCCAAACATCTATGCAACATTTCCATCAAAGTTAGTCAGCCTTAATTCTTGTAAAGAAGTAGTTCGGTCTAGGGATTTGGAACGAGTCAGTGAGGACCAGATTTGCGAAAATGTCTCCTCACAAGGTGTCACATCAGTCAAGTGGATTAAGGTCCGTTGGAACAATGAACTGGTTTCGACAGACACCTTAATCCTCACATTCAATTTGCCGACGCTTTCAAATTCTGTCAAGGCAGGTTATTTAAATATACCTGTCATGCCTTATATTCCCAACCCTTTACGATGTTTCAAATGCCAAAGATTTGGACATGGACAAAATACATGCCGTAACAGATTGATATGTGCTCGTTGTGGTCAATTTGACCATGACAGCAAGGCATGTCAAAATGATATGGCATGTACCAACTGTAAAGAGAAACACTTTCCGTACTCGCGAGAGTGCCCAAGGTGGAAAGTGGAAAAAGAGAACATGTGAAAGTGGAAAAACACCTCTCTTTCACAGAGGCTAGAAAGGTTGTGGAAGCATCAACACACCCAGCAGCTACTAAATCATATGCCGCTGCTGTGAAGGTATCTACAAGCAGTATAGCCATTCAGACTGACCTTGCATGGCCTAATGGTGAGGATAAATTTAAGAAGATTTTTGATATTGAAAAAGTTAAAAAAACAAAATACAAAAGCTGCTACTAATGAAGTTTCCAAATCACCCCAGGTGTCTTTGGATTCTACAGATCCATCAAGAGGCTCATCTGGGTAGTCAGGACCCAGTAAGCTTCCGTCAAGAAAAGACACTAAAAAGCAGAATAAGGATTCTTCTTCAGGATGACTGAAGAAAGCTGAAAAAAAGAGTTGGTTTTAACCAACAATTCATTTGAAGCTTTGGCTGATGTGGATGATCAAATGGATATAGTGCCAGATGACCGTCCACACCCACATAGATTTCATAAGCCAAAGATAACTCCTGTACTTCCCCTTAATGACTAATTTAGTCATTCAGTGGAACTGCTTTGGGCTTAGGCCCAATTTTGATGAATTAAGTCTTTTAATTCAAAAACATAATCCTTTTGCAGTGTGTCTTCAGGAAACTTTCCTGAAGGACATTGATCATATTACGATGAAAGGATTTAACCTCTATCATAAGTTTCAAGAAACTGAAAATAGAGCATCTGGGGGTGTTTCCATTCCTGTTAATGAAAACATTACTCAGAGTATAGTAACATTAAATACCAATTTACAAGCCGTGGCTGTAAAAGTCACGGCTCATAAAACTGTTACTCTGTGCTTAGTTTACTTGCCACATCGAAATCATTTTAATTTTAATCCTAGCGATATTCAAGGTCTTCTTGACCAGCCACCTACTCCCTTCATTGTTATGGGAGATTTTAATTGTCACCACACTCTTTGTGGGGATGCGAGGATGTAAATATTAGAGGAAAACAATTAGAAGACTTAATACTCAAAAATTACTTACTTTTATTCAGTGATAAAAGTCATACATATTTTCACTCTGCAAGTGGTTCTTTCACTTCTATAGACTTAACCCTTTGTAGTCCTTCACTTTTTCTTGATTTCTCCTGGAAAGGTGGTTCAAACCCTTGTGGTAGTGACCACTTTCCCATTATTTTGGAGAATGATGGACCTCCATCACTTGAAAGGGTACAAAGGTGAAAGTTGGCGAAGGCAAATTGGGTTCAGTTTCAGCATCAGCACTCGTCTGCCACAATTTGCCATTACGGATGCTGATGATCCCATGTCTTTGTTCACTTCCATCTTGAAGGGCATTGCAGACGAAACTATTCCTAAGACTTCGGCAGTGCCAAAGCGTTTCAATAAACCATGGTTTAAGGATACGTGCAAAGATGCATTCAAAGAGCAAAACAGGTTACTCGAGAGGTTCAAACGTGAACCTACTGGGGATAACCTGGATGCATTTCGTATTGCTAGGGCTAAGGCTCGAAGAGAGATTAGACAGAGTAACAAATCATCTTGGAGAACTTTTGTCTCCAAGTTGAATTCACAAACATCCGTAAAATCTGTCTGGAATAGGATCCGTAAAATCAAAGGTAAAGAATCCAGTAATACAGTTCATCATTTGTCTGTCAATGATATGGATGTTACGTCTCATCGTGACATTGCCAATGCATTGGCAGACAACTTTTCTCATAATTCATCTTCTGCTTTCAGTACAGATGCTTTTACATCTGTCAGAACTAAAGCTGAAAAGCAGTCCATTAATTTGTCATCTGAAAATGCTGAAGTGTACAACAGGCGTTTCTCTATGGAGGAATTGCAGGATGCTCTTCTATTTTTAAACAAACTTTAAATTTGGAAAAATACTTTATTAAATTACCCGAAAAATTGTGGACCAACCTTCTGAAATTCAGAACATGTAATCATTATTTACCCATAGAAACAGGACGCTGGAATAGCATCCCAGTCGAAAATAGATTATGTACATTGTGCGAAGAAAATGATATTGCAGATGAATATCACTACTTATTTAAATGTAATTATTTTATGAATACACGCAAAAGGTTTATAAAGCCATATTATTATTAAAAAAACCTAGCACTAAATTCAAAGAACTGTTTAATTGTAATAAAATAAGCACTCTCCGTAAATTGTCAAAACTAATCTCTGAAATTACAAGTAAATTTAGTAAACCATAGATAAACATCTCCGATATCATTTTATACTTTTAAAAGTACTGACGTATAAAGATTTATCTGCTTTATTTAAATGTTCTGTCACCACGTGTCTTCTTTTTAAAATGTGTATATAGCTATTTTGAATTATGTCTGTATATATTCTATGAAGAACTCCTGTTGTCATCTTGTCACTGTAAATAACTATTGTAAAATATGTCCTCATATGCTGTCGTTTGACGGCCTGAGTGAATCGAAATAAAGTTTGAAACGTTTAGAGCCCATGATACTTCAGTAGGACCAGATGAAATTCATTATCAGTTATTAAAACATTTACCTGAATCATCTTTGATGGTTCTTGTGAATATTTGAAAAATAAATCTGGATTTCTGAAGACTTTCCTTTTCATTGGAGGAAAGCTATTATCATTCCTATTCCCAAGCCTGGTAAGGATCCAACCAATCCTACTAGCTATCGCCCTATCGCTCTATCGCTTTGACAAGTTGCATTTGTAAAACCATAGAACGAATGATCAATCGTAGACTTGTCTGGTATCTTGAATCCCACAAATTGCTTACTAACGTACAATGTGGGTTCAGATCTAGACGTAGCACGGTTTATCATCTTGTTAGATTTGAAACGTTTTGTAGGGAAGCTTTCATCCATAATCAGCACTTAGTTTCAGTGTTTTTTTTATTTGAAGAAAGCTTACGATACCACGTGGAAGAATGGGATTTTAAAAGACCTCCATGGCATGGGCCTAAGAGGTCGACTTCCTGATTTTATATCTCAATTTTTAAGAGATAGATCTTTTAAAGTCCAGGTGGGGTCGACTTTGTCCGACATTCATCCACAGGAGATGTGTGTACCTCAAGGTAGTATCCTGTCTGTAACTCTATTTTCTATAAAAATTCAAAGCATCACCTTGTGTTTAACACCTGGTGTGGATTGCTCGTTATATGTTTATGATTTTCAGATTTGCTATAGATCGTCCAATATGAGTATCATTGAACGTAAGTTGCAGCTTTGTTTGAATAAACTTCGTCAATGGGCAACTGGCAATGGTTTTAGATTTTGAAAGGCAAAAATGGTTTGTATGCGTATCTGCCAGAAAAGAGGTCTCCACTTGGATCCACAGTTGTTTTTGGACAAAAATCCGATTCCGGTTGTGGAGGAGACTAAATTTCTGGGGGTTATATTTGACAGGAAGCTATCTTTTGTGCCCCATCTTAAATATTTTAAAAAGAAGTGCGTAAAAGCTCTCAATATTTTTAAAGTTATTGGTAATACGGATTGGGGAGCAGACTGAAAGGTTATGCTCCGTCTGTATAGATCTCTTGTGAGGTCTAAACTTGATTATGGATGCATTGAGTATGGGTCGGCACGCAAGTCTACTTGCAGATGCTAGATCCTATACACAATCAGGGACTTCGGCTTTATCTTGGTGCATTTAGAACATCTCCTGTAGAGAGCTTGTACGTTGATGCACACGAACCTTGTTTGGGTGCTAGACGTGCAAAGCTTTCTCTGCAGTACGCTACCAAGCTCAAATCTTTACCAACACATCATACACAAAATGCGGTGTTTGACAACAAATATATGAAGTTGTTTGATGCAAGAAGGTCAAATGCTATTCGTAAATTTCGTCTTCACATTAAGCGCTTTTTGTTACTTTCCAATATTGATTTAACTGACACTTTGGAAACTCTTTCATATTTTGTTTTACCAACTTGGTGTATTACACCACCTAAAATTGTGTTTGATCTGGCGCATCTGAAGAAAGATCGCACAGATGCTGCTGTGTATAAGCAATTTTTCATGGAAATTCAAGACAAGTACCGTGATTACATTCCTGTGTATACAGATGGATCACGGGATCGGAATTCTGTGGCTTGTGCTTCAGTCTTTCCATCAGACACTATTATTTCCATGCAACTGCCTGACTCGGCATCGATCTTTAGTGCTGAAATTTGGGCAGTCATTTAACATTAAAGCCTTAGAAGAAATCAAAGATTCAATAGCATCCAAGTTTAATATTTTTACTGACTCACTTTCGTGTCTCCAAGGTTTGCGCAATATGAAGCTAGACCATTTCTTAATTGGGATGGTGATACGAAAAGTGTGTCTTTTTATCTATTGCCAATAAAGATGTTGTATTTTGTTGGGTGCCCAGCCATGTTGGCATCAGGGGTAATGAAAAGGCAGATTCTGCTTCCAAGTCTGCTTTGGATTTGTTTCATGCCAGGGTTGGTGTACCGTATATTGATTTTAAATATTGTATCAACCAATTTATCTTTTCGCCTTGGCAACGTGATTGGGACTGTGCGGTTGCGAACAAGCTTCATGCCATCAAGCCGGTCATGGGAGAGTGGCAGTCCTCCTATAGACAGTGCAGGAAGGATGAGGTAGTCTTGTGTCGTGCCCGCATCGGTCATACTTACTTGACCCATTCCTTTATTTAGAAGAAGGATCCTCCACCTCAGTGTTAGCACTGTCAGTGTCGTCTGACGATGCGACACATTTTGGTGGAGTGTAAGCATTTGTCAGCAACTCGAAAAGATTTATTTGGACAAAGAAATGTGATGGAATCATTTCGATTCCATCCAGAACTTTTATTGCAGTTCTTACGTGATACGGATTTTTATTCTAAATTTTAATTTTATCTGTCTGTGATATTTTTATTTTTTGCAAAGTTTTTTACACTGTTTTTATTTGGCTCTTTAATGTTTATATTGATGTTGCTCATCACTTTAGTTTTCAATTTACCATAGTTTGACACCCATTAACTGTTAAATAACGCCGAGCTAACTAATTTTAACTAACTTCTTATTTTAAGAATATTTAACTAACTTAACATCAATCCATTCATGTAATTTTAATAATGAAAGATCAAAATCATTTTTTAATAGCAAGAACTCTTTTTAATATGATTCAAAGACGAAAAACATTTTTAATTAAATTATATATATATATATGGGTTTTTTTACACTCCAACGTCAATTATTTTAATATACTTTTACCTTAGGTGGTTTCAGTGGATACAATTCTTTTATAATTTTATAATAGTAAGGTCTAATTATAAAATTATATTTTATTAACATTTTTAAATTGTATAATGTATTTTTTTTTTTTTTTATATTACATTTTTTATATGAATAGGTTTTTTTAATTTTAATATTCGTTATACTACGCATTTTGTTTCAAGTGTTTCACAAGCCTATGGTGGCTGGGTGACAATACGTGATTGTATATAGTATGATTATTTTAGGTGTATTGTCATGTGACACTAATAAAGAAATAAACAAACTATAAAATCCAAATATTTAGTTTACTGGTATCATAACCAAATACCACTGGGTTTATTGTGTTACTGTAACACTTTGAAACCATCGATATACCACCCCTCATACCTTGTTCTCTAAATCTATACAACTCTGGTGTATGCAGATGATCCAACTCCACCTTACTTAACTTTAATAAAGAATCACAACTCATACCAGGTGAAATATAATAATGAATTCAATTGTTAGTTTTGTTCTGTTGTTGTCGTTTTAAATGTTTCAAACATATGAGATAATAATAAAGTGTCTGCTTTAACATATAGGTCATGGTATTCACATAAACATTTACACTTTAATGAATTCCATAATTTTTGTGTATACTTATAATCTTCATCATTTACTTCCTTATTATATAATGAAAGTAGTAAGGAAGCCTATATGGGGCCATGACCTACTTTTCTGTGACCTTCATGGCGTCATAGTCTTGTCACGTGGCCCGGCCCTGTCCTACTTATACCGGCCCCATCCTACTGGCACCGACCCATTTAGACCGTCCCGACTTATTTAAACTAGTCCTGACCTACTTAGCCCGGCCCCGATCCGTCGCCGATCTGTACTACTTAGCCATCGCCCGTGCTATCCTGTCTGTGGGAAAGTGTAGGATTCCTTGCTACTAATGGTAAAGTGTAGCGGGTTTCCTCACTAAAACTGTCAAACTTATGCTTGACATCCAATAGCCGATGGTTAATATATCAAGGTTATCTAGTCGTGTCGTTAAACAAAACCACTTCTAAGGACTCAGCCTGACGCGAGTTACGTGTTCAATTTTACTGCGCTGAATGTTGAATGGTTATAACTGCTTAAATCTGGCAAGAGATAGTATCATGTTTTTGTTTGTTTTGTGTTCTTGGTTTTTTTTTTTTAGTTTCTAAATAAAATACTCTATGGAACGTCTAGAAGTTACATTCTCAAAGACGTGAAATATGAAATGATTTAAATAGGTGTAAAAAGGAATTTTCGTCCCACGCTGTCTGATAACATCAAACATTTGCAAAATCATTATTAACTATTATATATAATACATGTATGTATGGTTTAAATGACAGAGTTTGTTTATATCTATTAACTAGCTCAGTCGGTAGCGACTATGACTCAAGTGTAGAAGGTACGCCGTTCGTATTTCAAAGTGGGGAATTGTTTTCAAGCAGCCTCCTTTTACCTTTCTACAAGCAGCCTATATAACCTGCAGGGTGGGGTCTGTATAGGTAGGTTGTGTTGAAATTTAACATTTCATGTACAAGCAGCTGTTTAATTAATTTATATTAGATTTTAGGGTGCATATATATTCACTCTCATTATATAAGGACATTTATTTAAAAATATACCATGTATACATAGAAGATTTAAAATTAGTATGCATTTAGAAGTGTATTGTGATTTTGTTTTTAGTCAGTATGTAGATGTAACCTATTAAATATACAGAGACTGTGTTGTTAAATGGTTCAATGCTACCCTGAATACCCATCATATACTATTCAACCGTTATATATACCAAATATATGTCAACAATTTGTGCACATCTAACATTTATGCAACAGGTGATCAATGTAGTTTGGATGGTCCCCACAATTATGTATGACTGATAAACAATCAATGCATTTACTTGACATATATTTTCCCAATATCCATAGCGAAATTTGAAACTATCAAATCACTGACAGCACATTGCAGTGAAAACAAAACACAGTGCCTACATCCATCCGTCCATCGTTTTTTTATTTTTTTCATTTCATTTATGTCTAAATTACAATCACTATAGACAACTACACATGAATAATGGAAACACATTGGGTTACATCGAGAGGCCTTAAGGTGACATGTGAATAGTATTAGTGTTCATTTCTCTTTGTCATCTTTGTCCTCATCATCATCGGTATTGTCGTCATCTACTTCGTCCAAATATTCGCTGATCCAGGAACGATGCTAATTTAATTTAAAACGAATCTATGGTCTGTTAGGATTCCCAGATTGTAGAAATTTCATTGTTTTGGGGCCTTTGTCAAAGTAATGCATATATGTCAGAAAGCGAGTTTACGTGTCTTAAATAACTTCCATTGCAATGTCTTCATGTTTCTTTCGATGGCATCTTGGAAAATGTTTTTTTTCTTCGTAGCGTTTCCTCTTACTTTCGAAATAGTCACGATTGATGTCCAATTCACGTTCCACCATAAGACATACGCCTTTGTTTTCCAAATCGGGCGACAGCTCTTCATGTCCCTCCTTGAACGTTTTAAATCACAGATGCCGCTGCAAGTCACTTCCGTCTTTAGAGACCAGACCACACGTATCGTAAGACTGCATCCTCTTGACTTTTTTTTCAGATAAGGTTCTACCTCATCATCTTGTTCGTCATCACTTCCGTACGCCTGGTAGTTTTCTCTTGAATGCGTCCCTTTGCATGATTTGCAAGTAGAGCACTTTCTTCAACGGTGGTTGCACGTCTTCTGAGACATTCGCCGTTACGCTTGTGCTTTTATACCATTCGGACGGCCCCATCTCTAAACCATTAGGTCGAAGAGGCCAATGTTCGGGCGTGGTCGGTTTAAAGTCCACCATGAGATGTCCGTAGGGTCTGTGGGTAGCTTCCTCGAACGTTTGCATCCCGTGGCAAATGTTTTCCGAAAGCATCTGCTGTGCCGACGTCAGAACTTGCTGCTTGTCGATGGGGTTGTTGAACAGCGCTAGATAATGACAGTTGTTTCTCTGTGTCGGGTCCTACCTGTGATACAGGTTCTGGTTAATGGCGATCACGGATAAGTTTCTGTGGTGACTTCCTTCTGTGAACAGGTCGGTTATCCTTGGGTCTTTTCCAGCTGTAGACATCAGGTCGTCCAACACGATGAGATTTCTGACTCCTGACTTCTGGGATCAAAATAACATTCATTTTCCAAATTCGCAGGTATGCCTTGAACAAAGTTCACTCGAACAGTTGCCTCAATGATGTCGTACAGGTGTTGCCATCGTTTGTAGAGCCAGTGATGCGTTGAGGCGGTGGGAAGAGTTTACCATCCCTTAGCAGTTTGTATACCAGAAATGTCTTTCCACACGATCATGGTGAAGGGATGGATTAGGAAAGCAGGAGCCATAGGAGCAGGAGCTATATGAACCATAGGAGCAGGAGCTATATGAGCCAGAGCAGGAGCAATAGAAGCCCTAAGAGCCGGAGCCGTAGGAGCTGGAGCAGGAGCCATATGAGCCCTAGGAGCCAGATCAGGAGCTATAGAACCATAGGAGATGTAGGAGCCTGGTCTATAGGAGCCGGAGCTATAGGAGCTGGAGCCATAGGAGCTTGGAGTTGAGTTGAATGGAAGATCTTCCAATGACGTATCATGTTTGATGGTTTTCAAAACGTCTGGACATACGGGACACGATCTTCTGTTCATGACATGTTCAGGAATAAATCAATTCTGATTCATGATGTTGACTGTTGAAGTGCTCGACGTGAACTGGCGATATCTGACCCACATAGTTCCTTTTTGTAATATTTTTAGAAATGCTTCTGCCGTTTCGGGTCTTTCCAACCCGTAACAGTTTGTTGTTGTTGTTTCCACTTCAGATCGGCCCTGGCTTGCTCTACCATTTTGTTGTGTGGGGGTTTCCATGACGACTTTGGGTGACGGGGGCTTGTTCGGTTCCTCGTTTTCTTTTCTTTTCCATGTGGCATCGTAGAGTTCTGGACATCGTTGTACATGATCTGACTTTTCCGACCACGTTGAACTGGAAAATGAGGTTGAAGTTTTCCTTGTGCCTGCAGCTTGTAGAAAAGGGTCCACTTGTCTACGTCGGGTACATATAACTTGTATTGGTCTGACATGTTGCTCTTCTGAAGGTTCTACCTCAAATGACGAGTTTTCAAAACTATTTTATTTATATACCTTCTTCCTGTGACTTTCCCTTGCTATTTTAACATTTGAACTTGTGTCTGTCTGTCACACAGAAGTATCAAACATAAATGAACTTGCCATCTCATCTGATTTATAAAATTCCCACACAGAACCCCACTGAGCCAGACTAGGGGACACACTCGGACACATATGTACACTAGAAAAACATATATCAAGTAAAGTAAATCCATCGAGGTACCGTTCCAACCGAGACGTGATTCCCAACTGACCTATAGGTCACAAAGTCATGCTATTTATAAATAACAGATTCAAAAGATACAACAATTTATTACTACACAACAGAAAGAAAGAAAGAAATGTTTTATTTAACGACGCACTCAACACGTTTTAATTACGGTTATATGGCGTCAGACATATGGTTAAGGACCACACAGATATTGAGAGGAAACCCGCTGTCGCCATTTCATGGGCTACTCTTTCCGATTAACAGCAAGGGATCTTTTATATGCACCATCCCACAGACAGGATAGCACATACCACGGCCTTTGATATACCAGTCGTGGTGAACTGGCTGTGACGAGAAATAGTCCAATGGGTCCACCGACGGGGATCGATTCCAGACCGACCGCGCATCGAGCGAGCGCTGTACCACTGAGCTACAGATTCAG
The DNA here is from genome assembly GCF_016097555.1 of Gigantopelta aegis. NCBI lineage: Eukaryota > Metazoa > Mollusca > Gastropoda > Neomphalida > Peltospiridae > Gigantopelta > Gigantopelta aegis. The sequence goes on from NC_054707.1 coordinate 13,898,719, forward strand.
AAATGTAGTACATAAAATATATGACAAAGCATACAGTTATTACAAAAACATACAGGTGTCTTACACGTGTTTGAAACATTTAATGTCTGAACACATTGTTCACATGGGGACATATTGGAGAAAGTCTGTAATATCCCATCACTGGATCGTCCATCTTCTCTTCCACCAGTAGGTGCGTAGACCACAGCAGAAGCACATGATGGCATTGTGGTTTCCAGTGTAGTAGAAACCGGCCTTGGCGAGTTCCTTTGGTTTTTGACGTAACTGTATGGGCCATCGAGCATACGTCAGGATCTGGGTATAGAAATGGCTCATTTTGGAATGATGACAGAACAATTAACGTCTCGAATACCAGTCATCCTCATAGGCAGCATCTGTGGCGTACTCACGAGCTGCATCTGTCCATTCGTCTTCATCGTCAGCATCGTAGGAAACAGCATAGTCAGGATCTGTTTCATGACCAGCATCCTTCTGATCTGTGGGTTCATCCACGAGTTCGCCCTCTTCAATTCTATCCCCAATTTCGCGTGTAGCATCCATTTGATCCACATAATGAGAACTCTCCTTCTCATCTTGTTTGGTTGTCACTACTTTACATTTGATTGTATGTCTTTCTGAACATTTGCAGACCAAAACGTCGTCCTCGTCCCTACTGCTGCTGCTTCTAACACTGCTCGAATATCTCGATGTAATTGTGTTCGTTCCAGATAGAGTGCAACAAGACACAAAAATGCAAATATCATATGAAGTAAAACAAACATAGATCTGGTTGTTTTCGGCGAGTGAAAAAATACCTTTTTTTTTATACTCATTGGTCTGGCCTTCGTAGGTCAGGACCGGTCTAAGTAGGGCGAGGCCGGTAGGATGGGACCGGTTCAGTAGGACGAGGCCAGTTCACGTGACACGACCGTGACGTCATCAAGGTCACAGGAAAGTAGGTCAAGGTCCCTTATAGGCCTCCCTACTACTAACGGATTATAAAATATACGTTTACATGGCAGCGGTTTATCACATGTATTGCATATAATCATACAGGTAAAAACCTTTTTTATTTACTAGCTCAAATTGCTCTGTAGTAAAAACACATTTTGGTTATTGGTAAATTATCCATACCACATGGCAATTTATCTAGTGATGCAGACAAAAATTGAAGACTATAAATAAATCTAAATTTGCTAAATGAGAATGAAATATATTTCTGCATGCTATTAGGAATAACATACATTTTGTTTTCAAACTTTCATATTCCTTAAATTATAAGGTGGGAATCATAACCATGTCGATTTTGGAAAACACTGGAATCTAACTTTTAAATTATACAAGTAATGTGCAACCCCTCGGTATCCACCAGTAATATGTAGAGAATGTTATTACCAATATATCATTTAGGTGATATTTTCTTTCTGGTGGTACATTCTTCATTGGTTTTGGTTCAATATTAGCTATTTTATCACTTATTTTTGCTAAACATTTTAACAACACCTCTAGGGGATTTTTTTCATCTATATACATTCATGTTTAAACAGATCTAACAATAACAAATAGACATATATACTATTTAAAATGGTTATTATTTTTGGATATTTTGTCTTCTATTTTTGGTGATACTCCTTTTAACAATGAGAAGGTATTACACACATTATCAGTTTGTATGTAACAACATTTTAAACACAATAGTGTTTTGAGGTTTTTTATATGTTTATTTTGGACATTTAATAATTTACTCAGATCTTAACGCATACATAGTGATTTTTATAGATTAATAAATTAATTGCTTTACTTTCTTTATCTGAGAGATAAGCGGGAATACAATCGGATTTAAACACATTAATACGTAAATTGTTGTCATTTTCTATTGGAATATGTTCTACTGGGGTTGGGAATGTGCAGTTAAACTTTAGTTTGTTAGATATCCCCATAATTACGTATACAGTCTGCATGAGTTTTAACATGTGTAAACAACTCAATATAGTCCATTCTATACAACGATCATCATTACACTAACCATCGTCTTCATTTTCCATTGGAATATGTTCTACTGTGGTTGGAAATATGCAGTTAAAATTTAGTGTGTTTAGATATTCCCTATAATTACTTGTACAGTCTGAATGGGTTTTAGCAGGTGTAAACAAGTCAATATAGTCGATTCTATACAACGATCATCATTACATTAACCATCGTCTTCATTTTGTATTGGAATATATTCCACTGGGTTTGGGAATGCGCACCAAATGAAACAAGTCGAACGCACTATGCTGTTTTTGTAAATATCAAATGCTATGTTGTACTGTGTGTGCTGTCGAGCACACTATGCTCTATTGCGTGTAGTATAATTGCATGTACCAGAAACTCCAGCCGGGACCTCAATTTCATAAAAATGAAAAATGTTTCTATTATTGACTTAAACGTTCACTAATTTGTTTTCCTTTTGCAAATAGAATATACACACATTTTTGTATGGGGCTACAAATTGTGTTCAGCAAATGTGCCGAAAAAACATTTGCTAGGTTATTAAAAATTATTATTAATAAAATAAAAAACCCCACCTACATTAATACCACTACTACTGAAAATAATAATAATAATAACACGCACGCACGCACACACACACACACACACACACACACACACACACACACACACACACACATTGCAACTGGGGTTTTTACGTTAATTATAATTAACCAAAATAGTTTAGTGTATTGTATTTGGTACTTGCCGTGCTCGAAGGTTAATGACACGAGATTGGGCTTGTACCATGACATGATTGTAGAAGCTAATGCAGAATTGTAAACCGAACAAAATGAACCAAACTGCATATCCATAGGTTATTGTGTACATGAGTTACGATCATTTTGCTGATTTGTGGGATTTTTGCCAAAATGCAGTATAATACATACGAATATGAATGTAAGTATTTTTCTAGAAGTAAACGGAAAGGCGGGGGTCTTGTTCTACTTTACAAAAAATAAAGTGCTTTTAAATAATGTTTCCATTGTAAAATATGTAGATTCGTTAATTTGGTTGAAAATCAAACACTGTTTTTTTATCAAATGTACATAAATGCTTTTCCTACATACCCCAGACACACTCTGTTTACAATATTACCTCAGAATATCAACTCCTGACTACTAGTATTATACAACACCAATTACAACATTTTGTGTTTCTTCGTATCAGCCGCTCATTGAACAAGGGAGCTATTTATGGCATAGAAAGATCACAAAGAAAATGTAAATTGTGAAATAAGGACGACATAGAAGATGAATATCATTTTATATTGATATGTCCATTGTATATAGATCTACGATCCCGTTATATTAAGATTTATTGTTGGTTCATACCACCAGTGTATAAATTGTACAATTATTATTTGTTTAAAACGAAAAAGAACTCTGTAATTTTGGTAAATATCTCACAGACAAACTAGTTACGTTCTCAACTCATTTGAATGTCCATCTTCCAAATACACAATCTCTCATGTTTATATTTCTGTTTATGTCTCATTGTATATGTTAAGCCTATGAGCCGCAATGTTTAAAGCAAATAAACTGTACTATACCGGCTCACACCGAGCGAGTTTTAATTACTCAATGAGTAGCAGTAATGCCACTACACCCTCTCATAAACAACTAACAATTAACCCACTGTCATGGACAGCGTGCTTGAACTTTAATTGCATATACCACTACACCCTCTTCTATCTCATAAACAACTAACAATTAACCCACTGTCATGGACAGCGTGCTTGAACTTTAATTGGATATGAGTACAAAAATAAGTTAAAATGAAAACGCGGTTGTTTGTTGGATTTGTTTTTAATTTATTGTCCACAGAAACAAGAACAATGTCAATAAAAACATTTTCTTGGTAAATACATTTTGGGTGTATATTTCAGAAATCAGATCATGTTCTGAAGTGAAGGCGTGTAACAGTCAGTACGGAGATGGTGAATACTGGATTTCTCCACCTCTATATAGACATGCAAAAGTGAAAATCTACTGCCACGGTATTAACAGCAGTACGCCTACCGAGTATGTGACTCTGAATGTGGTAAACACAGCATACTATCCGACGAATGCCAATCCAGACTGTAAGACAAAGATATCTTCATATCACAAGACAGACTACTCCAAAATTCGAGTATATATTCAGGTATATATGATGATACGTACTGTAAGGTTTTGTTATTATTTTGGCATTGTCATCAACAGCAGCAAAAGTGGCGGCACAAGTGACGGTTGTTGCAGTATTTATTATCATTGACTGAGTTGCAACAGCAGTAAGACCAGTAGCTGTAGTAAGACCAGTAGTATTACAAGCAGCACTAGTAAGACCAATAGCTGCAGTAAGACCAACAACACTAGTAAGATCAATAGCAGCAGTAAGACTAGTAGCAGTTAGACCAGTCGCACTAGTAACACCAATAGCAGCAGTAACACCAATAGCAGCAGTAAGACCAATAGCAGCAGTAAGACCAGTAGCAGCAAGACCAGTAGCAGCAGTAAGACCAGTAGCAGCTGTAAGACCAGTAGCTGTAGTAAGACCAGTAGCAGCAGCGAGATCAGTAGCAGCAGTAAGACAGTAGCCAACCAGTGGTAAGACCACTAGCAGTAGTAAGACATGTAATAGTAGAAAGAGCAGTAGCTGTAGTAAGTTCAGAAGCTGTAATAAGATCAGAAGCTGTAACAAGATCCGTAGCAGTTGTAAGACCAGTATCCAGTAGTCAGACTAATAGCTGCAGTAATACCAATAGAAGTAGTAATACCAATAGTAGTAGTAGTAGTAGTAGTAGTAGTAGTAGTAGTAGTAGTACAAGACAACTAGTAGCATTAAGACCAGTAACCAGTGGTAAAACCAACAGCGGCAGTATGACCAGTAGCAGCATTAAGACCAGTAGCAATTGTAAGCCCAGTAGCTGTAGTAAGACTTGTAGCAGTATTAAGACCAGTAGCCAGTATTAAGACCAGTAGCCAGTATTATGACCAGTAGCTGTGGTATGACCAGAAGTAAGACCATTATAGTAGTACGAGTAGTAGCAGCAGTAAGGCCAGTGGTAAGACCAGTAGCTGTAGTATCTGTAGTAAGACCAGTAGCAGTAGTAAGTCCTGTAACCAGTAGCAGTAGTGAGACCAATAGCTGTAGTAAAACCAATAGCTGTAGTAAGACAAGTAGCCAGTAGTAAGACCAATAGCTGTAGTAAGACCAGTAGCTGTAGTAAGACCAGTAGCCAGTAGTAAGACCAATAGCTGTAGTAAGACAAGTAGCCAGTAGTACGACCAATAGCTGTAGTAAGACCAGTAGCCAGTAGTAAAATCAATAGCCGTAGTAAGACCAGTAGCCAGTAGTAAGACCAATAGCTGTAGTAAGACCAGTAGCTGTAGTAAGAACAGTAGTCAGTAGTAAGACCAATAGCTGTAGTAAGACAAGTAGCCAGTAGTACGACCAATAGCTGTAGTAAGACCAGTAGCCAGTAGTAAAATCAATAGCCGTAGTAAGACCAGTAGCCAGTAGTAAGACAAGTAGCCAGTAGTAAAACCAGCAGCAGCAGTAAGATCAATAGCTGTAGTAAGACCAGTAGCTATAGTAAGACCAGTAGCCAGTAGCAAGACCAATAGGTGTAGTAAGACAAGTAGCCAGTAGTAAGACCAGTAGCCAGTAGTAAGACCAATAACTGTAGTAAGAGATATAGCTAGTAGTAAGACCCGTACCCAGTAGTAAAACAAGTAGCCAATAGTAAGGTCAATAGTTGTAGTAAGACAAATAGCAAGCAATAAGACCAATATCTGTAGTAAGACCAGTAGCCAGTAGTAAGACCTGTAGCCAGTAGTAAGATCAGTAGCTATAGTAAGACAAATAGCCAGTAGTGAGGTCAATAGCTGTAGTAAGACCAATAGCTGTAGTAAGACCAGTAGCCAGTAGTAAGACCTGTGGCCAGTAGTAAAATCAATAGCTGTAGTAAGACCAGTAGCCAGTAGTAAGACCAGTAGCCAGTAGTAAGACCTGTGGCCAGTAGTAAAATCAATAGCTGTAGTAAGACCAGTAGCCAGTAGTAAGACCAGTTGCAGTACTAAGACCAGTAGAAGTAGTAAGACCAGTAACAGTAGTAAGACCAGTAGCTGTAGTAAGACCCATAGCAGTACTAAGTAAGTTCAGTTACTAGCAGTAAATGCATTTCAGTGGTATTGAAGTATATTCACTAACATATGACATACACGATGTATCTACTTATCCTCTTCAACAAAACACTACAAGATAACCGATTCTGTGTGTCTAGCGATTAAATGTGTTCTATCTACCAGACCTTTGATCAATTTATTTTTACTGCAGTCAATGGAAGTGAACCGAACAGATAGAACATTTGCGAAGACAGTTTCCGACACGCCGCAAGATTACGGTGAAGCAGCCGATTGCTGCATAATGCATTGCACAGGAAGAGCGAAATGTGGACCAGAAGGAACATTTAGTATAGACACGACTGGAACTGGGCTGATTGTCGACAGAAACGTTAGTTTTTACACTGATAAAACATAAAACAAGACAAAAACAAAAAGCCCCATAAAAACAAAGGAAAGAATGGAAAAAAACAAACAAACGAGGACGGGTAGGGGGAAGAATAATACCAAAACACAACAAAAGCAACAACCTAAAAACAAAGAATACAAAAAAAAGAAGAAGTAAAACAGCACTTGTTTGAATGCGCAACTGAAGTACAACAAAAATAGTCGGCTATTGTATGTGACATATTTGGTATTTAAGGGGCGGGATGTAGCCCAGTAGTAAAGCGTTCGCTTGATGCGCGGTCGGTGTAGGATCAATCCTCGTCGGTGGACCCAATGGGCTATTTCTCGTTCCAGCCAGTGCTCCAGAACTGGTGTAACAAAGGCCGTGGCATGTATTATCCTGTCTGTGGGATGGTTCATATAAAAGATCCCTTGCTGACAATCAGAAAGTGTAGCCCATGAAGTGGCGACAGCGGGTTTCGTCTCTCAATATCTTTGTCGTCCTTAACCATATGTGTGACGCCATATAACCGAAATAAAATGTGTTGAGTGCGTCGTTAAATAAAACATTTCCTTCCTTCTATTTGGTATTTATGACTGAGTCTTTGAGAGAAAACCCGCTACATTTATTCGTCAGTAGCAAGGGGTCTTTTATATGCAACATCCCATAGACAGGATCGCACATTCCACGGCCTTTGATATACCAGTCGTGGGGCACAGGCTGGAGCGAGAACTACGCCAATTGACCACCGACAGGGACTATCTTGATGTACAGTACATCCTTAACTACACTATCCAGTTTTAGTGCCCCCTCCACAGTGATTTATTTTCAGTTACAATCGGTACATCAGGATTGTTGTTGCACTAACGAAAATTGCAGCAGATTATATGTCAAAATTACCAAATGTTTGACATCCAGTACCCCATGATTAATATATCAGTGTGCTCTAGTGGTGTCATTAAACAAAACAAACAAACTTTAACATATAAACATAGCTTAAAGGGACATTCCTGAGTTTGCTGCAATTTTTAAGATGTTATCGGCTAACAGAGACTTTTTTACAATTGTAATTACATATCAAATACATTTTTCTGCATAAAATATTAGTGGCTGTAATTAAACGTGTTTCAGATCACTCTAGTATTTATATTAGGTTAAGTTACATTTTATTTCCTAAACTATTATTTTTTTCGTACGTACGAAATTATTTGAAGACAAAATCCAGTTTGTGCGTCTTACAAAAATTAAGATGACCAGAAACTCATCGAATATACACACTGATATTCTAAACAAGAAAATAAATTTAATATGTAAATTTAATCGTAGAAATATTTTAATAGTCAAAAACATCTTACAATACAGCAAACTCAGGAATGTCCCTTTAAACAAACGTATACATTATTCATAACATATTAAATATATATCACATAATTTTTTATTTTTTTTATACATACACATAATACATTATCCATAGTTTATCACATTCGCATAATATATTAACCATGATCCACCATATAGTTGCATATTTATCACATAATAATACATTGCAGGACATTGTGAAGAGTGATACGTAGATCTATTATAAATATAAATAATCTTTTCTCCGAGCTTAACTTTATTAATGGACAATAATTGTATTATGATATATTAAAATATGTATAATGAAAAAAAAAGATCGACGTTATACTTTAAGTTTGGGTTTAGAGGTTGGCTGCCGTACTGGTAACGTTCTTGTATCGAAAGCCGTTGTAATATGAAATAATTACTGTTTTCAGCTGGACTTTGAGTTGTTTGGTGCGTGTCCCTGGGGTGAGTGGATCCGCAACACTGATGGGACAAGAATCGACTTACGTTGTGGAGGATTGCACGCCGGGTGTAGGCCAAAGACTCGGATGAAGTTATATCTCGGACCAACTGGTAACTGTTGTTGATGTGGTTTTTGTTAGCCATCTATATTGCAAAAAGAAAAACGGTAACAAAAAACCCCAAACAAAAACAACAACCCCCCCCCCCCAAAAAAAAACAAAACAAAAAAAAACAAAAACAAACAACAAACAACAACAACATCATCCCGAGAACCCCAAATAAAAAATCAACAACTGTATTGCAATAAAAAAAACCTCGACCCTATCCACCAAAGACACGCTCCAAACCCCACAAATAACGCTCAACATCAACTTCAGTGTCAGTTATATCTGCTCTCTTCTTCGTTTGTCTATTTCTGCAAGTGACGGGATGTAGCTTACGGTAGAGCGCTTATCTGAGATGTGATGGGTCCCAGGATCGATCGCCCTCCATGGTCTCGTTTCTTTCCTTCGTCCCAACCACGCGGACAGGTTTATCACAGGACGAGGTAGTTCTGTGCAAGGGCATGTGCAGCTTTGTCAGAAGGCGTTATAGCCCATGTGTAAGCAGCGGATTTCCACACCTCTCTAGGGCGGGACTTAGCCCAGTGTTAAAACTCTCGCCTGATGCGCGGTCTGTGTGGAATCGATCCCCGTCGATGTGTCCATTGGGCTGTATCTCGTTCCAGCCACTACACTACGACTTGTATATCAAAGACAGTGACATGTGCTACCCAGTCTGTGACCCATTGCTACAAATGAAACAAATGTAGCGGGTTTCCTCTCTAAGACTATATGTCATTTTCACCAAATGTTTGACATCCAATAGCCAAAGACTATTGTGTGCTCTAGTGGTGTCATCAAACAAATCAAACTTTTACTTTTTCTCTCTAAGACTACATGTCAAAATTACCCAATGTTTGAAATCCAATAGCCGAAATTTAATAAATCAATGTGCTCTAATGGTGTCGTTAAACAAAACAAACTTTAACGTTTCTTCTCTAAGACTACATGTCAAACTTACCAAATATTTGAAATCCAATAGCCGATGATTAATACATCAATGTGTTCCAGTGGTGTCGTTAAATAAAACAAACTTTACTGTTCTCTCTTCTCTATTGACCAAATAATGATGTGACCATATCTTAGACATCAAACGTTTGTATTTAGCATGTGCTGAGGTGTCTTTTAACAAACGTGCCTTTCCTTTCTAATATATTTTCTGTATTAATGAAAGATATTCTTCGTACACAATAGCATTCGCATAAATTATTTGTCTGAATGATTTAAGGCTAGTACGTAATGGGTTCGTATCATTCAGTGGGGAGGTGTTTAGTCCACTATACCGACTTCTTTTTAACTATCCTCTAACTATATAACCATTAACCCTCTATCCGAAAAGAAGCCCAGATAGCTGAGGTGTGTGTGTGTCCAGGGCAGTGTTCTTGAACCTTAATTTGTATAGGCACGAAAATAAATTGAATTGAATTTTTATTTTTTTCCCCGGTCTTTGACACATTTTACCTGGATATACCCAAGACAAATGTCCTTAACGTTCATTGGATGTAAGCACTTGATTTATTGATTCTCGTTCCAACCAATGCACCACAACTAAACAAAGGCCGTGGTATGTTCTTTCCTGTTTGTGGGAAACTGCATATAAAAGATCCCTTGCTGGATTAAGCAAAACGTAGCCGGTTTTTCCTGATGACTACGTGTCAGAATTACCAAAAGTTTGACATCCAGTAGCCGATGATTGATTAATCAATGTGCTCTAGTTGTATTGGTAAACAAAACAAGCCTTAACTTTGATTGATTGATTGATTGATTGAATTTGTTGTTTTTAATTCAGCACCACCGAGTAACAGTGCCATCAATCCGACTTGTTCCTAGACACACGGAGATTCAGAGCGACTTCTCTCTCGGTGCCGGTTGAAGCCGTCAGTCATCTTGATATCCCAATGCGTACGGATATGCTGACTACCCCACTAAATGTTGTCCCTATTGTGTCACTTACATTTCAGTAACGTATGTTACTGCAAAGAATGTCAATCTTTTTCATTATCATCCGAGTACACAGAACATTAATTCCAGTGTTTGGTCTCCACGAAATGTTCACAATTAATTTCCAGATGTATATATTGTTTTAAACTGCGATATAGTGTTACTGTTATTAATTAAATATTACATTGTTTTTAAGTAACCTATTTATGTATTTTCATCTATTGTGTGTGTATGTTGTCAGTTTATTGTCTGTTTTATATCATTTTCTTACGTGGATCGTGTGGTCTGTCGATGTAAGACAAATTACATTTAAGGTCATGAAGTATTCTATCTATCAATCTATCTATCAATCTATCTATTGATCTGTCTGTCTTTGTGTCTGTGTGTATGTCTGTCTACCTACCTACATATCTATCTATCTATCTATCTATCTATCTATGTCTATTTCGTATCTATCTCGTATCTATCTCGTATCTATCTCTCTATATCTCTATCTCTCTATACTGACGTCCAAAGGAAACTTTACACGGCTTAAAATTGTATTATAAAAAACCAACAAACGGTACAGTGGGATATGAAAGTATTATAAAGTTTAACATGTAAACGTCACAATGCACAATGCAAAGTGTTTGCAACGTGGTTTCTAAATTGGTTCTTTTAGATTAGCAACAACATTTATCAAATTATTAAAATTGTTATGAATGTAAAGTTTCTTTTGGACGTTGTGCACGGGAAAAACGTTTAATTATGATTATTATTATCTTTTTAAAAATAGTTTATTTTCCCAGAAATATGTTATGGAAATGTCAGTGATGGGACCCTGAGTTCATTGCCTTATATAATCTTAATATGAAAGTAATATAACATATTGATATCAGAACTAAATAGAGCAATTGCAAAGCGGAAATAAAATATAGTTTAAATAAAGATATATGGTAAGGATAAAAGATAAGTAGATATATTTCCCAATTTGGCATCGTGATTAAAGAATACATGTATGTAATACAAGTAATAAATGTCTCAACTATAGCGTGCTAGAATTCTCAACCAAGGTTCCCAGTTGTCGTCGAATTGTGTATGTAAACCATTTTTATAATATATATACTTTTCTATATTTTCTATCCAGCCAGTGCACCACGAATGGTATATCAAAGGCCGTGGTATGTGCTATCCTATCTGTGAGATGGTGCATATAAAAGACTCCTTGCTACTAACAGAAAATATAGCGGGTTTCATCTGTATGACTGAACGTCAGAATTGCCAAATATTTAACATCCAATAGCCGATGATTACTAAATCAATGTGCTCTAGTGGTGTCGTTACACAAAACAAACTTGATTTGTGTTGAAACAATACTGATAATGAAGCTGGAAGAGGGCAGGCGGTTGGTTTAAAGCAATATATCTCAAAATGCCCAAAGGCAACAGTATGTCATCCACCAGAAATATGTTGATAGGATATGTCCTGAAACCAAATCAACAAGAACATAAAACAAACCGCTTAATGCCCCAATTTCGACTTTTGAGAAAAATCTGTTTTCTCTGCCGGAAAACAACAACAAGATCTGGTCTTAATTTTCTTTTCAGGTAGAGGTGGGTGTGTGTGTGTGTGTGTGTGTGTGTGTGTGTGTGTGTGTGTGTGTGTGTGTGTGTGTTGTTGTTGTTTTCGAGATTATACGTTTAACCTTTTTGACTGATATATATATATTGATGTTTTGTACACATATCTTTATATGTTTATTCCCTAATATCGGACTTTTTCCCTGTAAAAAGTCTATTGCATTACTATAAAAATATGAACAATTATAGTTAAATAAATAAATAAACAAACAAATAAACAAGCAACAATAACAGCAGCAATAATAATAATAATAATAATAATAATAATAAAGTAATTATTATTATAGTATACATGCACCAAAAGTTATTATTTAATATAATTAATATTGTTTTTATTATTATTATTATTATATATTATTATTATTATTATTATTATTATTATTAGTCCCCTACCAGTCCAGCCGGAGGGGATAAAACGTTTCGTCTCCGTCATTCTGTCTGTCTGTCATTATGTCTGTACCTCATATAATTGTTCTGCTTTTGTAGGGGAATGCCTTAAGATATTGAGCAGACATTTTATCACGTACAAATCAAGTTTGATTTGTATGGAGATTTACCCATTTTTGTCCGAGTTATAGCCCTTAGTGAGTTATAGCGGAAATACTTCATCTTAGCTACGTCCCCGTGTCACAAAGTATTTTTCCGTCCTACTATATTTGTAAAGTATGCCGAATATACATCTGTTTTATTGCAACGAGCATTTAATAAAATATTAGGTAATATTTTAGTTTTATAACTAAACGTTATAATTTGCGTATTTCAATGTGTTTTTCTTCTACTCTGTACTTCCGATATTTTGACGTACCTACGTAGTCTGATACACCTGCCGTCAACTGATTTTACGAAAAATGTGTCGGACTACAAACAACGCTGCATAGTTAATCCTTTGTAAACGTGATACAATATTAATAATACGTGAATCATATATATATATATATATATATATATTGTTTCAAATATGTAAACACCTACTTTAGTAGAGACTTCAAATTAAAAATGAATGTATAATTGTGGGTTAATCCATTATCTACCACCTACATGTAAGGTGAGGAAATGGGGTTAAATGACCTGACAACTGATACCATTCACTGAAGGTACTTTTTCATTAATGTAGTATATTATATTACATAATATTTGGCTAATGTCAGGGCTTTAGACTGCACCAAAGATGCACATGTACTATATATGTTGGGGATAGTTTTTGCAAAATTTATAAAATTAAGATTTCAATTTTAATTCAGTATCTAACTTATCAGGGTATATTTCCATTCTATATGTAATGCTAATTCAGTAAGTAAATGCCTTTTTATGTAGACACTAAAAATTAAATATGAATATTAGGGTTTAATCCTTTATCTAAAAGATCACAGTATTTAAAATAACCTTCATGTCTGTTCACTCTTCATGCTAGGAATAGTTCTAGGATAATGAGACACTTGAGATGTCAATAGGGTGGATTTTATAGTACCCAGCCACCGAGGGAACAATGGTATCATCCATAAGGGTAATGTTTCCTTTAACGGGACATACCATAGTTTTTAAACACTAAGACATATTTTTTACTATTAGAGCTGTTTTTGATTACTGAAATCATATTTTACTTACATTTTATTGTTTAGATTATCCATTTCCGTACTTTCGAAGTGTTTTGGTCATCTGAGTGTTTTTAATATAACAAAATGCATTTCTCATATTTTAAAAAACGTGCGTCTGAGAGGTAAGAGTTGTCGATTTTAGTCTATTTTAGAGGGTATTTCATCATTTGAAAGTCACAGACTTATGTTTCACTCAATTGTAACTTTATCCAAATGTGTTACAGGTTTGTAGATCAACTAAACTCAGTGTTAATTTTCATGGGCTGAAACTAGGGTCTGTCCCTTTAATATGGTATATTAATTTACATATTTGTTAGGTAATGTATATTTCAGCTAAGTAAAAACCTTCTTATGTAGACACTAACAATTAAACATATATATATATATATATATATATATATTATTATTATTATATATATATATATATATATATTATTATTATTATTATTATTATTATTATATATATATATATATATATATATATATATATATATATATTATTATTATTATTATATATATATATATATATATACTCGCGGAAAAAGTTCCTGTGCACCAAATGATTGAATATAGAATATAATTTACTTGAAATCTGGTTATAAACATTTCAGTAACTGAACGTGTAATCACTCCCGTCGATATTCCAGCGGTGTCCTGTCAACTGCACGAACTATTCATACTTTGTGATCACACGTTGCATTACTAGCATTCTTGGTCACGTGCTCCTGTTTGACGTCATTTATCTTATCATTGGACTTTAAAACTATTGTATGGATTCTCATCACTCAGAAAAATATTTTTGTTGGTATCTGATCGTCGTCAGTATGATGCCACGCCTGCCAGAAAATGGACTCCTTCGAACGATGGGTATGATTGAGGTTAGAACGGAACAAACGCTGTTGCTAGTAATTTTGGTATTCATTGGCGTTTATCAGAACACTATGCAATATCTGCGGAGATGTTCTCGACAGTTTAGGGCTACTAGGGATCTTCCATGTTTAGGGAGTCGACACGTGACGCCACGTCAGCAAATCGTCAGTATTAAGCGGGTGCACATATGGAATCATTTGGAAATGATACGTTTAACATCCTAATGCATCTCTAAGTTAAGGCCAATCAGTGGAAGAACTGAACGCAACCGGTTAGGTGATAACAAAGTACGACCATGACCGTACATCAGTACGTTGTTCTGTTACATCATCACCGACGGCGCACCAAACATTGTGTAGACAGTACTTCAGGTTCAGAAGGCAGGAGAGGATCACCGTACTTTTAACAGATAAATAGTACATCTATGTAAATCACAATATTTTAAAATTTTAAAAATGTAAGTTTTATTGTTGCACAGGATTTTTTTTCCGTGAGTATATATATATATATAATTATGTTGTCATGTCTGTCCAATAATTTTCTTAACTGTGTGCTGTGATCTGGACTTTTCTTAAGTAATTTTAATATTGGACAAAACAGAATATTTATTTCTACATTTAGTAGTAATTATTTGCATATTTGCTTGTATTCTGTAATGTCTGGAATTATACCATTTATTATAGTTATTGTTTAATGAAATTCTTAGTAGTGCAGTTTGTCGTGTTGCGCACTATAGACAAAAACGAAATTGCGTAACCAGTTATTAGCGATCGTTTGGATGCACAATGCGATCTACATTTAGTTGTATTTCAAAATAATATGTTTATAGTGTATGAAACTATGTTTGAAATAGTTGCCGTAATTTATTTATGGGATATTAGTATATTACGATCGCTAAATGTGTTAATTTAATGCTTGACGCCCGTGTTGTGTCTTGCGGTCTTCGACTTTATTTAATTCCCAAATTCCTGTGCATATAAAAGTTTTGACACAACGTTGACATTAATATTATTGATGTAAATATTTCCATAATTGCAAAATGTCTGTACTTCAACACTGAAAACATCCTATGGGCATATAAATAAACCTGGGATAAATTTCCGTTTGATCGACTGTTTTAACATGGCTGCCGGGATTGATCTTGCCCTTCAGTAAAGTTTATTTTCCCCCAAAACGTGTACAATTGATTAGCTATTTTCTTAGTTTAACGTATCCTAATATTGTTTGTACATTATGACAAATCATTTTATTAATTAATTGAGATAATAACTGGAAATTACTGTAATATTAGTGGTTTTAGGAACTATATCCTTGTACGCTGAGAACCTGTTTACACCTACTGATTGCCAGGCCCGTACACAGAAATATGTCACATTTTATACAAAAATTGTAGACGAAAGGTTATTACATTTAGGTTAGCACATTTCTACTGCGCATTACGACATGGGACCCGCCGTAACTACGAAAACTTCATACAGTTCACATCGTCAGACTATTTTTTGTTTTACACATCCACGGACGGATCTCGGCAGACTACTGGGGGTGCGTAAGCACCCCTCGCACCCCCCCCCCCACACACACACACACATACACACACACACCATCCACCCACCCACCCCCACCTGCGTTACGGGCCTGATTGCTAAGGTCAGATATAACTATTAAAATGCTGTTTTTATAATTTCCTCAAAGGCTTTTTCATTAAAACTATTTTATATTGAAACACATCAACTGTGTAGTGATAGTCTCATTTTTATGCACATTAGAATTTGTTTGTATTATTAGCCTGAATATTCCTAACGTATTTGCAATGCACAATAGCGTGTTTCTGTGTCTGGTCAATAATGTCGTTTTTATAAATATTCTAAAGGCTTTTTCTGTGAATTTTTTTTACGCTAATTTTAGACTAAAAATGCAATTAATAAATGTTAGTTTTATATTTATGCACTTTAAAAATTTCCAGTATTAATTATTTCAAGTTGGTAATGCTTTCGCTATGGGCTAAACAGACGTATCTATAAGAGTTGAAGTTTCTCAGAATCTAGAGTGTGCATTTACAAACTGTAAATTGCAAACGGAGGTTGGATCAAAAAGCAATTACTTTATTTATTGAGCAATTGTGTGCATAACGTAATTATTAAATGAAATGATATTGATTTTGTAAAGTAGATCTCTTCCTAGCGTGACGTAATTTCTGATAGGCTGTTATGACGTCACGTGGTACTTAAAAAGTATAAAAGGCTGACGTCAATGGACGTCAACGGTTGTTCTCTCACTTGTCCGCGGTCTGACAAGCAAACATTAAAAACATGCCCCTTTGTCCAACTGTCCAACTTTATTACATTACCTTCATTTAAATTGACACTGGAATAATTTTAACTTGTATTTTTAAAGTATATTTTATTAAATTAACATCTCTATTTAATTAACTTGTTTTATGGAATTAATATTTATAAGCAACTGAAAACTGTTTACATTTATTGGAGATACAATCCTTACTGGTTTAATATACCTGTAGCTGAAAGGAAGAGATTTATCTACCTGTTGAAAACTTACCTGTGAACATTAACTTTATTTTCATTTACTCATAACTTTTAAATAAATTTATAATTCTGAAAACTGGAACACTTCGACTTTGTCATCTGTGGATGTTATTTTATATTCTCTGGACATTGTTGATATCCTTGGGACACGGCCACAACAATATATATATATATATATATATATATATATATATATATAGATATATATATATATATATATATATATATATATATATATATATATATATATATATATATAGATATATATAATCTAACTTTACTATATGTTTATTATCCATGCTAGAAATAGTTGTAGGAAAATGATACACTTAAGAATTTAATAGGCTGGATTTTAGAGTACCTTAACCACCTTACGTACCAGATCATCCACCGAGGGTACTTTTTTCTTAATTTGGTATACTAATTTACGTATTTTTTAGTTAATGTATATTTGAGCTGAGTAAACACGTTCTTGTGTAGACATTAACCATTATATATGTATATAATGGATTAATCTATTATCTAAATTATCAGGGTAGATTTCAAAATAATAAGATTAAAAAAATCCACAACAATACATACATACATACATGCATACATGCATACATGCATACCTATGGATGTCTGGATAGCGAAGAACGTATTGGGACAAGTATGAAAGGTGCAGGCAATACGGTGTCATAGGTTCGAGGCCCAGCAACGGCATGGGCCAATTTGTGAGGCTAGAAAGGATTTAATTATCCCCTGCGCCAGTGCGTTAATATCTATGTATGCAATAGTCAACCGCGACCTACATACAATATATAGATATCCATCCATCAATCCATCCATCCATGCATACATATACACATACATAATCCACACCAAGACAATCCAGTTGTCAGTGTCCTAAGCCATGGCATAGTCTGTTTGTCAAACCCTCATTTTTGGCTGCACCTTGTATTTCGGATCGCACAGTTGTTCTTTGTTTAACCCTTGAGCATTTTGAAATATTCAACATGGCATCCAAGATGGTTGTCAAAACAGTATTTAGGGTATTTTATCACCTGTGACAAAACTATTATCTATGACAGAGTTTTAGGTGTAGGCTGGGGGAATTATCACTTGGGTGTCCAGAATGCATAGTTGTTCTCTACTAATTCTGACTATTGGGGGTTCACATCATTAATCCATTATAACTACCCCAAATTGATTAAGACGTTGCATTAGTATTTAACTCCAAAATGGCCGCCACTATACAGTGTCTCCTTGGCTCCTAAACCCATGGGGTAGTAATTATAAGCACGCTATGACCATTTTCCTGATTTGGCCACCATCTTGGATTTTTTATATCTTCCTCGAGGGTGCCCTTATGGCACCCGATGGATTATTGATATAGACGCCCACGCCCCCCCCCCCCCCCCCCCCCCCAACTGATTCAAATTTTACAAAGAACAACTATGCATAGAATTTTGCACCAAAGTGGCAATTGGCAACTAGACTAGGGTAAAACAAATCATTTGAACTACTTTAAGATGATTAAGTCATTGCATCATCATTTAACTCCAGGATGGCCACCACGACGCAGCCAGAACAAGGAAAGTGCAATACATCTCATTTTACCTCAACTATGTAAATATTTTTATGTTAGTAATTGAGTTGTATGGGCCAAGGGGTCCATTTATATTGAGATATTGCATCATCGTTTAAATCCAAGATGGCCATGAAAATGG
This sequence comes from Gigantopelta aegis, assembly GCF_016097555.1. Classification (NCBI taxonomy): domain Eukaryota; kingdom Metazoa; phylum Mollusca; class Gastropoda; order Neomphalida; family Peltospiridae; genus Gigantopelta; species Gigantopelta aegis. The sequence goes on from NC_054707.1 coordinate 13,917,410, forward strand.
CGACCAAGAGTCAGGACGTGGTCAGATCTGACATTTTATTTATTTGCTTGTTTGGTAGATATTAACGTGCTTATATCCCGAGGGTAGCCTAGAATGTAGCGATCTAAATGACCATAGGTTCAAAAGATATATCAGTGACAATCCGTCATACAGTTGTGGTTTTTCCTTTTAAAAATACACTTCATTTTCTGTTTGCATGTCCTTTGTATGATAATATTCGCCATTCAAACAGTGGTTTTGACCTCAAAAGAGTGTTTTTTGGTAGAAATGACTATCCTCCAGACATAAATTTAAGTATAGTGGAATCAGTTCATGGATTTGTAACTGCTTCAATCTGTTGTGATTTCAATTAATGCACTAAGTGATAATTTATAATTATTGTCACCTGCGTGCTGGTCTATAGTAGCTGGGTGTCCACGCAACTACTTTCTTGTACTAGCATATTGATTTAAATGCCTGAATTTACCAGAGGTACTGTGTGAACACGAACTATACGAAAGACCAAGTGCAACATTTGTGATAAGTGTGTGTTGGTAACAATACCCAAACATATCAATGTTTCCAAAAAATAATGTTTATTATATAAGTTTTAGGTAATAGTAATGGAGAATTATTGACCATATGTTATATCTAAAATGTATGACTTAGATGTTATGTTGTGTTCCACTCTTAAAGGCATATAGCCCCCCACCCCACCCCACCCCACACCCCTGGGTGGGTTGTTATTTGACTAAAGAAATAACACACCTTTTCTTCCCTCTTAGTAGTAATCAAGGTTACTTTTATTTATAATCCTTACTGGAGTTGATGCTCAACACATCTAAGTTTAGTAAATAATTATGAGTAATCGTGAAAGTAATCGCTGATTACGATTACATTAGCAATGTAATCGATTACGATTGCGATTACACGACATTCTCAAACAATGTAATCGATTACGATTGCGATTACATGAAAACATGTAATCGATTACGATTACCCCAACTCTGGTATGTATGATTATAATTTATGTGTATGTATGTGTATATATATATGTATATATGTATGTATATATGTATATATATATATATATCTATGTTACAGTCAATGTGTAAAACCAGGCAATCTGTAGAATACCTGAAAATATCAGGCAATCTAAAGTAACTGATTCACTCAGGCAATCTGTATATTGCCTAAATATTTCAGGCAATATACACATTGTCTGACTTTTCAAGGTAATTTCTAGACACAGTGCCTGAAATGAAAGATCCATCATTCATTGACAGCAATTGTTATAAAGGTAAACAACTAGTGACAAAATGCAATATTATTTAATTCACATAACTGATAATTAATCACAAGATGCACATCATTAAAACAATTAGAATATTTTTGCTACGGATTTGAGATAAATGCATTAAAACATACATCACATACATCATTAAAATATTTACAAACTAGCGCTTCTACACATTTATTTATTTAGACAGGTCAGACTGGAGTGGCATCTGCTATTGCACTTTACACCTGCCTTGTAGCACTTGCAGCGGTTTGGTGAGCATCGTTTGCCACTAATAGCACAAATACATTTTCCGTAGCCCTGACCTCTACCCAATGAGTCGTCTTTCACTGCATGTCTGAGTCCCACCTCAATGTCGGTACACATGCCACTTAAAGTATATAACTTTTGGTTACATAAATCAAACTGGTTCCTGCTGCATCGTCCTTTAAGTAGTCCTGCGTGAACTGCAATGCAGTACAAGTCATTTTGATCTCGATCAACAATCACACCCATGATGTTACAAGGATCCCCTTTACCACGGTCTACCAAAGGGATAGGAATGGTCACGTAGTCTCCTGGGTTACCAGCAACATGCTCCAGACGACTTCGTTTGACCATGCGTTCTGCTTGTGCCATCTGATCATCAGCTGCTCGCTTACGTTGAATATAGATGTTCTCTTGCTGCACTGAGAGTTGAGCTAGTTGTTCTAGATCTAAAATAAAACGTTGTTAAATATTTTTTTAAATATTGATAATAATACATATATCAGTTAACTTTTTATTACATGAAAAACCACCGAGAGAAAAATCTTGTCATCCATTAACCAAAAAACCTGTTATATTAACATATTATTAATAGTACTAATTGTGGCATAGTGGTGAACTTTTTTGTGTGTGTATGAACAAGTAATAATATGCACAAAGTACAGAGTAAAATTAATTTTAAAGTGGTTCATTTGAAAGTAATACTATACGATGATAACATACACAGCGTCATATAGTGACGAACAGTGTGAACATACCTGACAAGGATTCGGGAACATCATTGGTGACGTTGACTGTGTCCTGCTCAGGTCCATCAGATTCTACAGCATCCATGTTTGATGAACTGTCTGTTGTAGCATATGCTGCAATGAGATTCTCTTCAGACACCATACGTTCCAGAATGTCAGTTGGTAAGACAGAGGTACGCAATCCAATTCGTGCATCAGTACCGAATAAGGCCTTGTATGGTGTCTGCTTGTTGCCAGAATGATAACTGCAGTTTTTCTGGAATTGAACAAATCGCAATCCCATAGGCCAGTCTGTTGAGTTGTTATCACCGAGCCATGCAATCAACATATCTTTCACATCACAGTTCAGCCGTTCAACGGATCCTTGACTCTGAGGGTGCCGAGGCTTGCATTTTGTCACTAGGTGTGTTTACCTTTGCAACAATTGCTGTCAATGAATGGTGGATCTTTCATTTCAGGCAATGTGTCTAGAAATTACCTTGAAAAGTCAGGCAATGTGTATATTGCCTGAAATATTTAGGCAATATACAGATTGCCTGAGTGAATCAGCTACTTTACAGATTGCCTGGTTTTACACATTGACTGTAGCACACACACATATATATATATATACTCTTCAAAAAAAGAAACGCAAAAGGGTACAAATGGGTTATAACTCCGATTTTATGTTTCCTACCGGTTCATGCTTTGTGAATATAAGGTCATTGCATGTCCCAAACACATTCCCACGGTTACATTCGATAAAACGCAGCTACTGTACAATAAAGTTCCAAAATGTGAATATTCGCAAAAACGCAGCCACGTGCAAACCATGTCACCACTGCACGTGCGTTGTCTGCACGTGCAACATGAACACCGACAGTATAAAAGTGCAGGTGTGTTCGCTTGCCTGGCCTCTGTATCTGGCCGACAGTTGACAATCCAGGACATGCCACGTCTCAGTGAACCGCAGAGAAACAATGCCATCGGCCGACTAGACGCAGGCGAATCCAGAACGGCCGTTGCCAGGGCATTCCATGTGTCCCCAAGCACCATCTCCAGACTGTGGGACCGTTACCAGCAACATGGATCAACACGTGACCTCCCTAGATCCGGTCGACCACGGGTCACTACCCCGGGCAGGACCGCTACATCCGGGTACGCCACCTTCGGGAACGATTGACTACTGCCACCTCCACAGCCGCAGCAATACCAGGTTTGCGCAGGATATCCGACCAGACCGTACGGAACCGCCTACGTGAGGTAGGAATTCGTGCCAGACGTCCAGTTCGAGGTGTCATCTTAACACCACAACACCGTCGACTCCGACTGCAGTGGTGCCAGATTCATCGACAATGGCCTCAACTGCGATGGAGACAGGTGTGGTTCAGTGACGAGTCCCGATTTCTGCTCCGACGTCATGATGGAAGATGTCGCGTGTATAGGCGTCGTGGTGAACGTTATGCGGCAAACTGCATGCAGGAAGTGGACAGATTCGGCGGGGGTAGTGTCATGGTGTGGGCAGCCATCTCACACACTGGCAGAACTGACCTGGTCCACGTGCAGGGCAACCTGAATGCACAGGGCTACATTGACCAGATCCTCCGGCCACACATCGTTCCAGTTATGGCCAACGCCAACGCAGTGTTCCAACATGACAACGCCAGGCCTCACACAGCACGTCTCACAACGGCTTTCCTACAGAACAACAACATTAATGTCCTTCCTTGGCCATCGATATCACCGGATTTGAACCCAATTGAGCATCTATGGGACGAGTTGGACCGACGCCTCCGACAGCGACAACCACAGCCCCAGACCCTGCCCGAGCTGGCAGCAGCCTTGCAGGCCGAGTGGGCCACCATCCCCCGGGACGTCATCCGTACTCTGGTTGCTTCAATGGGCAGGCGGTGCCAGGCAGTTGTCAACACACGCGGAGGCCACACCCGGTATTGACTCCAGATGACCTTGACCTTGGTGGTGTGTCCTATCACTTGCTCACAATGGACTAGAGTGAATTGTGAACAATCCTGCAACATTTGGTAATTATCGGACTCACCATTCAATAATTAAATCAATTCTATATATATAATATAGATACATCATACGTTTGCTTAAATGTCAATAAATCTAGTTCCGTGATCTCGATTAATTGACATAATTTGCAAAGTTATCAAATTCTCAAAGTATGTGATCTGAAAAATATCACATACTTTGATTGCAAGGAAAATGTGAGATACACACACACACACACACACACACACACACACACACACACACACACACAGAAAATGCAATTTGGTTTTAATGGAAAGATTATATGGCGTCAGACATATCGTTAAGGACCACACAAATATTGAGGGAGGAAACCCGCTTTCGCCAGTTCATGGACTACTCTTTTTGATTAGCAGCAAGGGATCTTTGATATGCACCATCCCATAGACAGGAGAGCACATACCATGGCCTTTGATGTACCAGTCTTGGTGCACTGACTAGAGCGAGAAATAGCGCAATGTGCCCATTGGCAGGGATCGATCCCAAACCGACCACGCATCAAGTGAGCGCTTTACAACTGGGCTACGTCCCGCCTCTTGGTTTTAATGTGACACTAAAACAAATATATAATGTATATGTATGAATGTATTACTATAACATACTAAGATGTATTAAAGCATGTCAACGTCGGTGTCCGAGTTTATAATGAGGATCTCTCCATGCAATTATCACAAAATGTGAAAACTAAAAATGTGGTGTAAAACTGAAAGTTTGTGGAGTATGTTCACAATACTTTGCACGAGCAGTGCTAACAGTCAAGTCGGGGAACCCTCTTCAAAATAAATAAATGAATCCAGTATGCATGGCCGATGTGAGCACGATAGAAGACTATTTCATCCTTCCTGCGCCGCCTACAAGAGATCTGCTACTCTCCCATTACTGATTTGCCAGAATGAAGCTTGTTTGCAGTCACATCGTTCGTTCCAATCATCTTGCCAAGTTGAAGATATGTACATTTAAAATCAGTATAAGGTGCACCGACCCTTTTAATTACCCCTGATTCCATCATGGCTGGGCACTCAAGAAAACACAGTGTCTTTACTGGTAATGAATAAAAAGAGACACTTTTGGATCATCATCCCAATTAAGGGGTGTTCCAGCTTCTTATTTCGTAAAGCTTGGAGACACAAAAGTGAGTCTGTGAGTGGAGACTCGTTTTGGGCAGATATGCATATAGACAGTCTTTGACTGTGTAACCTAAATTCATTGTTAGTTGCCCATTGATGAAATTTATTCAAACAAAGCTGCAACTGACGACCAATGATACTCACACGGGGGAAAAACAGGAAGTTGACCTCTAAAACCATTGCCATGGAGGTTTTTTAAAATCCCATACTTCCATTTGGTATCGTAATAAAACAATTCGTCTCCAGTATTGTAAACACATTTTCAAGGTAAAAGAACGTACTCCATTTTTTATTGTATTTGGATAATTAGGCAGGTTCCCTTTAGAAATACAAGTATAAGTTACGAATTGTAGTTACAGACGAATATAATGGTTTCTTTTCTTTTGTTTTTCGCCACAAAAATATACAATATAGTACTGATATATATTGTTAAAATAAACATTTAACAATAAAATAGGTGATGCATTATAAAATGGTGTTATACATATTAATATAAATATTAATATAATTAATCTGTAAGTTATATATATATTCAGTAAATATAATGTACCCATAAACAATTCTGAAACATAAATATACATTATACTTTATACAATTAGGGTTGTCCAACAATTCCACTTTTCTTCAAATTGGAGTGTTCTGTTGTTTATTATGGACATAAACGTATCTATGAGATAATACGTCTTCTGACTATTCTAGAAATCAGTTAACGTTAGTTGTTGACTTTTGTATTTTTATTTATATATGTATTGTTTGGTAATTAGTAGTATTAAATTTATAATATTATATTTTTTATAATAGTTAGGGTTGCCTAAAACAATTGCTTGTGCATGCACTTGAAGTCTGATTTTACTTTTTAAGAATATCCAGTTTATTATAACAGTATTCCAGAATGTCTGAACATGTTTACATAACCAAAAAGGTGCATTAAAACTTAACGAAACATGACAATATTCACATTTATCTCAATCGTTTATACCATATATTACGAAGTGCTTATTTGTGGTTAAAATAAATAAAAATATCTTCTGCTAAAAGTAACGAAGTCCTATGTCTGTAATTACCTTGAGAGGGAGAAGATATACATTTCCCCACCATTTGTCATAAAACTCCAAAAGTATGATGCCATTTTACTTGCGCGTTTGTTTTATTTTTAGATATATATTCGTTTACACAACCATTGTAACACTTTTTACAAGCATTTGTTTTAAGACATTCATCTAGGCCATTAAGTATTATGGACATTTGTAATGTTACTAATTCTGTATACACATTCAATTTATATAATAAGTTTTCATTTATAAAATCAACCCAGTATAAGCTGTAAATAGTGCTTTAAAGCCATATTTCATACAGAATTCATCATATGTAACACTTTTTACAAGCATATGTTTTAAGAAGTTCTCCTAAGCCATTATAGTGGTTTAAAGTCATATTTCAGACAGAATTCATCATGTGTAAGGCACGTGGTATTATTAAAATATATTTTAAGAACATAATTCCTTTATTTGTCTTACAATAGACATGCTTCTTATTGGGTTTTAATATATCAATTACATCAAATTGGTAGGTTAAGTACTTTCATTTTGTCACTTCTAAAATGTTTGACTATATATTTGATTTTTTTTCCAAAAAGGATTTGTGCATATCAGTGATTTTGGTTTGCTGTAAGCTGACCCGAAAGTCAATACTAACGAAGCGTTAGACTGTAAGGAATTAGTCAATAAACAGGCAAGGTCTTAGTTTAAATACACACTTTTCATCCACAATATGTTGTGTGCGTTGAAAAATAGTTTTAACATCTACTGCTCTTAAACCACCATTTTGATAATCCCTAATTAATGTTTGTTATTTTTCTAGCTATTTTATCAGTCTTTATATTCCAAATAAACTGAGAGAAATATGTTTCTAATTTGTTTGAAGAAAGCTTTGGTTGGGTTTGGAAGTAAAAACTTCTTCTTTTTTTTTTGGGGGGGGGGGGGGGGGGGGGGGGGGGGGGGGGGGGGGGGGGGGGGGGGGGGGAGCCAGACTTTTAATTACAGCAATTTTTCCTACTGTTGATAAAGAACGTTTTGACCATTGTTTAAAGGGACATTCCTGAGTGTGCTGCAATTTTTAAGATGTTATCGACTAACAGAAACTTTTTAACGATTGTAATTACATATCAAATATATTTTTCTGCATAAAATATTAGTTACTGTATATTAAACGTGTTTCTGGTCGTTCTAATATTTGTACTAGGTTAAATTTCATTTTATTTCCTAAAATATTGTTTTTTCATAAGTACGACATTATTTGAAGACAAAATCCAGTTTGGGCTTCTTAGAAATATTAAGGCGACCAGAAACACATTGAACATACAGAAATTGATATTCTAAAGAAGAAAATATATTTAATATACAAGTTTAATCGTAGAATTATTTTATTAGTTGGAAGCATCTTACAATGCAGAAAACTCAGGAATGTCCCTTTAAGTAACTTCTTTTAGTTTAGCATTATAGTTTATTTATTGTATTTGATAGAGATTAGTAGAGAGTCGATTCATACCCCAAGGACAGTAAATTCTGTAGTCCATTTTAACTTATGTTTTGGATACATTTGTCTATGATCAGTTTCTAATTTATAGACTTGAAATATTTGTAAAATATTGCAATATTTCAATGTATGTTGTAGTAGTGTTTTACACAACAAATTGCGATATTTTAAATTCATTACCGTTTATCTCAATCATCACTTTTGAAACTTGTAGATGGTTTCTCTGCAGTTTCAAATCACCCTTTTCTCTCTCACTAATCACCAACAACTAACCACTGTCCTGGACAGACAACCCATATAGCTGAGGTGTGTGCCCAGGACAGCGTGATTGAACCTTAATTGGATATAAGCACGAAAATAAGTTGAAATGAAATGTTTCAAGACACTCCAGCACAAACAAAATGCATCGGCTATTGGGTGTCAAACATGAAGTGATGAAAAACATCAATATACAAATTTAACAGTTAAATTAAAACAGTTTCAAGAACTGTGCAAAAATACATATAACACAGATAGGTAAAAATACAATTTAGAATAAAGTGAATATTACGCAGAAATTGCAATAAAAGTTCTGAATGGTATCGAAATGATTCCGTGACATTTTTCGACCAAATATATACTTTCCAGTTTCTTTCGGATGATTACACTCCACCAAATTGTGCCGTACCGTCAGAGTACACTGACAGTGCTCACACTAAGATGGAGGATCCTTCAAAATAAATCAATGGGTCAAGTATGTATGGCAAATGCGAGCACTACACACAACTTGTCAAAGCGATAGGGCGATAACTAGTAGGGTTTGTAGGATCCTTGCCAGGCATGGGAACAGGATTAATAATTGTTTTCTACTAAATGGAAACAAATTCACAAGAAATCCAGATTTTGTTAACATTTTTAAAACCTATGATTCCGGAAAACGCTTTAATAAATGATAATGAATTTCATCTGGGCCTACTGACGTATTATGAGCTCTACGAAGTGCTTCCTGCGATTCCTCCATAGAGAAGTGTCTGTTGTATACTTCAGCATTTTCAGGTGAACAATTAATGGACTGCTTTTCAACTTTATTTCTCACAGATGTAAAGGCATCTGTACTGAGACAAGTTGTCTTCCAGTGCACTGGCAATATCACGGTGAGACGTGACATCCATATCATTGACAGACGAATTATGAACTGTATTACTGCAGTGTTGTTTTTTTTGTTTTGCCTTTGATCTTACGATTAAAGTATCTTACAATGGCAGCGAACTCAAGACAGTTCCTTTAATCGATTTTTGGGACTAGTTATTTACCATTGCAATCAATATTAATCGTAGAAAGTAACAGGTAAATATAGCTTATCGATTTTGTTCCTTCGAATGTAAGAACGGAAAACTCGACGAGGCTCGGTTCCTACAATTTTATGTTAAACTGGTAGGGCACTTGCAACTCCTCTTAAGGCGGACACGTTCACACATTCTCAATGTAACATTTGTGTATGTATCTGTACGCTACAATATGCATATTTCAAATCAGTTATATTTATAGGATATTAAACGAGCTTCAATTTTGTATCATATTTATTAGTCCAGCGGATATGCTACAAAATTGTGCCTTTTAAGATAAAAGCATGCAACTTTTCATGATGCTAGGACATACCCTAGAGACAACAATTAGGTATAAGGACATTGCAGATTTGTCCTCTGGGATCCATGGCGGCCATTTTGAAAAGTGGCCGCCATGACTAACACAAGATACAATGCGAGTGTCTGAATTTACCATATTTTGTGCCATTTTTAGAACTAAGTATAACAAAATCCGTCATTATGTAACTGATGTACATTATAAGTATGTATTATAATGTTATATTCCTTTTATGTTTTATATTCAAAGTGATAGTCCCACTAGAACGCCAAGTGGGACGCAACACTTCGACGTCACACGATGTCGTTATTTAAAGAGGGTGGGAGTGGGTAACGCATATTCTATCCCCATCGGCTTTATATTGGAATTTTTAACAAATGGTGGTACGTAGCCCAGTGGTAAAGCGCTCGCTTCATGCGCGGTCGGTCTGGGATCGACCCTCGTCGATGGTCCCATTGGACAATTTCTCGTTCTAGATATATAGATATATATATATATATGTGTGTGTGTGTGTGTGTGTGTGTGTTTGTGGAGGATGGGCGTATACATCTAAATTGAGTGTGTGTGTGTACGTTTTCCCTCTATTACTGCGTCCTGATTATTGTGGCACTGTCGCCCTTCTTATCTCAAGCTAGGTACCGCCCTGCATGTGTATAATATATAGGGGATATTTCACTTTTTTCTCTCACGTTTTCTGTACGTGATGTCTATTACGTCAGAATTAATTGAACTAACGAATATCAATATTTAGAGATTATAATATACGTGTAAAATTGCGTGCATCTCAATACGTTTCCAATATTCAGTATCATTCGTATCATCTTGTTGACTGTGGAGAAACCTCGTATACATTGACACTCTCAGCATAAGGTAAGCAAAAACACATCTTGAGCTTAAATGTTTTCTAATTTGCCTGTGGAGAAAAAAAATTAATTGCACGTTTTCTTCCAATTACAAAGGCCGTACAAATATTTTATTGTGTCTGCATAAGTGTTTAAAATACCTGTACACATATATGTTAGTTTCGCACACTCAAGACATTTCACAAACACATGTAAAATTGTGTTAAACTGTCAAAACTACTTGTCTGTGACAAAACATATTTTATTTATTTTCTAATATCGCTTCTTGTCTTTGGAGATTATCCAAAATTGTATGCCTTTAACTCGAGATCGAAGTTGTACCAAGTGCTTAAGTTATGTTCATATTGGCTTTGCAAAATGCTATTACTATGAATGTGTTGTTTAAAAAGAAAATAAATACATTCTTTTTAAGGTAAATCTTTATTACTAAAATTAGGCAGTTCCATGAAAAGGTCAACCTCCTGCTCAGTTTATGAATATTCGTTAAAACTTCAATAATTGGTTTAAAAGCTATAACATTGAGGTTTATTAATCTATAAAGCTTTTAAAAATATATATATATATTTCATTGTTAAATTTTGGAATGGAAGGAAATGTTTCTTTTACGGTTAGATGGCGTCGCATTTTTTAAATGAAAATATGAGTTGCCCAGAAGGACGATGAAATCATCAAAACAGGGACCAAACATTGAAATTTCATTTTTAAAGTAAAAACAATGCTATTATTGTTATGCTATTGTTATATTGGTATGCATGAAATACATGTATTATAAATAACATTTCTCACACTTTGAAAATGTTGGGGGGATATGCAGGCCTTCCTTATACCTCATCAGCATTGTACGTCTGTCCCAAATTTTTATAAAACCCCCCACACCTGTTCATAGTTTTATATTATAAATAAAAACTCTCATAAAAACAATATGCATATATACTTAAGTAATCATACACAGATGTTCACAAAGTGGGTGACAGACGTACATCACCATGGTATGTACGTCCGTCACACAATACATTGTCATGAATATGGCCAAACAAAATTTAGTAAGCGTGTTTAAATACACTTAAAGAACAATTAACTGAACCTATCCCAATATTGAAAATTTAGGTAAGAGATAAAGTTTGATTTGTTTAACGACACCACTAGAGCACACTGATTAATTAATGATCGGCTGTTGGATATCAAACATTTGGTAATTCTGACACGTAGTCATCCGAGGAAACCCGCCACATTTTTCCTAATGCAGCAGTGAATCTTTTATATGCACTTTTCACAGACAGGAAAACACATACCACGGCCTTTGACCAGTTATGATGCACTAGTTGGAACGACAAAAAAAACCCAATCAGCTGAATGGATCCATCGAGGTGCTTCAGTTACATTGTGACGGACGTACAATTCAGACATTTAAATATTAAATTGTGACAAAAAGTTTAAATGAGCTGGATAAAGTTGATGATGGGGACATCAAGGTAGCATATCTAGGCCACCCAAAAGTATACAAAAATTTGCATAAATCCTGAAATGGTCACACAAAGGTGTGTGGCGGACGTACACGCAAGATTAGTGAAAATCCAGTGTCAACAACTATTCATCAAAACTCTGTGAATCTTTCTTATTGACTGAACTAATTTATAATGGCAAACAGAGTACGATCATCAGGGAAAAGCACCACCTCATGAGCATGATGTAACAAAAACCTTGAACCTCTCTGCTACAGGATAAATACTGTGACGGACGTACACGTACGACCGTATTAGGTTCATTCAGCACGCAGATTAATACTGATTGTCACGGGGATCCTATAATACCCGTAACTGAATAAAACACGATTATCCAAATATCTCTCCTAACTGTATATCTATTAGATCTCTCTGTATCGGGCAGTCCAATACCCGAGTGGCTCGGCTCTAGGTATAATCAGAGATACGATCTTATATAATATATATTTTATATAGCACGTTTAGTTCACTAGAAAACACAACAAAACACAATACACTTTGGAATCTGTATTAACACTACGCTGACAAATGTACTTGCCGCAGTAGTTAATTAGCAACAACAATATAATAACAACCCAGAGCTAAACACTTAATTAGTTAATCTCTAGGTGTCTAGTTTACAAAATATTCTAATCACTTCACCGTGATACAACACACACACGTGTGATAATTGAGAAACGCTTGCCAGGGGAACTTAATTAATAAAGGAATTACAATTCTATTCCTAACTGGTTAATTTTTAATTAACCCTTAACTACTCATTCAGTAACCTTATAATACTGGTACCTATCACAATAAAGACAATAACCTACAGTTTACCTAGGTCCTCTAGGATAACTGGTTAAGCTTTAATAATTTTAGAACAGTGAAGCCTACAATTTACTTCGTCAGATTACCGGAAACACTGTCTAAATAATATTGGTATAATATAGTATTAAAATATTTAAAGTCACATCAATCACATCAAGGTTATACAACAGAGCATAAATATATATTTACCAGTCCAAACGGACACGTTCCCCGGAAGCCTTCCAATATGTTTCTCCCCGATATCTCTAAAATCCTATCTATTTATTCAAAAAATCTCAGAGACAGCGAATATCGCCTGGGGGCACAACACGGTCCCTCACCTATCATGTGAATTTCCACCACTCCCAGAGTCGATATATTTTCTTAGATGACCAGACATACTGTCACCAGTTCGCCAGAAATACCCCGGTCATAAACCGTTCTACCGGAGTTATTACGTAACTACTGGCCACATGGCCTCCGCATCTGGTCTAAGTGTGTATTAGGGGATACGGTCGCGCGGAGGTATTACGTAACCACGCCGCACACGGCCCTCTGAAACAATTAACATCGCCACAGGCGAAAAATAATAAGAGCATGTTCCGTCACACTGATCTACTGTCAAAGCCAATAAACAACAATAAACACTACGCTAACAATATTTATTACTTAATAACTAATAATAATAAAAAAAAAAGAAGAAAAAAAGAAAAACCCAACAAAGAACACCAAAATAAAACAAAACAAACAAAAACAAGAAACAAACTAAAAATGGGAAAACATTATTTTCTTAAGTCCATCCTGGCTCTGCGGTTTCTGAGTTTAATTGCAGTTTTATCACTTAATATTTGAACACATGTTCATTTTACTTTTTCAAGCCACTAATATTTTATGCAGAAAATATATTTGATATGTAATTACAATCGTTAAAAAGTAGTCTCTGTTAGTCGATAACATCTTAAAAATTGAAGCAAACTCAGGAATGTCCCTTTAAAGGCGCTCAATCACAGATTTAGTGGGCCTTATTTCTCTAAATATGGATTATAAATGACAATTACATTAATTTGGACTACCAAACCTCGCTATTGTATCACCCAAAACATTTTAATTGAACCATGATTGAGGGAATCCCATGACAACCTATCAGTAGCTTCATATTTAAAAATTGTAACTCTTCTATTTAGGAGTATTGATGAGGCTATATATACGTCAGCCGTGTAAAGTACCTTTGAATTGTATATACAGTGTACGGCCGCCGTAGAGACTTTAAAATAATTTTAAATATATTATTTCTTGACACCCCCCCCCCCCCCCCCCCCCCCCCCCGAAAAAAAAAAAAAACCGCGAATACGCTGAAATAAAATATTAGTTGGAACATAAACTCACGATTTTTGTTTATTATTATTATTATTTTTATTTTTTTTGGTTGATTTTAATTTTTATAGTTTTTATTATTTTTTTATTATTTTTTTTTTCACGGAGCTATCGTACACAGGACCACTGCAGGCGCGTGTGCAGGAACTTTAGCAAGGGGTGTCTAGACTGAGGGGAACAACGTTTATAAGGGTGACACGCTCCGCCGGACAATTATCGGGAAAAAAAACAGAAAACAAGATTTGCTTAAGCAGAGGATTCAGCAAGCGATTATTATTATTTATTTTTATTTTATTTATTTTGGGGGGATGAGGGGGGAGCGAGGGTTATTTTGTTGTTTAATTTGTTTGTTTGTTGTTTGTTTATTTGTTTTTGGTTGCTTTGTTTTTTTACGGAGCTTCGTACACAGTACCACTGCAGACGAGTGTGCAGGGATTTTAGCATGGTGAGGGGGTCTACACGGAGGCGAGCGAAGTTTGCGGTGAGGGGTCGAGACATGTTCCCCGAAAAATGTATCACAAAAAAAATTGCTTGTACAAGGAGATGGGTATGTGCCTGCAGAGACAAAAAACATTGTGGCACAATAATTTTTGCTTAATACACAAAAGAATGTCCTGCGTTACTAGAAAATTAAGCATTGTCTATTTTTTTACTAGTACGTTGATTACAATGTCGTGTCAATAACATTTACCTCAAAGACCTCATTATGTACATCTAACTTGCAGTTATCAAATTTCGAACGTAAAAATATCGCTTGTGCCCCCTCCCGTATATATATATATATATATATATATATATATATATATATATATATATATATATATATAATCTGCAGGTATTTAAAAATATTACAGAGAGGTTTCTCAACTATACCGTTACTATGCGGATAGTGATTGGTCACCATTTCGAGTGTAGTTGGTGACGCACTAGCACTTTGCTTCCAGTGTTTACGATTAAACGGCCTACTATATGTAATACATTTCGTGGCTAATATATAATTTAAAATAATAATAGTAATAATAATAATAATAATACTTCTGAGAATGCCGCCATATTTAAGTCACTAACCGTTCCGATCTGCGAAACTAGCTAAACTGTTAGTACTGTTACCGAATCATAGTTATTAATTATGCTTATCTGTAACAATAATTGCACATTGACGCAATCTAATTAAAATTAGCTCCACTACTACTTTTGGATCTAATAGCAGCCCGTTGGAGCTCATGTCCAGTTGACCTTTCATTCGACCAATCAAAACCTTACTTACAAAATCATGCCAGTGATTTGAAAAGAATTTGAAAACATTCGGGATTATGCCGTGGGTATACGAAATGATTCGGGTGAATTACGAAGTATGCCGGAAACAAATTTCAATATAAAATTTTATATAAAATTCGTTTCAAGACGAACAAAAAACCCCGTGATGGTATAACCATAAAATCTGTTTATACTAGTATACAATCCAGAGTTTATTACTGCACTTTCCCCCCTGTTTTTTAATGTTGAAATAGACCAACAATTTCGCCTATTGCATAAATAGTCTCGCCCGATATTTTTAGAATGTGTATGCTCCCGAATAACGCTATAAAAGGCGAAGTGTAATTGGTTGATATTTTTTTCAGACCAATACAGTAGTAGGATGAAGCAGGACCTATGTTCGTGCTCTCTTCAGTTGCCCCCCCCCCCCCCCCCCCCCCCCCCTGGGGGCACTGATTACTAGTTATGGTGTGCTTCTAGAGTACCGCGTCGCGTACACCGGGTCACGGGCAACCGTGACTTTGGTGTACGGCGACGCGCAAACACAGAAGAAGAGAAGAACGAGACGGAGGAAGAGGAGAAACCCGCAGGGAGCGGTTCAGGGGGGGCCAAACCCGGTAGCTCAACTACCGGCAGCGGCTCCTTCTGCGTCGCCGCGCCCTGCGGTTTCGCCCGAGAAGAGGAAGGAAGAGACCGTGGTCCCGACCAGCCCTACTTCACAGACGGCCCCAGTGGAGGAGACCTGTGCAGACATCTGCACAACTCCGACCCGGCGGCCCCCTTCATCTTGGGCCTCTCTTGCGTCCAGTCGCACGTCGCCAACTTTACCGGCGACAGCGTCTGTGATGCAGGGCCGTCAAGCCGCCGTTGGAAAGCGGAAAGCGGAAGCGCCGATTGCGGTTACTACCACCAGGACACCGCCGAAACAACCACAGCCACCACCCGAAGGTGCAGAGTCCGGAGACACCATGGACCCCTGGACTCTGCACGGGAAGCTGAATCGGCGGTACCTTAACTGCTTTATCGGGAACACCACAGACACCAAGAAGCTTCCCACGGTCCCGCGGTGCAGGAACTTCGAGGACATGCCCGACGGACGGGGGGAGTACGAGCTACACCCAGTGACGTTCAAGGACGGGAAAAAAGCTGTGTGTGCAACACACCGTCTGGACAACCGCTACAGCCAGGCTCTACTGTTCGCAGAAATGGACAACATTTCGATCCATCGACTGATGAAGAAGGTGTTCAGCGAGCAGTATCCTCTTATCACCAGGCTGTTAGCGAAGCCAGACATCCACCAGCTGATCCCCAACTTGGATACGAGGGTGTGGCTCTCCTCCCCCTAGTCAACCTTATCTAGGACAGGTAACCTCCTTTTTTTGGGCTTAGTTGGACTTTAAAAATTTGCGATCGTGGTTCTAAATTCTTATGTTTATTTTTTTATAAGTAGTCCAACGCACTTTACTTTCGCGCCCGTTCAATTGCTCAAATCACCTTAAAAACTTTCAGGCCGAGCAGTCAAAACTACTTTTGGGTGTAATTTTAAAGTCCGGACATGGCTGGATGCAGGTATTCTCATTTTATCTTAGGCAGAAAACAGGTCTCACCAAGGAATCGAAATTCAGCCAATCACAGCACGGCCTCACTTGGTGTCTGCTATTTGGTCCGCGCTTTCGCTGGACGTTACTAACTGGCTATTTTCCAAATTCTGCACATTCAAACTCAATCCCCCCCCCCCTGCCCCGGAGTTAGTCACTGGCGAAGTCAGAGATTAAATCCGAGGTGGGCGTGCCTGAACCTTTGTGGATATAGGCACGTAAATACTAGTGTCACGGTCACGGTTGATATTTAAATTGTTATTTATAGATGAAATGTCACCTGGACATGGGAGTCCACGCAATGCTGTTAGATCTACTGGTAGACCAGAAGAGCTAATTTTAATCAGACTTTTAATGACATTGACGGTTCGAAAACAGATAACACGTTTCCTTCCGACTGTTTCCAGTTACAAGCCCCCGCTGTTAGTTTGTGTACTGCCCGTAGTTGGTGTGTATTTATTTTCTTTTTCAGATAATCTCAGAAGTAGATTATTTTATTTATTTATATGTATTCATTCATTCATTCATTCATATATTACAATAATAATAATAATAATAATTACAGTACTGCAGGGGCAATATTACGCTATTTATATACGGTAGCAGGGTAAAATGGGCATGGCGCCATACCCAAATGTTATTGCAGATTAAAATGTTTAAAGTTAACCTTTTGACAAAATTAATGACTCTTTATTACTACTGTGTGATTTTCATAACCCTAACCCTACACCTAACCCATATTATTTCTAGGGGAGGCCCCCCATACCCCCTATCGACTGCTGTTACATTCAGCAAACACATTGTAAATATTTAATTTCATAGCGCCATACCCAAAACATTCTTTCCGGCAGAAACACTGGGTAGGTGTCTATGGAAAACGTACACAAAAGGGTCCGCTAGATTCATATTCAACCCCCATTCCTCTGTTTGTACTTGGTATGTATTCCCCTTGTTCCAAGTGGTTCGGCAATATGGATCAATCAAATACTTATTTACCGCCTATATACATTTGTTGCTGTGTTTATAGGCAGCCCTCGTTAGCGGAGGCCATACACACGGCCGTCGTATATATAGCCACTTCGTATATAAACACTGTCTAGTTCACAGTATTCTTTAAAAATGTAATAATTCCTATTCCAAGCCAGCTGTAATTACCCATGGGGTTATGGCATATTTTATATAATAATAAATTTGACAAACTGAAAAAATTAATGCGGTGTTTAGGTGTTTAGATTTTTCCGCGAACAACAAACGATAAATTTATCTGTACATTCAAAGGCCTAACTAGTCGGATCGTCGCCGTTTAAAATGTTTCTGTTGCTAAAATAAATTAATGTATAAGCTTATTATCATTCAGTACGTTTATATATTTTTTATGACTTATTTTTTTTCTTTCGATTTACTCTACGTCGCATAGGACGGCCAAGTGTTCTCGTTACACGAGCTTGGCAAATCGCTTTGACATTGCAGATATTCGGGGGTTGCCCATCACGTGACTACAAAACTAATACGTCACACCTCTTCGCTCCAAATAGCCGTTATTTTTTCCTGAATTATGGACCGCTGACATAATTCAATTATTTTTACAAAATATCAGTAATTAGTGGGTTATGGTAGTTATGTAGATGGTTAAATAAAGTACTTTTAGCGACAAATCAAATGTATATATTTTAAGATAATACTTTGTTAGGTCATTAATTAGGTCAACTATCCGTGACAGAGCGCCTTTAAGAGATAAGATCGTAATGATGCTAGGACCTTTACTATAAGGCTGTAATAAACGGTGTTTCTGTCAAGCCTATTAAATAAAATCTCGAGGTGGGCTAGGGAGCAAAGAATTATAATGTGAGATTTCTGCTAATATGCATTATACAGTTGAAAACATTCTAAACAATGCCAGTGAAAGAATTAGTAATAAACACAGAGAAGTTATTGTGTCATCGAAACTTTCGTAAGATACATCGGATGAAAATGTCAAGACCTAAAAACGTTATTTTCAAAGTTCAGACTGTCCCCAAAATAGCCTACAATATATTAAACAGAGCGTGGGGGTGAGGATCTAATAAATATAGCTAATGATTACTAGTGATAAAGGTAAGAAGATAAGTACTTGGGGAACCAGCTGCATATTCCTGTTAGATTTTCTAATTAAACACCTAACTCTGGTCCCACGCTGGTTCTACTCGGTCTCTAGGCCTCTAGCACTGACAGTTCTGATAGCCATTGATGTTTAAGCATTGTAAATGTGTGTAGTTACACGCAAGTAAGACAAAAGCTGGCTGTTGCAAATTTGGCCCAAGATAAATTTAAAAAGAAGAAGAAGGATTTAAGAAAACATAGATACAAAACTATAGGTAAATGAACAGGTGTGCAAATAATAGCATGAAAACAGGGATCTAGCTGAGCGCTTCTGCTGATGTTCTGAAATCATAGAACTAGAAACACCTCCCTGTGGATCCTTATTTTCCCCACTCCAACCAATCTCTCACGATATGATGTATATTAAAGGTCATGATATGTGCTGTCGAGTCTGTGGGAAGTGCATGGGAAATGTATCAAATATCCTCTGAAGATTGTGTTAGAATTAGCAAATGTTTGACATCCAATTACTGATAATTACTTATTAATCAATGTGCTCTAAAGATGGTGGTGGTGGTGGGGGGGGGGGGGGGGGGGGGGGGGGGGGGGGGGGGGGTCCGTGGTTTTTTTTAAAAACTTTATCTTCCTTATTATTTTGGGGGCGGGACGTACTCCAGTGGCAAAGCGCTCGCTTGATGCGCGGTCGGTTTAGGATCGATCCCCGTCGGTAGCACATTGGGCTATTTCTTGTGTAACAAAAACCGTGGTATGTACTATCCTGTCTGTGGGACGGTGCATATAAAAGATCCTTTGCTGCTTATCGAAAAGTGTAGCCCATGAAGTGGCGACAGCAGGTGTCCTCTCTCAATATCTGTGTGGTCCTTAACCATATGCCTGACGCCATATAACAGTAAATAAAATGTGTTGAGTGCGTCGTTAAATAAAACATTTCCTTCCTTCCTTATTCTTTTGTTCCTCAACTATTATTCTATTTCACCATTAAAGTCTAATTATGGGGTTTTGTGTAGACCAGTATCGATCTTATGTTAAAATTAATTCATTTCGAATCGGACATGTATGCCCGTCACACATTTTATGTACGTTCGTCACAATATTTACCAGGTATTAATTAGGCCCAGTTACTTTATTAAATTTTGAATATACAGTGATGCTTTTCCCTGACGTTCAGACTTTATGTAGAAATAGGAATTAATTATATAGTACTAACAATTCACATAATTTTGACAATATGTTGATTATACTGGCTTTTCACTACATGTACGTCCGTCACACGCCTTTGGACTACAATTCCACAATTTCTTTCAAGAAAAAAATGTTTTTAAAGGGTCTAATATAAAACTCTAACTAATGGTTAAATGAAGTCATTCATAAATGTTTTCCTATTTTTCTTTATTTTTTCCTATTTAGTACTTTAGTCGTCCAATGTGTACGCCCGTCACAATGGAATTGCCCATTAATAAAATTAATATCATTGCAAAATAGGAACTTGGTCGGCAGTGAAAAGGATATTAGCGAAGAACTAAACTGTTCTGAAATTAACAGTACTTAACATTTAAAACGTCATAAAATGGTGACCGGCCTCGGTGGCGTCGTGGTTAGGCCATCGGTCAACAGGCTAGTAGGTACTGGGTTCAGATCCTAGTCGAGGCATGGGATTTTTAATCCAGATACCGACTCCAAACCCTGAGTGAGTGCTCCGCAAGGCTCAATGGGTAGGTGTAAACCACTTGCACGACATAACTGGTTCAACAAAGGCCATGGTTTGTGCAATCCTGCCTGTGGGTAGCGCAAATAAAAGATCCCTTGCTGCTAATCGGAAAGAGTAGCCCATGAAGTGGTGACAGCGGGTTTGCTCTCAAAATCTGTGTGGTCCTTAACCATATGTCTGACGCCATATATCCGTAACTAAAATGTGTTGAGTGCGTCGTTAAATAAAACATTTCTTTCTTTCTTTTTTATTTGGACAAACAAATGTGATGGAATCATTTCGTTTCCATCCAGAACTTTTATTACAATTTCTTCGAGATACTGACTTTTATTCAAAATTTTAATTGTATTTATCTATGATATTTGTATTTTTGCACAGTCCTTTACACTGTTTTTATTTACCTGTTGAATTTTTATATTGATGTTGAACATCACTTTATTTGGTTGACTTTACCATAGTTTGACACCCAATAGGCGATGTATTTTTCGAGCTGGGGTGTCGTTAAACAATCATTCATTCATTCATTCATTCATTCATTCATTCCATTTAGTTTTATTTTTTTTATTTGAGTAATTTCAATTTTTTTAGTACTTTAAGATGGGCTTCCATACATTATCAGTTTCCACATCGGCACCTTGTTTTACTAACAGGCCTTGACCTTAAGTGTTTTTCAGTGGTCTCACCCCGGGGTACCAGGTTTTAAAATCTAGATAAGCTTGTTTAAGTGAAATTAATCTAAATTTAAATGGTTGAGCCATTTTAAAGGCATATGCAACTAGATAATGTCCAGTTTTATTCCAGTTAATAAAATAAATTTTTTTAAAACCCCGCCAAAACAGGAAAATGTTTTTAAAGATTTAAAAAAAATAGTGTATTTGTGTATTCCAGATTATGTGTTAAATAACTTTAAAGGGACAGACTAGTTTCAACCAGTGAAAATGGACACAATGTTTGGTTAATATTTGTGTTCTGATAGATACCATGGAGTGATACAAGAGTTTGTGACATTAAAACGGGGAAGTACCCTTAAAATAGACTAGTGCTTGTCTCCATAACCGGTACCTCTCAGGGGTACGTGGTTGTTTCTGTTTGTTTGTTTGTTTGTTGTTTGTTTTTTTTAAATATATGAAGAATGCATTTTGTGGTATTAAAAACATCAGGATGAAAAGAAATAGATAATTTAAACAATAAAATCAAAGTAATGTCTGATTTGGATTTTCCACGGCTCTGACATTGAAACATACACCGTAGTGTCTAACTACAAGGGTCTGTCACGTTAAGGAACTCTGCACACCATTATAGTTATCGACCTAACTTCCCCAAAGGAGACATTCCAAATTCCGCTCTACCAAGAGACCTCGTGTTCTCTTCTGGTCCTCGGGATCAGGCTGTCAGTACTTTCGTGCACTTTCCGGTTTGAGTGTACAAGCCACTTCTTTCCCCTCATCATCTTCAGTCATATACCATTCAGTGTGGAAAATATCAACTAGTCAACACACAAAGAGAGGAACAAGATTATTGAGTAATCATACAAAGGGAGGAACAAGATTATTGAATAATCAAAGTATTCAACGATAATAATAGGCGTCCGACATCTTGGAGGTTTAGATTCCTAATAAAAGTCAGGTAAATACAATATGAAACAACCAAGTAAAATGTTACATAAAGATACAATAAAATGTCATGAAATTACTGGCCACGGAAAACAGAATTTCACGACAAGACAGCTCACATGTTCCACTAATTGCAGGCATGCCGGTAAGTAATGCTGAACCCTGACCTTTGACCCAGAGGAGATACTATTTGGTGAACTGCTACCTATAGGTTTCCATTATAAAAGTCTAAATGTTTAAGTTGAAATACCGATAGTTGTGTTTCGTCAATGTCTAGTTGTTCTCTTTTAGAGTATGTCTCTCACCTGTCTGATCTGTCACCTGGTGTGGATGTCTCTGGTTGCTATGAACCGCGCCCAGTTAGAGGAACCAGACTACAAGGAACTTTCGATGATGGTGTGTCCAAAACAACAAACAACCGAACAGTTTATTGATAGCTTCAAGGTGAATCAATGTTGGCTATCAAATGTCTTATACTGTTTAGGACATCATCATTTAATGTGTAACACTCACACACACACACACACACACACACACACACACACACACACACACACACGCACACACACAGAGAGAGAGAGAGAGAGAGAGAGAGAGAGAGAGAGAGATAGTCTTACTCTCACCCCTTTACTAATGTTATTAAGTATTAGACACGTTCCCTAAATTTGAAATCTAAACAGTAATATAATAAAGTATCATTAAAGACAATAATATTCATCTCCTTTGTCAGGCTTCATCCTTGGCCCAGTGTGCCGTCAGGTGTTTCAAAGAGAAGCTTTGCCAATCCGCCAACCTCTGTTACAGTGACGGCGCTCACTGGTGTACATTGTCAAGAAAGTTTCCATGGGCAGAATGTGCTGGCAACACCGGCAACACTGACTGCCGCTACTTAGTCACAGTAAGTGCTTGGTACTTAGTGACAGTAAGTGCTTGGCAGTTGTCAATGTAGTGATATACAATTTTAATACATGTCAGGTTGGTCTAGTTGAAGCCTGTGTGTGTTTGTGCAGTTTCATTTAATTAGTCCAATTAGTCCCCTACCGGTCCAACCGGAAGGGACTATATGCTTCATCTCCGTCCGTCTGTCTGTCCGTCCGTCTGTCACACATATAGTTTTCCGGATGTCTGTTTTTAGAATGCCTTGATATATTGAACTAACATTTTTAGTATAGCTTTATCATATACCGTTACAGACCAAGGTTGACTTTCATGTCGATTTATGAATGTTTGACAGAGTTATGGCCCTTGAACTTGGGCAATGTAAAAATGTGTTTTCGGGACTTTTTTTCCAGAAGACATTGAGATATTGAACTGAAATTTTGTGTATAGATTTACTGTTACCGATTAAGTTTAACATTCGTGGCAATTTACCAAATGAGTTATGGCCGTTGAACGTAGGAGATATGAAAATAATTTTTCTGAACTTTTGTTTTACAATGCCTAAAGATATTGAGGTGTAATTTTGTATATAGCTTTATCATGTACTGTTACTGATCAAGTTTAACTTTCATGGTGATTTACAGAGGTTTGTCTATTTCTCGTTCCATCCAGTGCTCCAAATCTGATGTAACAAAGGCCGTGGTATATACAATTCTGTCTGTGGGATGGTGCATATAAAAGATCCCTAGCTGCTAATCGAAAAGAGTAGCCCATGAAGTGACGACAGCGGATTTCCTCTCAATATTCTTAACCATATGTCCGACGCCATATAACCGTAAATAAAATGTGTTGAGTGCGTCGTTAAATAAAACACGTCCTTCCTTCCTTATTATGTCCAAGATTTGTGTTAAAACGGGAATACACGTAAATGAAGATGCGCGGTATAACCGGTATGCCACAATATAACGTTTGACCAATACGTATCGCAATATTTTTCTAGCGTACTGATATATTGTGCTTATATATTTCGTACTTGTAGGTCACACGTATTTATAAGGGTACGAGACGGGGCGGATGGGGGCAACTGCTCCCCCACATGATACAGATATCCGGGCAAAATGTGCTAACCTGAGACCTTTTTACCATGCATGTCCATCATTCTACCCTCAAAATTAGTTGTAATCCGTGTAAAAATGATTAGTGATTCGTTTACATTTCAATATAGCTGTTTGGTAGTAATGCTAATATGAATAAATGTTGTTATGCAGATTTCCTGAGAAAGTGCAAATGAAAGTTCGCTTGCTGTTAATGGAAAACATGTTATGTGATTAAAACTGCAATTAATATCCGTGTTTTTTCTTCAGAAAACGCCGTGTTTGAACGGTGGCACAGCTAATGGGACCGGCCAGTACTGCATGTGTCCCTCGGTGTACACAGGAGAATTCTGTGAGCGGTTTTACTATGGTAAGAACCAGGGTTCCACCACTTAAATTATAGGGAATAGCGGATGGTACACATATTTAAAACAGTTAAACAAACGTACTTAATGTATATGCATAGCGGTAGAAGTAAACATTAAGAGGATAGGGACTAATTGTCGCCGAGATACTAAAATATAGGTCGCATTATGCTGTTTATTATTATTTATTTTTTTTACGAATACCACTTCTATTGCTGTTGAGATTATATTACAAAACTATTTGGTTATTTGCAGACTGCTGGGAACCTGGTGCAGTTTCCTATGGAGAGACCTGGATACAACGCGGTGGTCACCCTCCATTTGAACCATGGTGTTACTATGGTGATACGTTTGTCCTGAGAGTATTGATTGGGCATTGGCTAACCGACGACTTCGCACTTAACAAAACCTTTGACGAATACAAAACTCGTTTCCTCATACATAGTTATTTCAACGGGGGATTAGAGACTATCCATACTGCGACGAGTCAGGCTCATTATACCCTAAAATTAAAGGTCCATGTATCAATACCTTTTAAAGTAATAACAACCTATTACCACAACTTCACTCTGGCATCTGCGAGCCAGCGATATCGTCTGGACTATCTGTCTGTGACTGGAGGACCAGACGGGCTGGCTGCGATGAAGGGACGACCTTTCAGTGCTGTCGGGAATGATCCGGATGGATGCGCACAGAGGCACAACGTGGCGTGGTGGTACACCGCCGATTGCCAGACTCCCATGGTCTACAATGACAATGAACAAATTTCGTTCCCGGATGAAAATGATCGTAGCATTTTTAAGGATTGTGAAGCCTTATATATGTATCTCGTCTTCGAAGGTTTAAAATAAATGTATCCTTTGCGCAGTTTCAAAAGCTATTGCAAATAGAATTTGATGCTCAAATGCTTGTAGACGTGAAGGATGCAACGTCTTAGGAATTAAGATTTTGAAATAAGTCAATACGACGATGGCAAAGTCTCAGAAATTATCTCCCCCCATAGAGGTCGCGTCGTTACTATACATACTATAGTATCGCTTTAAACAGCTGTTCGGTAGTGTGATTTGAAGCCACTGGTCGTATACAATTACTTTGTTAACCACTGTACGGACAGGAAAAATGGTCATTTTTTATCAGACGATGAGGCATTGCACAAAGAATGTGGAGACTGCATAACGAATCTATTATGTGACAAAATACAATTTTTTTTTTAAAATGCGTGAATCACTGGAAACGAGAAGTTTGAAATAAGTCAATACGACGATGGCAAAGTCTCAGAAATTATCTCCCCCCATAGAGGTCGCGTCGTTACTATACATACTATAGTCTCGCTTTAAACAGCTGTTCGGTAGTGTGATTTGAAGCCACTGGTCGTATACAATTACTTTGTTAACCACTGTACGGACAGGAAAAATGGTCATTTTTTATCAGACGATGAGGCATTGCACAAAGAATGTGGAGACTGCATAACGAATCTATTATGTGACAAAATACAATTTTTTTTGTTAAATGCGTGAATCACTGGAAACGAGAAGTTTGTATCATGTATGCCATTCCCAAAAACCTATTTATTCTCGGTTTTAATTTTTTTATTATTTATATATTATTTGAATAAAATCTAGTTGAAATATAATATTTTCTTCATTTTGTGTATGCTATGTGGACATTTGTTTATTTGTGTTTTGTTCAATGCTTTTTGGTGAGGGGGAGGGTTTTGGTTGGTTCGTCCTACCCCCCATGACATTGATCATGTTTGTTGTCGATTATTAATTAATTAATTAATTAATTTATTATTTTTAATAATTTCACAAAACTAAAAGAATGAATGAATGAATGAATGAATGTTGAACGACACCCCAGCACGAAAAATACATCGGCTATTGGGTGTCAAACTATGGTAATGCAAATAAAGTGATGTAAACTAAAAAAAAGTTAACGAAAGAGTGTTTTAGAAACAACACACTTTTAAAAAAATTCTGTACAGGGCCATCGGAGTGCATTTGAAAGTGGGGATGGGGTGGGGGTACTAGTAGCGTGTTGTTAATTCAAAGGTCGTGGTGTGTGTGTGTACGAGAGAGAGAGAGAGAGAGAGAGAGAGAGAGAGAGAGAGAGAGAGAGAGAGAGAGAGAGAGAGAGAGAGAGAGAGAGAGAGAGAGAGAGAGAGAGAGAGAGAGAGAGAGAGAGAGAGAGAGTGAGAGAGAGAGAGTGAGTGAGTGAGTGAGTGAGAAAGTACGTATATGTATTTGAGGGCCAGAACCTGTTAGTTGGGGTTCGGAGGCATGCTCACCCGGAATAAGCTTAAATGTCAGATGTTAACATAGGGCCTTTTGAGCATAGTAACAGGAAAAAAGAGGACACCATGGCCCTATCGGCCCTCACCTCTTCTGCAGCCCCTAATACACAATTTGAAGAAAACAAAATTGTTCAAGACATGCAAATAGTATATATACAATATAGACATAGAATAGTGAAGATGTGGTGTGCCCATTAAGGCAGTAACAATATTTGTTGAAACAGACCCTACCTAAACAAAAATGACTTACCCTAAGTATTTTTCCCTATTTTTCTAAAATTATTTTCGGTTAAAAAGAGTACAAATGTAGGGTTTTTTTACAAACTTTAGACTGGCCCTACCTAATATGTTTTAGTCATGTTCCCAGATATTTGTTTAGGCGCAAGGCAGAATGAAATTTTCTTTTCTTCATTTGTTAAAACTCTGTATTTGATTATGCGTTTGTTAATCTGTCTATTGGGTCCTACTAGTTGGGTACCTCTTTTGTAAGTTGTAATATGTATGTAGGATGCATTTTCTTGTATACTAAATATATCTGAAATTATTGAACAAAAAACACTACCAAAGGATACTGTGATGGTGGTGTAAACAAACAACTCCAATGAAAGTGAAAATGCTGAAATTAAAGCAATTGGTAGGAGTAGCCTGTGTGAGTCAGTAATCTATGCCAAGTGTCAAAATGACCATGGGCCAAAATTATGAAGGCTGTTTTTCTGAAACACAGATGTTTAGCACCAAATTTAAAATGTGCTGAGATGTTTTTGTTATTCTAAAGAGACCGAAGAGCTTGTTTTGCAATGTGAGGTTTGATTAAATACTTGAGGCATAACAGAACAAACAGTTTGTTTTTTGCTACTGACCCAAAAACAAATTGACCATAACAATAAAATACTTTCCAAATTATAATCTAGAATTTATTTACATAAATATCCTGAAACTGGAAATTTTAATATTTCTTCAGTTTATGTGTTACCTTTTAAAATAAATGGATTTTTTTGTGTGTTTTTTTTTCTCTTTTATTATTATTTTTGTTGTTGTTGCCAATCTAGACTATTTTGAACAAATGTAGCAAAACCCCAACATTTTATTCTGCAGTGACTGTTAAGTCGTAAAACAGTTATAATACTTTTACTTTTTGGGGGAGTATGTTGACTACATTATAATAAATTCTAGCATAGCATTGAGAAAACCCACACTTTTGGACTGAAAATGTAAATACCAGATAGTTATCGTGTATTTACAAATACATGTACATGCTAAGCAAGTAACTCTGATCATATATTGAACATGAAACAAGCCATGTTTGAATACTGCATTTAATGCATCTGTTGTAATTAGTGTTAAGTTAATTGGTGTTGTACCTACATTCACTTTAAAGGGACATTCCTGAGTTTGCTGCAATTATTAAGATGTTATCGACTAACAGTGACTTTGTAACGATTGTAATTACATATCAAATATATTTTTCTGCATAAAATATTAGTGGCTGTATATTAAACGTGTTTCTGATATTTCTAATAGTTGTACTTGGTTAAATTTCATTTTTTCATACATACGAAATTATTTGAAGACAAAATCCAGTTTGGGCTTCTTACAAATATCAAGACGACCAGAAACACATTGAATATACAGACACCGATATTCTAAATAAGAAAATATATTTAATAGAAATATTTTATTAGTCGGAAACATCTTACAATGCAGGAAACTCAGGAATGTCCCTTTAAACTATTAGTAAACCATAAGTGTACTTTTATATATAGAGGAGTACACTTGTACAGGTAGAGGCCTATGTGAAGAAGAAAACCCTATGTAAGTGAGTCATAATTATTTCTTCCTGCATCTGGTTTTAGAGATCCACATTTGTAAAATACCAGTATTTTGTGTCTTTAATTTATAATGTATTACTCTTACAGCCTTTGGAGAGAAACAAAGTCTAAAGCAGTTTTCAATTGCTGTTAATTTCATTATTAGTGGAAATCATGGAAAGTCATGAATTTTCTTGGCAAATAAGTGTATGAACCAATGATTAAGATAATTTACAGTGGACTTTTCTTAAGTAGAATATTTAGATACGGTATGTTAAATGCATTTGTTAAAACAGGCTCAGTGAAATCAGAATTCCTATCAAATTATGTCATTTTGTACACACAAATTAAATTATTTACATTAACAAAGTATAAATATTCCAAATCAATACCAGTATCATTTCTAATTTCATGTAAATACGCATGAAAAAGCATTGTTATATTTCTACTTACATGTGAAAAAGAAAAAAAAAACATTAACAACAACAAACCCCAGTATATTTAATATTTAAAATTTCCTATTTATTTTTCATCATTTGAAATTTAATATTTATTTCTGTAATTATATGTATGTTATTGATTTTATTTAATTTAATTTTATTACATGTATACATATGTACTTTTTTAATTTTTGATTTTACATTGAATATATTAGATTATTGCCTTATTCACTTGGTGTCATTTATTAAACGCTAAGATCGCATCGTGCAACGCGGCCGAGGCTATTAAAGGGACTGTCCTGAGTTTTGATTTTGTAACCTAGTCTGGAATTGACAGTCCTCCTTGCGGCGGTGCAAGAGGGATAAAATAGTCAGTAAACGATCTCCTCGGGAGTGTATATGACAGAAGCGGTCTTGTTGCATCTTCCTTTACTGTTGTTATAAGCGACCTTCGTGTGATAGGCCTCAGATTACAGGTATCTTCCCATTTGGTTGTCCGGAAATTTGTCCGCGCAAGTACTCTGCTGTTTGACTGATTAGTTCATGGCAGACAGCTATGAAGTGGCAACTATTTGACTTAAGTGACAGTGGAGAGCATGTAGTTTATTTCATGGCAGACAGCTATGAAGTGGCAACTATTTGACGTAAGTGAGTGTGACAGGGGAGAACATCTAGTTTGTACATTTGTGTAACTTGTTGACATAGAAGACATTTTTGTGGTAATTCCGGCCCATGCAAACGTAGTGCTTTCTGTGTAAAATGGATGTACTCAGGCCAGGTTTAGAGGGTGTGTTTATTTAAACCAATATCCTGGGAGAAAGAGCTGGACAACAGGGGTTGTCCTTTTCAGGGTATGTGTCTCCCAGGCAGGCAAAGGTACAAACAAAAATCCACGGGCCTGCTGATATTAATAAAAATGTTATAGCCACTTGGGCTATATAGAAACATATAGCGTAATTAATTGTGGTCTGTGGCCAGCTTCTGGAGCCGCCATATTGAATAAACGCTGGTTGTTATGAAACCAAGCAATCGTCCTTTGTTTATGCTCGAATGATAGAAACATCCTGAGAGATTTTACCACTCCAGTCATAATTGTGTACTTAGACAATAACAGGTTAACGACTAAGCGTATTGGGTTTTTCCATCGAACGTAAGAACGGAAAACTCCACGATACTTGCTTGCTACAATTTTATAATACACTGGTTGGAGAGTTGCAATTTCCCATACGGCGGACACTTTGACAGATTCTGAATGTATCATTTAGTGTAGTAGAGTTATGGTATAATAGTGCAAAATGTGATACTAACATGCTACTTTGCACACAGTTAGGCCATCATGTGCAGGGTAAAACTTGATACAGTGACCCCTATTGACCAGATGACGTCACAATTCAAAATGGCCACCAATTAACGATTTCTCACTCAGTATCACATTTTAAAGTGTAAGGTATAAAATATAAACTCCAATGACACATTGAAAACAAAAATATGCTGAACAACTAAAGAAACGCGTTTAATGACAAATAACGTATATATATATATATATATATATATATATATATATATATATATATATATATATATATATACTACTCAAAAGAATTTTAGGGTCAGACGATATTTTCGACATTATTTTCTGAATGTCAATTATATTAGCTAGACCATAATGTCACGCATGGTATTGTTCCATTTTGACGAAAGTGGGTCTAAGCAACCCATAAATGAATTAAAATCCACTGTCATTGACACTGTCGACTAGTTCTAATGGCGAAAACATGCTTACATTTGCACGTAAATTAGGGCGAAAGCGAAAGGTCTGCTAAGTGCCCATAACTTGCTTTTTCACAAAGCGCTTCATTTGCACGCTTTGCATGTGTATTCCATGTTCCCAATGCTGAATTTCCGTATAATTGGAGCTTGCGTTCATGTACGGTGCACACTCCAAATTCGACAATGGTACGACGTCAACTGACTATCGAAGATCGAGGAAGGGCTATTGCTTGGCTTCAGGATGGCAATACGCAAAGAAATGTTGCTCTGAGACTTGGTGTCAGTCAGAGTGTCGTTGGCCGACTGTGGCAACGGTACCAAGCAACGAATTCTGTTCGAAATCGTCCACGTTAGGGAAGACCCCGAAGCACTAGAAATCGAGAGGACCGCTACATCACCAATATGGCTCTACGTCAACGCATAACCACTGCACGCCGATTACGTGACAATCTGAGGACTGCGACTGGAACTCGAGTGTCTGATCAAACCATACGCAATCGTCTGAGAGCCAATAATCTACGCTGCCGTCGCCAGGCTGTTCGACCACCACTCCTACCACGTCACAGAACGGCCAGACGTCACTGGTGCACGCTTCATCTGCGGTGGCAACATGTTCAGTGGGGTCGAGTGATGTTCACTGATGAGTCCAGGTTTAGTCTCCAGTTCAACGACGGTCGGGTTCGTGTCTACAGACGCCTGGGGAGCGCTTCGCTGACGTTAACGTTAGACAACGTCACCGGTTCGGTGGTGGCAGCGTCATGGTGTGGGGCGGCATCTCTATCCACCACAGGACCCCCCTCTATGTGGTGGATGGCAATCTGAATGGAATCCGCTATCTGAATGAGATTATCCGGCCGTTGGTTCTCCCAGGCCTTCAGCAGATTGGCGGCGGGGCAGTTCTGCAGGATGACAATGCCAGACCCCACCGCGCCAGGGTGGTAACGGACTTTCTCAGACAACAAGGTATCGCCAGGATGGATTGGCCAGCATATTCGCCTGACTTGGCCCCAATAGAGCACGCCTGGGACGAATTAGGCAGGAGAGTTCGGGATAACCATGCCCCTCCGGCCAACCTTCATGATCTGGGTCAACTTCTTATGACAGAGTGGCAGGCCATTCCCCAAGAGTTCTTCAGACGTCTGATCAACAGCACGAGGCAACGATGTGTCGAGTGTATTCGCGCCAGGGGTGGATTCACACACTATTAAACGAATGTTCTAATGTGTAAAATCATGTTTGACAACCTTCAACTTTGGCAGCATGTCATGTGACTTTCTTGTATACAGTGACGTTTATTTGTGTGGTTTTTTTGTAAATATGGAACAATAAATTAAATTTTTGGTGTAGTTTACATCATCAATCTAATACACTCTGAAACTTATTTGGTTATAAATTTTTGACCCTTAAATTCTTTTGAGTAGTATATATATATATAAACGCTTTCTCTGCAGTATGCCACCAAAATTAAATCATTACCAAAACATCCAACGGTGTTTGATAAACAAATATATGGAGTTGTTTGATGCAAGGCCAAATGCTATTCGTACATTTGGTCATCGCATTCAGCTTTTTGGGGTTTTTTCGATTTCCAACATTGATTTAGCATAAATGTTGGAAACTCCTTCATATTTTGTTTTACCACCTTGGTGTATTACATCATGTAAAATTGTTTTTTCTTGCGCATCTGAAGAAAGATGGGGCGGGACGTAGCCCAATGGTAAAGCATTCGCTCGATGCGCGGTTGGTCTGGGATCGATCTCCGTCGGTAGGCCCATTGAGCTTTTTCTCACTCCAGCCAGTGAACCACGATTGGTATATCAGAGGCCGTGGTATGTGCAATCCTGTCTATGGGATGGTGCATATAAACGATTCCCGTTCTGCTAATCGAAAAGAGTAGCCCATGAAGTGGCGACAGTGGGTTTCCTCGCTCAATGTCTGTCCGGTCTTTAACCATATGTCCGTCGCCATATAACCGTAAATGAAATGTGTTGAGTGCGTCGTTAAATAAAACATTTCCATTTCCATTTCTGAAGAAAGATCGAACAGATGCCGTTGTGTACAAGCAAATGAATGAATTAATGAATATTGAATGAATGAATGAATGAATGAATGAATGAATGAATGTTTAACGACACCCCAGCATGAAAAATACATCGGCTATTGGGTGTCAAACTATGGTAATGAAAACAAATAAAGTGATGATCAACATCAATATAAAAATTCAAGATTTAAATAAAAACAGTGTAAAGAACTGTGCAAAAATACAAATAGCACAGATAGATACTGACTTTTACTCAAAATTTCAAAGAGAATGTTACTGCACCACGGTGAGGTTACGCACAGGGGAATGAATGTTTAACGACACCCCAGCACGAAAAATGCATCGGCTATTGGGTGTCAAACTATGGTAATGCAAACAAATAAAGTGATGATCAACATCAATATAAAAATTCAAGATTTAAATAAAAACACAGTGTAAAGAACTGCAAAAATACAAAGTGCTGAATTTTATATCATTGTTGCGCATCACTTTGTTTACATTTACCAATTTGACACCCAATAACCGATTTATTTTTCGTGTTGGGGTGTCGTTAAACATCTATTCTATTCTATCATATTCTATTATACCATAACTTTACTACATTAATATATGGGGTACAAACACTCAGACATATCGATCGTAATCTACACCATAATTCAATCTGGTTCTTTATGTATGTACCGACAGTTACATCCGGTGAGTATAACCTTCGATCAAAGAGTTCTAATCTATAACAAAGTTTCGTAATCAATTATTCCTGAAGTTTGTCATAACAAAGGAAGAATAAAAGAAAAATTAATTCACACAATATTTGTCGATACATCCATTGCACCACAACTGGTCAAAAGCCGTGGTATGTGTTTTCCTGTTTGTGAGAAAGTGCATATAAAAAAATCCCTTGCTGCCAATGGCAAAATGTAGCTCATTTCTTCTGATGACCACTGTGTAGTATCGTACACAGATTGCGAGCTCTGAAGCGAGGGGAACGTAAACATCAACTCACCAAGGTACGTTATTTCACGTTCTCTTTGACTTAGTGACGATTTACGTTGCACTAAATCATACTATTACTTGTTGGATAATCTGCGAATATATTTCCTTCGTCGGAAAGCCATTTGAAACGACAGACCTTTTATTGTTGCATAAATAACAGGTGGCTCATCGTCAATTTGACGATATCCTGTCAAAAGTGTCCATCTAATAAATAATCACAGGGACTTGGATACAAAACAAGACATTTAAATTATCCTTGGATCGTCTCAACCATACCGTGCAAGTTACAATATCCACACATTCGTATTCTTTGTTATAATCGGCTAAAACTAAAAACTGATGTGTACTGCAAATTGAGATTGAGTACTGTTTATTGCAATGTATCAAATGTTATGTGTACTGCAAATTGTTTTGTTTTGTTATCACCCAGTATAGTCTGTTTTCATTAATAGTTAAAAGTGAACACTAAAAATTACTATTGACTTCAGTTAGGTTTTCGAAAATACGTTACGTCTTGGAAACCATAGATAATTGTAAAATGTCTATTTATTTCATTTTAGGGAATGTGCAATGCTGTACAAGTGTTTCTCCTGCGAATCATATTATTAGTCGTTTTCAAAAATAAAAACCATTCGACCATCAATCACAGTCAGCATATTTTAAAGATAACAAAATGCAAACAGTTTTAAAATTATCACTTTCAATGTTATGCCTGATACTTGACACTTACAAACTGTTTGCCATGAAATAATCACAGTCAAACATCAGACTACTTGCGTGGACAAATTTCCGGATTTTCCACAACCAAATGGGAAGATAACTGTGATCTGTGGCCTATCAGTCCATCCCGCCCCCCCCCCCCCCCAAAAAAAAAAACAAAAACAATTGGCCCACACTAATGCATTCAAATGATATACATATTAAAGCAATGCTCAGTAAGTATCGGGATATCACCTTAAAATGAGAGTATACAGAGACTGTGTTAAAACACCTACCACAGTGTCTTGCCATGGCCAATTTGAGCAATAGAAACTTGAGGGACACCAACTTCAAAATGTAATATTTTTTATCAAATCTTAGAATTTCTTCATAGAATAAACAGCTAGTTTGATATACCAGTCGTTATCAACTGGCTGGACGAGAAATAATCCAATGGGCCCACCGACGTGGATCGACCCCAGACCAACCGCGCATCAAACGAGTGTTTTACCACTGGGATATGTCCCGCCCCCTGTGCTTTTCATATCATTATACTTACTGGTGCTGTGTTGTAGCTTTGCTAACCAGGCGCGTGCGCAGGGGGGGGGGGGGGGGGGGGGGGGATTTTGGGGGTCGAACCCCCCCCCCCCTGCTCAAGGCGAATTTTTTTTTCATATCCCGATTTTTTACATTCCTGTGAATCCTGGGGTAAATTTTTCAAAATGTTCGGGGGAAGGGCCCCCCAGACGCCCAGCCACGGGCTTCGCCAGACACCTTGACCCCCCCCCCCCCCTTGCAAATTTTTCTGCGCACGCCCCTGCTACCTTCAGTTGGCGCCCACATTGATGGGTATGCATGCACTGTTTGATTGTTTTTAAACATTAATTCTAACGTTTTATCATCTGAATGAATTTTGTTTTAGTGTTTTCAAATGCACAGTCTTCAGAAATGTGTCACGCCTCAGGTCATTGTGATGTTGCCTTTTATAACAAGTACGAGCAGGGGCGTAGCGTGATCTGGACCTGGGTTGGGGGGGAGGGGGGGGGGGTTCGAATATGAACCAAGTGGACCCTTTTTCTATTTTGTGTTGCACCACCAGAAACTCCATATGTATAAACCTGTATGTTTTAGTGCTGAAAGCGGACCATTTGCTTCATCCGAACCCCCCCCCCCCCCCAAACGAGTGTTTTGCCACTGGAATACGTCCCGCCCCTAGTGCAGTTCAATTATTAAACTCAACTTCGATATTGATTGACCCTATCGGAGTTAGGTACTTTGATGTTTAATCCAATATAATTACATCGATGAACCCCTTTTAGAAAATGAGTCTAAACAGAAGTCGATTTGAGCCAGAACATTCGCTAGTTTTCAATAATTTTAAGTAACATCAAAGAACAAAACAATATATGTGAACAACGGACATAATCGATTTCCATTTTTCTGGACTAGTTATTAGCAACATTCCAATCAATAGTGTCTGTAGTCAGTACCAGGTTAATGACATAGCTTCTCGGCTTGTTTTATTGAAACGAACGAACGAACGGAAAACTCAACGGCGTCTGCTTCTTTGTTCCACATATAGTACACTTTTGTGCGGAACTAGGGCTGTTACACCAACATCCCATTTAAAGGGACATTCCCGAGTTTGCTGCAATTTTTAAGATGTTATCGACTAACAGAGACATTTTCACGATTGTAATTACATATCAAATATATATTTCTGTATAACATATTAGTGGCTGTATATTAAACGTGTTTCTGGTCGTTCTAATACTTGTGACCGGCCTCGGTGGTGTCGTGGTAGGTCATCGTTCTACAGGCTGGTAGGTACTGGGTTCCGATCCCAGTCGAGGCATGGGATTTTTAATCCAGATACCGACTCCAAACCCTGAGTGAGTGCTCCGCAAGGCTCAATGGGTAGGTGTAAACCACTTGCACCGACCAGTGTCCATGGTTTGTGCTATCCTGCCTGTGGGAAGTGCAAATAAAAGACCCCTTGCTGCTAATCGGAAGAGTAGCCCATGTAGTGGCGACAGCGGGTTTCCTCTCAAAATCTGTGTGGTCCTTAACCATATGTCTGACGCCATATAACCGTAAATAAAATGTGTTGAGTGCGTCGTTAAATAAAACATTTCTTTCTTTCTTTCTAATATTTGTACTAGGTTTCATTTTATTTCCTAAAATATTTTGTTTTCGTACGTACGAAATTATTTGAAAACAAAGTCCAATTTGGGCTTCCTACAGATATTAAGACGACCAGAAACACATTGAATATACCGACACTGATATTCTAAACAAGAAAATATATTTAATATGTAAGTTTAATCGTAGAACTATTTTATTAGTCGGACACATCTTACAATGCAGCAAACTCAGGAATGTCCCTTTAAAGGTCTGGGTGTGTAGCCACTGTAAGATGCTTCTGACTAACAGAGCCTTTTTGGCCACTAAAATTACATATTAAATACATTTTCTTGTTTAAATAAAAATACAAAGAGTGTTTTGTTTAATGACATCACTATAGCATATTGATTGAATAATCATCGGCTATTGAAAGTGAAACATTTGGTAATTATGATATATAGTCTTAGAAAGAATGCCCGCTACGTCCCCACTCCCCTTTTACCAGCAAGGAATATTTTATATGCACCATCCCACAGACAGGATAGCACATACCACAACATTTGATATACTAGTCGTGGTGCATTGGCTGGAACGAGAAGTAGCCCAATGGGTCACCGACGGGGATCGATCCTAGATCGACCGCGCATCAGACGAGCGCTGTACTACTGTGCTACCTCCCGCCCACTTTCTTGTTAAGAATACTAGTGTATTAATATCCAAGGAGTTTGTGGTCGTGTGGTAATGTTTATAGAACGCATTGTCCATTTCCATCGTTATATATATTTTTTTCGTACGTACTACAAATATTATGCCGATACTGGTATTGTAAATTGGAACATATATTCAATATATGACAGCAAACCCAGTCGAGCACGGTTTTGTCGATATATCGTTTGTATCGCAATGGCTGGCCAGTCCCGCCTAAAACGTGTATTAACTATCATATTTTCATCTCGGTTGAGTCGATACGAATGAGTTGATTATGTTTTTGTCGAAAACATTTTGGGCCCCAAATTAGACTTTTATTTGGAAAAATATCTTAGTGTCGATATTAATATTATGTGTTAGAATAAATAAAATATTTAAAAAGGTACATATGAATTGCGCGATCTAAAATCAATACCGTACACGTATTGTGAGAACATAACCAAGAATCAAAAGAGTTGCAGACATTGGACTATAAACATATATGATTTGTAATGATTATAACAGTTCACATGTTAGATGACACAACGTTAAACGGCATTAAAAGGTCTCAACAAGCTTAAAAGGAAACGTTTGTAGACAACGATTTTTATCCCCCAAACATAGATTGAGCACAGTGATTTATTTATCATCGGCTACCGGATGTCAAACATCTGGTAATTTTTACATGTATATACTCGAAGAATGGAAACCCGCTACATTTTGTCATAAGTAGCATGGGCTATTTTATATGCACCATCCCACAGAGATGATAGCACATACCACATCCTGTGATATTAGTCAGAGAGCCAGAGACAATAACGTTTAATTTTATCTGGTTTTCAATCTAATATAACATTTAAAAATTTGCGCTGTAAATCTTGGATGTCTTTAACTGGTGAATGTGGAATGGATGAAAATAAATTATTTAATTTAGCTATGATTAAGAATGCTAAAACAGTGTTTTTCAACCAAATTGTCATGAGATTTTTAATGGAATTGATTGGTTTTGGATAAGTAGCTTCAACCACATTTTATAAATCTCTATCAAAATTAATACCTACTAACGTAAATACACTGGTGGCACCTAAGTCTGGTCACCTAAACATTTGTGTTATATTTTTGAAGGGACATTCCTGAGTTTGTTGCATTGTAAGATGCTTCCGACTAATAAAATATTTCTACGATTAAACTTACATATTAAATACATTTTCTTGTTTAGAATATCAGTGTGTGTATATTTAATGTTTCTTGTCGTCTTAATATTTGTAAGAAGCCGAAACTGGATTTTGTCTTCAAATAATTTTGTACATACGAAAAAATAATTATTTTAGGAAACAAAATAAAATTTAACCTAGTACGAATATTAGTACGATCAGAAACACGTTTAATATACAGCCACTAATATATTATGCACAAAAATATATTTTAAATGTAATTGCAATCGTTAAAAGTCTCTGTTAGTCGATAACATCTTAAAACATTGCAGCAAACTCAGGAATGTCCCTTTAAGTTAAAATCTTTCTTTAAAAATAGTTGTTTCATCGCCACAGTACAATGGAACAATAAACATGTTACTACTGAAAGTTATTTTAATTTTAATGTTTTTAAACTCAAGTAATGAGCGCATTTTTAGTAGGACTCCCCTGTATTTACTGGCCTACATGACGGCACATAAGTCTGCGCAGCAAACATTAAAACAATAGCAAATAAATAATGAATCCGACTTTTTGTAAGTTCTAACCAACAAACACTTCCTGTTATAGTCTGTTTCAGAAACATTTAGATTATGCAAATGAGATAAATATAAATGGTGTTCCATGCTCCTTATTTTGGACAACACAAAATGATAATATAAAAAAGCCAATGTCAAATATTTTGATCATTATTCAACAAAAGTTGTCTGTTATTAACTACATGAACACAAATAGTGTTCGTTAGATATATAGGACAATCAGTGATAATCTTGAAACAGACTATAGCTAAAATAGGCAATGCTGTAAGTGCAGAATCAAACTCTGTGTGCAGCCATTTGCATTGTGTCACTCGGAGGGAAATTCAAAGTATGCTTGGATGTTTACGTTAACAGATAAAATAAAACGTTCATTTTATTTATGGATTCATAAATTACAATAAGGTATGTATTGAAGCTTCCCTGTGAACGTGTGTAAGTTGGTATACAAGGTTAATCATTACAGCGTTGACAGACACGTATTGACAAGTGATACAAAAACACGTTGATCGAGGCTGACAAAAAGGATACTTTTAGTGCATTAATTCAGAGGGTTTTTTTTCAATCAAATTGTTATCTACCGTTTTTAATCAAGATGTGTTGTTTTGACAACGGTTTTATGAATTAAATTAATGTTGTTTGTTTGTTTACAAACATACCCCAACATTTGTTTCAAGACGTAATGTAACGTAATTAATGTGCGCAGACTTTTGTGCCGCGCAGACTAAGGTGACATGAGTGTATTTTTGTCCATTCAAAATTGCATTCTTTACATATCTTATATTTGTGTCTTTCTTGGATTCTATCCAGATTAATTTTGTTTGATCTTTTTTCCTTTTTTTTTAAGTTCAGCAAAACGTGCATAAAATTTAAATACATTTACAACTGCATATAGGCTTTTTTCAGTTCCGTCTAATACAATTGTTGTATCATCTGCAAATTGAGATAATAAATATTCAGTGTTTCCAATTTTAATACATTTTATATTTTTATTTTTATTTATTAGACTAGTATGGATTTCTCAAATGAGAAAAAAATATGGCAAAAGTTGATCGCCTTGTCTACAACCTCGAAGTAGTCTAACGAATGGAGTAGCAAAAACATTTACTAGCACACTAGAGTGGGCACCTGTCTGAAACAAGCAAATCCATTTTAATTTATCGACCAAGAACAAAAACCTTTAGTGTTTCAGAAATAAAATTCCAGTCTACAGAGTCAAATACTTTCCCAAAATCAAATAATAAAAGTAATTCAGGAATTTATTTTATTTCTGTAATACCTATGTTATCATATATAACTGGTAGGCACACTTATTATTCTTCGCCTATTATTTCAGGCAATGTAGATAGAATCCTATGAGCAATTGCCGCTGATGCTATTTTATGTGTAACATTTAGTAGGGATATAGTAGTCTCAAATTTGTAATACATTTTTGGGGGTTTATTTGGTCTAGAATACATGTTATTAAACCTTTTTTGTGTGTCTAATCGAAATTTCTCCATTTGTATATGCATAATTTAATGACCTAATTAAAAAGAGTCCCAGAACCTGCCAACATGTTTTGAAAAATTCTACTATAAAACCACAGGGGCTAGGGATTTGTTTTTCATATTAGAGCAGACACTACTACGCCATATGATAATTTACCTTAAAGTGTTTTTGGTGTATCTAAATTAAGCTTTGTTCTGATCGAATATTGAAATAATTTATTTAAATCTACATCTGCTATATGTTTTTAGAATACAGTTTTTCATTAACAAAAAAATATGTTTTGTTTCGTTTTAAGGGACATTCCTGAGTTTGGTGCATTGTAATATGTTTCCGACTAATACATATTTCTTCGATTAAACATATCAAATATAATTTCTTGTTTATAATATCAGTGTATGTATATTCAATGTGTTTCTGGTCGTCTTAATATTTGTATGAAACCCAAACTGGATTTAGTCATCAAATAATTTCGTGAATGAATGAATGGATGAATATGTGTAACGACACCCAAGAAAAAAACCCCACATCGGCTATTGGGTGGCAAACAACGGTAAATTCAAAAATGTATAATCAATATCAATATAAAAAAGAGGCAAAGAACTGTGAATGATCAATATCAATAAAGAGGAGGTAAATAACTGAATGTATGAATGAATGACTGGATGGATGGACGGATGTTTATCGACAATCCAGCACGAAAAATACATTGGCTGTCAAACGTAGTCTACTAGTTATGTCGGATGGCCTCTAGCTGTTAGAAAAACGTTAAACTCGTTTATTTCCGTGTGTCGGACTTCCTTATTGGATACTGTGGTACATATTCTACTTGTAAGGGTATATGGTAGACTTCAGTTGGTGCGACTCGGATGACATGACGATAATGTAAGATACTGTTTGGTATGGGTATCATGGGAGTATGGGCTCCCAATGTTGTAGGTTGAGGGCAGGCTGATTTTTGCCCGAATTCAATCCAGAAATGTACGAATCTGGATAAGAACATTTACTCATATTAACATTTCTGTCAAACAGCTATATGGGGTTGTAAACGACTCGCTACGCAGTTTTACATGAATTACAACTAATATTGTGGGTATGGGTATTTGACAAAATAATGGTTGATTCGATGAATGTCTATCCAATGCCTCCTCAATAGGAAGACAGTCGCTCCACAGGACATCCTTTACTGAACATTTCATCCGTATTGCAACGCCACAGAGGACTGCTACTACCAGACTAGTTTACGAAATCAAAACTAGTATCGGTCAGAGCTCATTATATTAAGTGCAGTTGTGATAGCATGCACTCACGAGTCACTGTCATAACAGTGATAATACCAGGTGTCCGCGAAAGCTGTGCATTGGTTGCACCCGTCACGAGCAGCCCCCCCCCCCCCCCCCCTCACACTTTTTTCGCCAGTTTTTATTTCGGGACTTTAAAGGGACATTCCTGATATATTCAGTGTCAGTCGGGGTATCTGTGACCAGAAAGTGTTACAGAAATATGTTTTTCGTACGTACAATATCCAGTTTGGGCTTCTTATTAATACTAAGACGGCCAGAAACACATTGAATATACAGACACTGATATTCTAAACAAGAAAATATATTTAATATGTAAGTTTAATCGTAGAACTATTTTATTAGTCTGAAACATCTTACAATGCAGCAAACTCAGGAATGTCACTTTAAAAGTCTCAGGTAATAAGCCGAAAACACGCCAGAATCACTATAAAGGGGGTTAATATTTTTTAATTTTCCTCATAGGGCGTTGGGGCTTTGCGCCTACGCCGCTCGCAGTTTCGCACAACACATTTTATACAACCATAAAAATTAGCCCCCCCCCCCCCCCCCCACACACACACACACTTTGAAACCCGTCCTACGCGCCTGACGAGTACTGTCGCCACATCTGTTAACGTGACCTTGCTGCATCCACAAAGGAACATAAGACCAAACAATTTCAGCAATTTGGTAAATAATAAAAAAAATGTTTTGTTTAACGACACCACTAAAGCACATTGATTTATTAATCATCGGTTATTGTATGTCAAACATATGGTCATTGTTGAGTCGGAGAGGAAACCCGCTACATTTTTTCATTAGTAGCAAGGGATTTTTTTATATACACCATCCCACAGACAGGATAGTACATACCACGGCCTTTGATATACCAGTCGTGGTGCACTGGCTGTAACGAGAAATAGCCCAATGGTCACACCGACGGGGATCGATCCCAAACCGACCACGCATCA
Source organism: Gigantopelta aegis (assembly GCF_016097555.1). Lineage (NCBI taxonomy): Eukaryota > Metazoa > Mollusca > Gastropoda > Neomphalida > Peltospiridae > Gigantopelta > Gigantopelta aegis. The sequence goes on from NC_054707.1 coordinate 13,960,471, forward strand.
AGCGAGTGCTTTACCACTGGGCTACGTCCTGCCTCCAGTTTGGTAAATGTGCTAAAATAGAAAGAAACTCGTGACTGTCAAAGTAAAATCAAAGACTGAATTTAAATGATGCATCTCGTGTCAGTATAAGTAACAGGGTAATTTCAGGACAAAATGGAATGCGTAACCCTCACATTATTGAACGTAGCTAGTGTTTAAAAATACAATACAGTAGCACCAAATTGCTAAACGTTTTAGAGTATTATATTATCCATGTGTGTTAGGGGTGTCACAGAACAAAGTACTTGTAGATGTGAAAAGAAGTCGGCGAAGAAAAATGGATTTTGAGTCAAATTATCAGTACGTTTTCTGTGCGTTATATATTATTAAACAACAAGAGGGATGCATTTTACATATACAATAATTGAAGGGCAGATAGAACAATTATTAATTAGCATTACATCAAATGCCATGTACGAATGGCATGTGTTGTACTCCAACTAGTACTTAAGACGGATGCCATTTCTAGCTTCAAGTCGTATCTAAGTGTTTGTTATTGGTGACAGGATATTAGTATTTGCGTTGTGTACACGACTAGTATCCTTGTTAACAGTTGAAATAAAACATAACATTCCTTTCGATCAACTACCGTGTGCCAAAGTCTCGGGTACGTACCCTGGTCGAAACAGAATTTATACTAGAATCTAACCTTCCTCGTCCAACAAAAAGTCAAGGTAGCGTTGCCTGTTGCAACAACTGCGCAGTAAAAAGTCCAAAGGGAGCTTGTTGCAAATGCAGAGATAACCCAGATAAATATAATACATCTAGAAAATGTGATGTTAGATAGGTTTGCTTTTATGATCTGGCAATCACGGTTTCATTGGTAACGTCCCGTGAGGAGAGGTTGAGGTTGGTCCAGATGTGGTCACTCTGTATATAGTTACTGGTTTATAAATATTTATAGCACATGCAGTATGTCAATCGCCTGGATCGGCCGTTTTAATGGACATACAATTAATTTCTAACGGTTTTATTGATGGTGGGATTAGCCTAGTTCATTAAAATGAACCTCAGCGTAAGCGCGCTTATAGGCAGTGGTTTATTTTAATTAACTATGATTAGTCGAGAGTCGTACTGCAATTACCAATGATGGATTTGGCCAATAGAAATATTCATGTCGAGTTAACACAACCAGAGCTTCCACCATCTCGCTTAAACAATATCGCCTAACTCTAAATAGTTGGGGTTGACCATTCAGCGATGTTCCTTGGTTGTTTAAAGGGACTGTCCTGAGTTTCCCGCATTGTAAGATATTTCCGACTAATACAATCTTTTAACGTCTAAAAATACGCATTAAATATATTTTCTTGTTTGGAATATCAGTGTCTCTATATTCAATGTGTTTCTGGTTGTCTTAACATTTGTAAGAAGCCCAAACTGGATTGTGTCTTCAAATAATTTTGTCCGTACGAAAAAACAAATATTGTTGAAATAAAATGAAAATTAACATGTAAAAATACTAGAACGATCAGAAATACTTTTAATATACAGCCACTAATCTTTTATGCAGAAAAAAAAAAGATATTTAATTACAGTGGTTACAAAGTCTGCTAGACGATAACATCTTTAAAATTACAGCAAACTCAGAACTGTCCCTTTAATAGTAGCATTCTGCTAATGGCATCTTGACGCACTCCGAGAACATCTAGGATTACGCCACAGTGTTACACGTCATTTTATCTCTGCGAACATCTGGGATTATGTCACAGTGTTACACGTCATTTTATCTCTGGGAACATCTGGGATTATGTCACAGTGTTACACGTCATTTTATCTCTGCGAATATCTGGGATTATGTCACAGTGTTACACGTCATTTTATCTCCGGGAACATCTGGGATTGTCACAGTGTTACACGTCATTTTATCTCTGCGAACATCTGGGATTATGTCACAGTGTTACACGTCATTTTATCTCCGGGAACATCTGGAATTATGTCACAGTGTTACACGTCATACTATCTCCGGGAACATCTTGGATTATGTCACAGTGTTACACGTCATTTTATCTCCGGGAATATCTGGGATTATGTCACAGTGTTACACGTCATTTTATCTCCTGAAACATCTGGGATTATGTCACAGTGTTACATGTCATACTATCTCCGGGAATATCTGGGATTATGTCACAGTGTTACACGTCACTTAATTTCCGGGAATATTTCCGATCATGTCAAAGAAATACACGTCATACTATCAACGAAAACATCAGTAGATCATTACGTTTGTTTGTGAATCGTGCTTGTGTAGGTATAGATATTTCACGATTGCATTACTAGGTTTGTAAAGTTTAAAATTCTATCATCTCAAAATAGGTAAAGTGTTATTCCAGTGGACCCCAAATGCAACGAGTTGTTTTTATTGCAACGACCATTATACACGGTGGCACAGAAGCGATAAAAATCATTTTAAACTTTCAAAGACGAGGTACATATTCATGTAATCATAATCCATGATAATGTTAGGGTCAGTTTTGTTAGGGAAAGATATTTTGTTGTTGCCATTGTAGATCATACATGTTGGTGCCGTGCAGTTGGCGGTGTACCACCACGCCACGTTGTGCATCTGTGCGCACCCCTCCGGATCATTCCCGACAGCACTGAAAGGTCGTCCCTTCATCGCAGCCAGCCCGTCTGATCCTCCAGTCACAGACAGATAGTCCAGACGATATCGCTCGCTCGCCGATGCCAGAGTGAAGTTGTGGTAATAGGTCGAGAGCCATTCGGTGGAGTACACCTTTACTAGCAGCGTATAATAAGCCTGGCTGGTTGCAGTATGGATGGCTTCTAATCCACCGAAACGATAACCCGCGATGCTGGAAATACTTTTGTATTCGTCGAAGGTCTTGTTGAGCGGGAAGTCGGTAGTCCAAAATGAGGGACTAACTAGCAGGACAGCGGTGGTATAAAAGAAGCAGAACACCTCGAATGGAGGGTGGCCACCACGCTGAATCCACGCATTGCCAAAGAGCTTTCCTTCCGCTTCAGCACAGTCTGCAATACATTTATAATACACATTCAATGAAAGTTGATTTGTGAAAACAAATCCACCGGTATTACGTCCGCAAATGGGAAAACACTAAAATAGACCTGAACGACAAAACCGTATTCCCATATCAAAATCGTATCTCTACACAAGCAAATTTGAAAGGATGTTATGCAAATGACCAGCATCAGATACTAGAGACACACACTATTCCAGTTACTGTATTACTTGCATCAAGTTACACCGCATGTTCTATCGTGTTCGCAAGCCAAGGGGATATGACAGTATAAGTTAAGAGAGAGAGAGAGAGAGAGAGAGAGAGAGAGAGAGAGAGAGAGAGAGAGAGAGAGAGAGAGAGAGAGAGAGAGAGAGAGAGAGAGACAGACAGACAGACAGACGGGGGTATTAAACGACTTGTCAGCCATTCGCGTGCTGTAACCTCACCGTGGTGCAGGGGTGTAACATTCTCTTTGAGAATGGCCAATACAGCACAAATCCCCTTGTTTTCGTGAGATGCAATTGAATTTTTTAGTAAAAGTCAGTATCTATCTGTCATATTTGTATTTTTGCACAGTTCTTTACACTGTTTTTATTTAAATCTTGAATGTTTATATTGATGTTGATCATCACTTTGTTTGCATTACCATAGTTTGACACCCAATAGCCGATGTATTTTTCGTGCTGGGATGTCGTTAAACATTCATTCATTCTTTTAAATGATGAGAATTTATTTTCTGTTTGGTAAATCGACCCCCAAGCCGAAAAGATCTGCATGGTGAAATATTTCCAAGCAGCTTTGTGTAGTTTTATTGCTGCATATATACATTTGATTCCATCTCTCAAGAGATTTCGGTTATAATATCGGGTTTCTTATAAAATCATGATCTGGTTTGCCATTTTGAAAATTCCGCGCCAGTCATGTAACACCGGTATTTATCATAGTACAGCCTCTCACATAGACCGCCATGTAACACTGGTTCTTACCATAGTACAGCCACTCACATAGATAGTCATGTAACACTGGTTCTCACCATAGTGCAGCCTGTCCCATAGACATTCGTGTAGCACTGGTTCTTACCACAGTGCAGCCTGTCCCATAAATAGTCGTGTGACACTGGTTCTTACCACAGTGCAGCCTCTCACATAGACAGTCGTGTGACACTGGTTCTTACCACAGTGCAGCCTCTCACATAGACAGTCGTGCGACACTGGTTCTTACCACAGTGCAGCCTGCCCCATAGACAGTCGTGTGACACTGGTTCTTACCACAGTGCAGCCTGTCCCATAGACAGTCGTGTCACACTGGGTCGTACCACAGTGCAGCCTCTCACATAGACAGTCGTGTCACACTGGGTCGTACCACAGTGCAGCCTGTCACATAGACAGTCGTGTCACACTGGGTCGTACCACAGTGCAGCCTGTCACATACACAGTCGTGTGACACTGGGTCGTACCACAGTGCAGCCTGTCACATACACAGTCGTGTGACACTGGGTCGTACCACAGTGCAGCCTGTCACATACACAGTCGTGTGACACTGGGTCTTACCACAGTGCAGCCTCTCACATAGACAGTCGGGTGACACTGGGTCTTACCACAGCGCAGCCTGTCACATAGACAGTCGGGTGACACTGGGTCTTACCACAGCGCAGCCTGTCACATAGACAGTCGGGTGACACTGGGTCTTACCACAGCGCAGCCTGTCACATAGACAGTCGGGTGACACTGGGTCGTACCACAGCGCAGCCTGTCACATAGACAGTCGTGTGACACTGGGTCGTACCACAGCGCAGCCTCTCACATAGACAGTCGTGTGACACTGGGTCTTACCACAGCGCAGCCACTCACATAGACAGTCGTGTGACACTGGGTCTTACCACAGCGCAGTCTGTCACATACACAGTCGTGTGACACTGGGTATTACCACAGCGCAGCCTCTCACATAGACAGTCGTGTAACACTGGGTCGTACCACAGCGCAGCCTGTCACATAAGACAGTCGTGTAACACTGGGTCTTACCACAGCGCAGCCTGTTACACAGACAGTCGTGTAACACTGGGTCTTACCACAGCGCAGCCTGTCACACAGACAGTCGTGTAACACTGGGTCTTACCACAGCGCAGCCTGTCACATACACAGTCGTGTAACACTGGGTCTTACCACAGCGCAGCCTGTCACATACACAGTCGTGTAACACTGGGTCTTACCACAGCGCAGCCAGCCTGTCACACAGACAGTCATGTAACACTGGTTCTTACCACAGTACAGTCTGTCACACAGACAGTCATGTAACACTGGTTCTTACTATAGTACAGCCTCACATAGATAGTCATGTAACACTGGTTCTTACCATAGTACAGCCTCACATAGATAGTCATGTAACACTGGTTCTTACCATAGTGCAGCCTGTCCCATAGACATTCGTGTAGCACTGGTTCTTACCACAGTGCAGCCTCTCACATAGACAGTCATGTAACACTGGTTCTTACCATAGTACAGCCTCACATAGACAGTCATGTAACACTGGTTCTTACCATAGTGCAGCCTGTCACATAGACAGTCATGTAACACTGGTTCTTACCATAGTGCAGCCTCTCACATAGACAGTCATGTAACACTGGTTCTTACCATAGTGCAGCCTGTCACATAGATAGTCATGTAACACTGGTTCGTACCATAGTGCAGCCTGTCACATAGACAGTCATGTAACACAGGTTCTTACCATAGTGCAGCCTGTCACATAGACAGTCGTGTGACACTGGTTCTTACCACAGTGCAGCCTGTCCCATAGACAGTCGTGTCACACTGGGTCGTACCACAGTGCAGCCTCTCACATAGACAGTCGTGTCACACTGGGTCGTACCACAGTGCAGCCTGTCACATAGACAGTCGTGTCACACTGGGTCGTACCACAGTGCAGCCTGTCACATACACAGTCGTGTGACACTGGGTCGTACCACAGTGCAGCCTGTCACATACACAGTCGTGTGACACTGGGTCGTACCACAGTGCAGCCTGTCACATACACAGTCGTGTGACACTGGGTCTTACCACAGTGCAGCCTCTCACATAGACAGTCGGGTGACACTGGGTCTTACCACAGCGCAGCCTGTCACATACACAGTCGGGTGACACTGGGTCTTACCACAGCGCAGCCTGTCACATAGACAGTCGGGTGACACTGGGTCTTACCACAGCGCAGCCTGTCACATAGACAGTCGTGTGACACTGGGTCGTACCACAGCGCAGCCTCTCACATAGACAGTCGTGTGACACTGGGTCTTACCACAGCGCAGCCACTCACATAGACAGTCGTGTGACACTGGGTCTTACCACAGCGCAGTCTGTCACATACACAGTCGTGTGACACTGGGTATTACCACAGCGCAGCCTCTCACATAGACAGTCGTGTAACACTGGGTCGTACCACAGCGCAGCCTGTCACATAGACAGTCGTGTAACACTGGGTCTTACCACAGCGCAGCCTGTTACACAGACAGTCGTGTAACACTGGGTCTTACCACAGCGCAGCCTGTCACACAGACAGTCGTGTAACACTGGGTCTTACCACAGCGCAGCCTGTCACATACACAGTCGTGTAACACTGGGTCTTACCACAGCGCAGCCTGTCACATACACAGTCGTGTAACACTGGGTCTTACCACAGCGCAGCCAGCCTGTCACACAGACAGTCATGTAACACTGGTTCTTACCACAGTGCAGTCTGTCACACAGACAGTCATGTAACACTGGTTCTTACCATAGTACAGCCTCACATAGACAGTCATGTAACACTGGGTCTTACCACAGCGCAGCCTGTTACACAGACAGTCGTGTGACACTGGGTATTACCACAGCGCAGCCTCTCACATAGACAGTCGTGTAACACTGGGTCGTACCACAGCGCAGCCTGTCACATAAGACAGTCGTGTAACACTGGGTCTTACCACAGCGCAGCCTGTTACACAGACAGTCGTGTAACACTGGGTCTTACCACAGCGGAGCCTGTCACACAGACAGTCGTGTAACACTGGGTCTTACCACAGCGCAGCCTGTCACATACACAGTCGTGTAACACTGGGTCTTACCACAGCGCAGCCTGTCACATACACAGTCGTGTAACACTGGGTCTTACCACAGCGCAGCCAGCCTGTCACACAGACAGTCATGTAACACTGGTTCTTACCACAGTGCAGTCTGTCACACAGACAGTCATGTAACACTGGTTCTTACCATAGTGCAGCCTGTCACATAGACAGTCATGTAACACTGGTTCTTACCATAGTGCAGCCTCTCACATAGACAGTCATGTAACACTGGTTCTTACCATAGTACAGCCTCACATAGACAGTCATGTAACACTGGTTCTTACCATAGTGCAGCCTGTCACATAGACAGTCATGTAACACTGGTTCTTACCATAGTGCAGCCTCTCACATAGACAGTCATGTAACACTGGTTCTTACCATAGTGCAGCCTCTCACATAGATAGTCATGTAACACTGGTTCTTACCATAGTGCAGCCTGTCACATAGACAGTCATGTAACACAGGTTCTTACCATAGTGCAGCCTGTCACATAGACAGTCATGTAACACTGGTTATTACCATAGTGCAGTATCTCACATAGACAGTGATATAACACTGGTTATTACCATAGTACAGCCTCTCACAGAAATCTCCGGTGTACATCCGTGGACAGATGCAGTACTGGCCTGTTTCATTGACTGTGCCACCATTCAAACACAAACTTTCCTAAAACGAAACACTGATGTTAATTCAACTTCCATTTACACGTTTGGATTCTCAATAAACTAAAGTGTAATCGCGTATATGAAACTACTTGGAGACAACATTTACTAAAATAATAATAAAACGTTAGTTTGTTTTGTTTAACGGCATAACTAGAGTACACTGATTTAATAATAATAATTTAAAAATATTTTTTAACAGATATTGGCTGACCAGCCAAGCCAACAATATCTAGCACAGTAGATAGAGCGCTCGCCTGAGGTGCTTGCGTCCCAACCAGTGCACCACGAATGTCAAAGGTCATGATATGTGCTGCCCTTGCTACTAGATTTTCAATTAACGGAACAAAATCTTTAATAAGCATTTCCCCATAGACAGGACAGCACAGCACATATCACAGTATTTGATATACTTGGCAGCTGCTGGACATTCTTGGGATAGGAACAAATCAGAGACCGAGTTCAATGAGAGTGTTCGATCGTACGATCCAAGGACATCAGGCGAGCGCTCTACCGACTGAACTAGATGCCGCCCCCTAAAAACAAGTGGACCTGCCCAACATCATCACTTAATGTGTTTCGCACAGTCAGAGAGTCAACATGATGATTGCTCAACTATAGTTCATTTGCGTCAAAGGGGAACCGATGACTTTGCACTTGACTAGCTTAACAACGCTACAAACCGTATAAAAATATATACTCTTCAAAAAAGTTGGGGAATTTTGGAAATGACAGCCAATTATGACTGTCTAGGAATAGATGCATGATCATGCTGAAGAAATTGGGAACAAATGACAACCAACAGTTCACTAGGATCGTAGGGCCCATTGGACTATTTCTCGTTCCAGCCAGTGCTCCACAACTGGTGTAACAAACACCTTGGTATGTACTATCCTGTCTGTGGGTAGGTGCATATAAAAATATCCTTTGTTGTTAATCGAAAAGAGTAGCCCAGCCCATGAAGTGGCGACAGCAGTTTTTCTCTCAATATGTCTGACGCCATATAACCGAAAATCAAATGTGTTGAGTGCGTGGTTAAATAAAACATTACCTTCCTTCTATCAGTTCATATTAGCGGCAGAATGTATAGCTGCAAACAACCTTGAAACAAGATAGGGGCGACATGTGCAATTTGAACGTTCACGTCTTTTGATCAATAATGGGTAATGCCCCACTACCCGTCAAACATTCGTTTATTCGACGTGGCGTGCTACGTATCAATCTCCGAATCGTGAGTTGAGGAAGTCTGTCCCATTCTTCTTGCAGCGCATATCCAAGTGTAGCTGAAGTAGCCGTACCCCATTCCCGCTGTTCATGATAATCTGGTAACGTTTTGCTGCTGATGGTAGTCATTTACGAAAAAAAAAAAAATGTGAACGTTCAAATTACACATGTCACCCCAATCTTCAGGGGTTTCCCCAGGGCCATTAGGCGTAGCGGCCCAACACGCCTTGGTCCGTAAAGTAAGCGCTTTGACGGCGTGGAAGCGCCTTAAATCAATTGCCGCTACGCCTTGATTTGAAGTGCTTTAGAAAAACAATTTTCACAAGTACGAGCGTGGCAGTCGACTACCTTTTGCAAACAACTTGTATACCAGTATATCAAGCACACCTAATTACTATGACAGGTAAAACACTTCCTAAATACCTAACAATGGACCAGTCGTCTGCTCACAACTGGTGGTTAGTAATTTTACCACATCTACTGGGACCGCTAATCCGTCAGAAAGGCGCTTACGCGTAACGGGATTCTTATTTACACGGTGGGACCGAGTATTGTCATCTTAAAACATAAACTGTCGACCAGCACGGCGAGCAAACGGGACAATTGGTGCCAGTATATTATCCCGGCAGTACTGACCAGTGACCCTTCTTTGAGCAATATGGAGTGCTAATGCTGCTGAGGTACTTCTTTTTGGTCTTTTTATTAATAGTCCAAATATTGATATTATCAATCTTTGTTTGCTTTTAATAAAATACTATATACATATTTGTAGAATGAAAAAAACTCAGCAAAATTATATTTCATGTTTAGCTAACATACGTCGTTATAAGCAGATTGAATTACATATTGCTGATGGGGACCGAACGTAGTTCGATCTTTTTCAGCCTACCAGAAAGTACTTCCGTAGATTTCTTTCTGTCACTGCCTGTCTTAGGGAGACTAGTGCTCGACCTATTTGGTGGATTTTAAAAATCCAATGTCGACTTGAGGAGGCAAGTTGAATGCTTAATGGTTGAGCATTCAACCAACAGCTCATTTGTTTTATTTTTTAACAGATATTGGCTGACCAGCCAAGCCAACAATAGCAAAAAGGGATAGTTTATTCAAGGCACCATCATCAGTGGAGCTGATGGCGAGACATTTTGGCCAATGTTGTGAAGAAATCACTTTGGATTTCTTCACATTTGATTTTGATATTATGGACTCCTCATCCGAAGACAAGAAGTCCGAAACTTCGGTGTGGATACTTGTCAGGGTCCCATCTGAATTTGGAATTAATAGTTTAGTCATATTTAAATGAAAAAAGGTTCATCAACCATCCCTCTCCTCCCCCCCCCCCCCCCCCCCCCCCCCCCCCCCACCAGGATCCCATCATCCATCTTCATGGGTCGCACCTCACTCCAAACAAGGTGCCCCAAATGGGGAGGTGTACTGTAACAGCCATTTTCGAGGAGAATGTTTCACCCTTGCACCACGGCGAGGTTACAGTACTTGCAGGGGCGCTAATCTAAGAAATCCAGAGCGAATCTGTACTCGTCAGAAAATATTACATTAGACCATTAACGATTCCCCCAATTTCTACGCTGTGTACACCATTGGCGCCTCTTTACCGTGTGGCGATTCGTTAACAGTGGCACAATACCTGGTCACCGAACATGCAGATGAGCTGCATGTAGACGATTTCTAATCGTCTGACCCGTCATTCGGATCCCAGTAGTCAGCCGTTTTTCGTTGGTTTTCGAAGTGGTAATTCGGTTTACTGTAACGTAAAACTGTCTATAAACGATTGACTGAACTTACTCCCAGTGTAACTGTGCAGCGATTTGAGTCGCAGTTTGAGATTGAATTCGTAGAACGTAGGTTTTTATGAATCGATCCTGGACTGGGACCTAGGACGCCTTGAACGAGATCGGTCATCAACATTATGGAACTGCTGGTATCTGTCCCGTAGTCTGCAGATCACAGACGGCGAAACATTGGACATGTTGGCTACATAACGCTGAATTCTACCAGTTTGAAGCCTGTCAATAGCCCTAAATGCGTTTTTCACGTCATACACGCGGTAGTAATCACTCAAACAGAATGAATGAATGAATGAATGTTTAACGACACCCCAGCACGAAAAATACATCGGCTATTGGGTGTCAAACTATGATATATGCAAAACATTAATTGATGATCAACATCAATACAAAAATTCAAAATTTAACTAAAAAACACAGTATAAAGAACTGTACAAATACACAAATATCACAGATAGATACTGACTTTTACTCAAAATTTATTTGTGCTATATTGGCCATTCTCAAAGAGAATGTTACACCCCTGCACCACAGTGCCGTTACAGCACGCGCAGGGGCGCTCAACTCTGTGAATTGTCAAAATCGCGAATGCATCCCTACTCACGTGTACGGGGCTAATGCGTGTTGCACGTGTACATTTTCGGCTGTGTTATGGGTGTTAGGTTGTGCAGCGATGAACGTGTTTTCTTAGACAGTCATTTTTGAAAGCTGATCTCTGTTCCTAGCATTGGTAATCTCATTTGTATTTTAAATTCCCCTACTTTTTAAAGAGTATATTAAGTTTTAAATCCACGCCAACTTTCACAACATATTTTACAAAAAGGTTCTATGTAAATAAAAACGGTTTCTTAAAGTACCATCAATTATATCTATTTGAAATAACAATTGAACTCTTTCTTTAAGTTATTAATACACGGCATAAGGGGTATTATTTGATACATTTATAAAAAAAAAAACATTTAATGATTCAACATTAAAAATTAATCTGAACGGTCATTTTATTTATTTGAAATAAAGAAAAACAACCGAAACGGCTTATTTTGAACATCGATGTTTAAGTAACTTGATATTATTTGGACCAATCCAAACATATATAACACATGTGTATTTACATACTGAAGTTGCACCTGTATCACAAACAATTTAACCTAAGTAATTTGATGGTAATTTGTAAAGAAACCTTTTTTATTTACTCCAATTGTTTTTCTTCGCAAAAGTTATTTCACTTGGTATGGGTTTACAATTTAATATATATATATATATATATATATATATATATATATATATATATATATATTATTATTATTATTTTCATTAACGGACCATAGAGCAAGCTGAGATATATTTATATCACTACATTCACACTATTATCCTGTTCAATTATTTAGACCCAAAGTTTTTTGCAAATGTTACGTTTATTTCCTATTCGATATTTGTTTTCTTTGCAATTACATGAAAACAAACCCAAACCCCGACAGGTTTTATATACAAATCATCATATAAAATGCACGAAGTTGACTTAATTCCACTTTTTAAAAATCTCTGTGTCGTTTGAATGCACGTTATTTCGCCTAAAAATAACTAAGGTCATTTGCATATCAAAAGCATCATTCTATAGTGCGTTTCAAACTAATGTTCGGTTCTATCGTCCTATCCGCACAAATCGTAGTATGACCTATATTTAAGAAAATATCTGTAAACATGAAGCAGGCGCGGATTCAGGTGGGGAGTTCAAGTGACAAAACCTCAGTTTGAAAAAAAATATGTATCAAATATTATAATTATATTGTGGAATACACAAGCGCGCGCGCTGAAGGGAGAGAGAGAGAGAGAGAGAGAGAGAGAGAGAGAGAGAGAGAGAGAGAGAGAGAGAGAGAGAGAGAGAGAGAGAGAGAGAGAGAGAGACGTCATTTATGTAACGACGCACTCAACATATTTTAATCTATGGTTATATGGTTATAGGGAGAGAGAGAGAAGAATATGGTATGCATGCGATTGGTGGAGGTATGACCCTCTGCACAACCCCAACCCCACTTAAGGCTTCTTTTGTATATGGAGCGGGACGTAGCTCAGAGGTAAAGCGTTCGCTCATGGTAGGTCGACTGATCGATCCCACATGGTAGACCCATTGGGTTGTGTCTAGTTCCAGCCTGTGCACCACAACTGATGTATAAAGGCTGTGGTATGTGCTATCCTGTCTATGGGATGGTGCATATAAAACGTCCCTTATTGCTTATCAAAATTGCTTATCGGAAACAGTGGCCCATGTGGCAGCAGCGAGTTTCTTTTTCACTGTCATAATGCTCCTTAACCGTTTTGTCTGACGCTACATAAACGTATATCAAATGCGTTGAGTGTGTCGTTAAATAAACATTTCTCTCGTATGTATGTGTAGTCTATATGCATTTCTAGTCGATTAGTTTATAGGTTGTTAGGTTGTTTGATAGTGAATGATATGGAAATAAATTGTTTTTGGTGTTAAAGAGTTCATGCATACATTAAAGTAATACTCCTGATAGGTATGGTGAAATAACTTAATCAGTCGACGAACTCATTTCTTCATCACTATCTTCGTTAAGGGGGACTATCACAGAGGGTATTTTATTTCTTATAAAACTATTTTGTTTTCTAAAATCTTCTTCGATCTTTATTACATGTTTAACTGCGTCAGAGATGTGTGTAGGTGTGACAGAGTTCAATGCATGTGCAAGTTCTCTCCGCACCGTGGTAATTTTACCATCATTATGACGAGCTATGTGCCCTTTGACTTGACTCCAGATCAGTTCTATCGGATTGAGTTCAGAATGTCTTGGCGGCAGTCTTAAACACAAGTGCCCATGGCGTTCAGCAATATCATCAGTAACAAATTGCTTTGCGCATTTGTTACTTGTCACAAGTTCATAAAGAACTGGCTTTGTCGTGTTACTCTCAAAAGGTATATTTTTGTTTCGTAGCCACGACTGAATTTCTTTCCATTTTAGCGTTTAGTGCAGGACATCGTGTAATCTCAGTTAATTTGTTGTGGTAGCTTGCGTTATCCATGACGATAACAGAAGGTTCTGGTAGAGAAGGCATAAGTTGTTCTTCAAACCATTTGATGAAATTGTCATGATTCATCTCACCATGATAGTCTCCGTCTGTTTTTTTAGTCTCAAAGATCAATTCACAGCCATCTATCAATCCATATTTATCACAGCCAGCATGACAAATAATAAGTTTTTTTCCCTTCCCAGTCACCGAACAGTTTAGGAACTCGATCAGCAGCGTCTGATTTCGGCAGGTGATTGGCGGTACTTGTGCCCGGGTGGATATCTGTCCAGTGGTGGGATGTTGTGTGGTTGACATTCACCCAGGTCTCATCTTGATACACTATTAAATACCCCTGTTCTCGTAAACTGGATATTTCATGGAGATAAGACAGTCTCCTGTCTGATATATTGGCGTCAAAAATCACTTTTCCGGTTGTAGACATATGTTGGTATTTAAAATCGAGGTCATGGAGTGTTTTTCGTAAAGTTGATATGGATATGTTGATTCCACATTCCTCCCTTAAAGCCACGTTAATCTTATGTAATGTTGGTAATTCGCCCTCTCTATAAAATATGTATAGTCGTCGTCTAATAACATCTTTCTGTTTTCGGTCGCTTTTTGTAACAGTGATTTCTGTGCTTGGATTCGTAGAGCTTAGATTTTTCACAGTTCTTTTTACTGTTGAAACCGAAACTTTAAGTGCAGCGGAAACTCGATCGACAATTCGATAAGAAGCATACCTAGATCTACCGCGCTGATATTCATCTTCAAAACAATCGAAAACGTTCTTAATACACGATTTTACATCAACTGAAGTGTTTTTCGATTTACCCATATTTTTCCTCAAATAACAATAACAAGAATGTCGACTAATACATTTTCAATGAATTTATATACCCTACCTAACTTGTATTTTACGTGGTTTACACATTGCTACAATAGCACGTGCAGTCATAGATCGAAATAATGATGTTATTGACCAAGCAATTCTATCGTATTTTGGACATTCAGGGCTGTGTCTGCGGGATGAAAAAGTGGTTGAACCCATACGAGTCCGAACAATAGCCCTTTGGTTTTTCGCATTACAAATGTAACACCCCACCCCCAAACCCCAGCCCCTAGCACCACCCTAAATACTATATATATATATGTATGAGTTCCCAATTTAGAGGCGAATTAAATAACATAATAATAATTAGATGTTGGTGGCCTTTGACATTTTATTCCCCCCCCCCCCCCCCCTGGTCTTCTGGGTCCGGCCCTGCATTAAATTTATTTATAAATTTGGAAAGCATATTCCTGCGGTGTGTGAGGTGATTTGTGTTTATTACTGTTCTACACCTCAGTTGTGTTAGGTTAGGTATGGTATGCTAATATATAATTGATATAATAAAATAAAAATACATAATACATTAGCTAAATTTATTAAATATAATGCACCTACAAGAAAGGGTTACATGTTCTGTTTGTTTACATCTATGTTTAACGGAAAGATTAGACAATGCTGTTACACACTGCAAAACAATAATAACAATAATAACCTTGATTTAGTGAAACAAGCTATAATGGCCTTCACGTAGCCTCAGATCCCAATGTTTTGATATGCAAATGACCTTAGTTATTTATAGGCGAAATAACGTGCATTCAAACGACACAGAGATTTTTAAAAAGTGGAATTAAGTCAACTTCGTGCATTTTATATGATGATTTGTATATAAAACCTGTCGGGGTTTGAGTTTGTTTTCATATAGATGCAAAGAAAACAAATATCGAATAGGAAATAAACGTAACATTTGCAAAAAACTTTGGGTCTAAATAATTGAACAGGATAATAGCTAGAGTACTCTGACCTTAAGACAGCAAGGCGGACATTTGGACAGCTATGACGCGTTCATTACGGCCAGAGTTAACTGTATATCAAAACTGCGCATATGTGCCTACCACACTGCAGTCAAAGATTTCAGTTCGAATACAACAACAATCCTATGTACCATTGATAATTGTACCATTGATATATATATATATATATATATATATATATATATATATATATATATATATATATATATATATATCAGGAAGAAACCCGTCATCACCTTCATATTTAACAGGAAGATTATTGAAAGGGGGTGCTGTCGGACATCTCCTGTAATGTGTGTATTAGTTATTAATATGTCAAATATCTGTTATCAATGAACTCGAAAATGATCGATGTAAAGTTATTTAAGGTCAAACATAGGATTGTTGTTGTACTAGAGCGGGAATCTTTGACTACGTTTGGTAGGCACAGATTCCGCAGTTTTGATATACAGTTTGCTCTGGCCTTAATGAGAGCGTCATAACAGTCCAAATGTCCGTCTTGCTCTTTTACGGTCAGAGTACTCAGGCTACATTTACAACTTCCAAGCACTTACTGTCACTAAGTAACGACAGTCGGTATTACCGATGTTGCCGTTACATCCTCTCCATGGAATTTTTCTTGACAACGTACACCAATAAACGCCTTCGCTGAAGCAGAGGTTGGCGGATTTGCAAAGATTGTCACTGACACACCGGACGGCGCACTGGGTAAGTGACGAAGCCTGCGAAAGGAAAGAACGCGGCCGTTAATCACACACACACACACACACACACACACACACATTCTCTCTCTCTCTCTCTCTCTCTCTCTCTCTCTCTCTCTCTCTCTCTCTCTCTCTCTCTCTCTCTCTCTCTCTCTCTCTCTCTCTCATATATTCATGTGGTTTGTATGCGTCACCTTATTTGATGATGTCATCAATACCATTAACATTATATTACCTTGGAGCTGTAAATAAACTGTTCAGCTATTTGTTGTTTTGGACACACCCTCATCGAATGCTCCTTGTAGGCTGGTACATCGAGCTGGGTGTGGCTCCTACCAACGAGAGACAACATCCACACCAGGGGACAAAGCAGACAGGTGAGAGTCATACTCTGAAATAGAACAGCCACATATTGGCTAAATATCAGTATAGTTCGTGCTGGGGTGTCGCTAAACATTCATTCATATAAATGCATGTCCTAGAACCTCACCCGTATTATAAATCTCAGAACTCGGGGGTAATAAGCATTGTTTCAGAAAGTGGGGCGAAACGTAGCCCACTGGTAAAGCGCTCGCTCGATGCGCGGTCGGTCTGGGATCGATCTCCGTCGGTGGGCCCATTGAGTTATTTCTCATTCCAGCCAGTGCTCCACGACTGGTATATCAAAGGCCTACTGATATATATGTACACTGGTGGCACCTAAGTCTGCGCACCTAAGCATTTGTGTTATATTTTTTAAAGTTAAAATCTTTCTTTAAAAAATATTTGTTTCACCGCCACAGTACAGTGGAACAATAAACGTGTTACTACTGAAAGTTATTTTAATTTTAATGTTTTTAAACTCAAGTAATGAGGCGCATTTTTAGTGGAACCCCACTGTATTTACTAGCCTGCATGACGGCACATAAGTCTGCGCAGCAAAAATTAAAACAACCACTTCTGTCGCTGATGTTTATAGAAATAGCAAACAAATAATGAAACCGACTTTTTGTAAGTTCTAAACAACAAACATTTCCTGTTATAGTCTGTTTTAGAAACATTTAGATTATGCAAATGAGATAAATATAAATGATGTTCCATGCTCCTTAGTTTGGACAACACAAAATGACAATATTAAAAAAAAGTCAATGTAACAAATGTTGATCATTTTCAACAAAAGTTGTCTGTTATTAACTGTAAATGAGCACAAATAGTGTTCGTGACATATAGGACAATCAATGATAATTTTGAAACAGACTATAGCTAAAATAGGCCATGCTTTAAGTGCACAATCAAAATCTGTGTGCAGCCATTTTGCATTGTGTCACTCGGAGAGAAATTCAAAGTATGTTTTGATGTTTACGTTAACAGATAAAATAAAACATTCATTTCATTTATGTTTTCATAAATTACAATAAGGTATGTATTGAAGCTTCTCTGTAAACTTGTGTAAGTTGATATGCAAGGTTGATCATTACAGCGTTGACAGACACGTGTTGACAGGTGATACAAAAACACGTTGATTGAGGCTGACAAAAGTGTACTTTTAGTGCATTAATTCAGAAATTTTTTCAATCAAATTGTTATCTATCAGTTGTATACATATATTTACAATCAAGATTGTTTTAACAATTGTTTTATGAATTAAATTAACGTTGTTTGTTTGTTTACAAACAATACCCCAACATTTGTTTCAAGACGTAATGTAACGTAATTATCATGCGCAGACGTTTGTGCCGCGCAGACTAAGGTGGCATGAGTGTACATGATAATAATGGTCGATTTCCTACAAAGTTGTCAATTACATTTGTCATTCATTGTTTTAAAAGAAGCTTACATACAAGGCGCCACTCTATCTGTAAAATGTGCAGGGTATAAAATACATATTTATGTAACTTTTTACTTGGTAGTTTAATAACGTATGTTCATGACTTATTTATTATTAGGAATCAAAGCATGTAAGTTGTAGGACGCCTACTGTTATTGTTCATGTTCTGAGTTTTCGAATTCTTGTTCCTCCCGTTCCTGTACAGACTACTTCAAAATTTAAAGAAGCAATGTATGGTAGTCTTGAAAAATAATTTTCTCCAGACATATTGTGTAAACTGGAAGTGGAACATTGCCAATTGCATTGTCCAGATATATGCTTCTCAAATGGTTCGCATTCAACAGCCATTTTAAATTAAAATTAATTTCACCTAAACAAGTTGATCAGGAAAACAAATTTCGATGTAAACGAAGCTTGGAGAAGCTGATAATGTGTAGTATCCCACTTTAATGCAATAAAGACTTTTGGACTTGCTAAAATAAAACAAACTTTCAATTTAACACTTAGTCCAGTCTAGGAAAACAAAAGGCTTAAAGGGGCACTCCTGAGTTTGCTGCAATGTTTAAGATGTTATCGACTAACAGACTTTTTGACGACTGTAATTACATATAAAAAATATTTTTCTGCATAAAATATTAGTGTCTGTATATTAAACGTGGTTCTGATCGTTGTAATATTTGTACTACGTTAAATTAAATTTTATTTCCTAAAAACTATTTTTTCGTACGTACGAAATTATTTGAAGACAAAATCGAGTTCGGGCTTCTTACAAATATTAAGACGACCAGAAATACATTGAATATACAGAAACTGATATTCCAAACAAGAAAATATATTTAATATGTAAGTTAAATCGTAAAAATATTTTATTAGTCGAAAACATCTTATAATGCGGCAAACTCGGAATGTCCCTTTAACTTACTACAAATTGCAAGAGAAATAAATCTTTATATTTTTAAGATAATTTTATTTGTTCCTTTTTATGTATTTATTTATGTATTGTTTATTATTATTATTTATTTTGTTATATGTATTTTTTGGTGTTTGTTTATTTCGGGGGGGGGGGGGGAGAGGGGTGTTTTGTTTAGTTTTTGTTGGGTTTTTTGGCTTGTTTTTTTTTTTTTTTTTCTTTTTCCTTTTTTTTTTTTTTTTTCTTTTTTTGGCTTGTTTTTTTTTTTTTTTGTGGGGTGGGGAATAACATACACACATTACACTTGTTTTTAATGAGTGAAATGTTTTACCGCATTACGATATTGGAAACCTCTAAATAGCATACGCACATTATACTAAAATACAGTGGGTGGAAATTTGTTGTTTTTAGCATGAAATGTTGTTTAATGCAGATTTTCTTATAATGAATACATTTTGTAATTTCAACTTGAAGATAACGATGTATAAATAATAATTTACTAAAACAGTATTGAGATACAATACGTTGTTTTAGCGTTATTGATTTTGAAATGAATTAAAGTTCTGATAAAACAAAATCCAAGTCTGACTTGAAATTATTTAAGGTTTTGATAAACAAAAACCAAGTCTGACTTCTGTTGAAAACTTTACTTCGCTCTACAGGTTGGACCTCAGATATTTTAAGAACTTACCCACACGCAGCAAAATACTTTTCACGGTTGTTTTTATTATGAAATTCACTTTTTATTATGGATTCACTTTTTCCTACCACCCATCACTCCACAGAAAAATCATAGGAATTTAATCTTAAGATATGGGTTTTCTTTCTTACCTTATGCTGGAAGTGTCAATGTACGTCAGATGTATATAAGATTTTTCCGAGTCAACACGTCGACAAGAACCTTGGATACTGATTACTGACGTGTGAGTTTTTAATAGTACACCGGTTTCTAAGTATGGATCTCCGTTTGATCAATGAGTTTTGGCCGGATAACCGTAAAGGGCAATCACAATTGGTAGGACACATGAAATATCCTCTATAGAGTATACACTTTCAGGGCGGTATCTAGACGTATGTGAGGTTGAAGTACTAAAATAAGCAGGGCACACGAAAATAAACGAGTTGAACTTTTTTCTAACAGCTAGAGGCTATTCGACAGCACTAATAGAATAAGTTTGACACAATAGCCAATGTATTTTTCGTGCTGGATTGTCGATAAACATCCATCCATCCATCCAGTCATTCATTCATTCATTCATTCATAGTGGTGTGTTGGTGTAGAATTGTGTTAAGGTACTGGTACATTAGAATAGTGTTGTGTGTTCATAGTTGTGTTAGTGTAGAATTGTGTTAAGGTACTGGTATATTAGGATAGTGGTGTGTGTGTGTGTGTGTGTGTGTGTGTGTGTGTGTGTGTGTGTAGTAGTAGTAGTGTATGTGGGTAGTGATGTTTTAGTGTAGAGTTGTGTTAAGGTACTGGTATATTAGGCTAGTCTTGTATATTGGTAGTGGTGTGTTCGTGTAGAATTGTGTTAAGGTACTGGTATATCATGATAGTGTTGTGTGTGTAGTGGTATGTTAGTGTTGAGTTGTGTTGAGGTACTGGTATATTAGAATGGTGTTGTGTGTGTGTAGTGTTGTGTGAGGATAGATGTGTGCTAGAATAGGTTATTGTTGTGTGAGGGTAGTACTGTGTAACAGTAGTGGTGTGTGTATGTACTTTTGTGTGAGGGTAATAGTGTGTGATAGTGATATGGTAGGGTTGTGGTGTTCTAGGGTAGTGCTGTGTGAGGTAGTGGTGTTTGAGAATAGTGATGAACTAAGTGGTGTGTAAGAGTAGTGTTGTGTGAGGGTAGTGTTATGTGAAGGTAATGTTGTGTGAGAGAAGTGGTGTGTGAAGGTAGTGTTGTGTGAGGGTAGTGATATAAGAGGGAAGTGGTGTGTGAGTATACTGTTGTGTAAGGGTAGTGATGTGTGAAGGTAGTGTTGTGTAAGCGTAGTGATGTGTGAGGGTAATGGCGCCTGATAGTAGTGGTGTGTGAGGGTAGTGGCGTGTGATGGCAGTGGTGTGTAAGAGTAGTGGTGTGTGAGGGTAGTGATATGTAAGGGAAGTGGTGTGTGAGGGTAGTGTTGTGTAAGGGTAGTGATGTGTGAAGATAGTGGTTTGTGGGGGCAGTGTTGTGTGAAGGTAGTGGCGTGTGAGGCAGTGCTGTGTGAAGGTTGTGGTGTGTGAAGGCAGTGGTGCGTGAGGGTAGTGGTGTGTGAGGGTAGTGATATGCGAGGGTATTGATTTGTAAGGGTAGTGGTACGTGAAGGGTAGTGGTGCGTGAAGGTTGTGATGCGTGAGGGTAGTGGTACGTAACAGTAGTGATGTATGAAGGTTGAGTTGTCTTAGGGTAATGTTGTGTGAAGGTAGTGTTATATCTTAAGGTAGTTTTGTGTCAAGGTAGTGGTGTATGGAGGTTGTGGTGTATGAGGGTAGTGTTGTGTGAAGGTAGTGGTGTGTGAAGGTAGTGTTGTGTGAAGGCAGTGGTGTGTGAGGGTAGTGGTACGTGAGGGTAGTGATGTGTTATGCTAGGGTTGTTTGAAGGTAGTGTTGTGTGAGGGTAGTGGTGTATGCGGGTAGTGGTGTGTGAAATAGTGGTGTGTGATGGTAGTGGTACGTGAGTGTAATGGTGTGTGAAGGTAGTGGTGTATGATGGTAGTGGTACGTGAGTGTAGTGGTGTGTGATGGTAGTGGTACGTGAGTGTAGTGGTGTGAGATGGTAGTGGTACGTGAGTGGTGGTGTGTGAAGGTAGTAGTGTGTGATGGTAGTGGTGTGTGATGGTAGTGGTACGTGAGTGTAGTGGTGTGAAGGTAGCGGTGTGTGATGGTAGTGGTACGTGAAGGTAGTGGTGAGTGTAGTGGTGTGTGATGGTAGTGGTACGTGAGTGTAGTGGTGTGTGAAGGTAGTGGTGTGTGAAGGTAGTTGTGCGTGAAGCTTGTGTGTATTTTAAGGTAGTTTTGTGTCAGGGTAGTGATATGTGAGGGTATTGGTGTGTGAGTGAAGTGTTGTGTGAATGTAGCAGTGCGAGGGTAGTGGTACGTGAGGGTAGTGGTGTGAAGGTAGTGGTGTGTGATGGTAGTGGTACGTCAAGGTAGTGGTGAGTGTAGTGGTGTGTGATGGTAGTGGTACGTGAGTGTAGTGGTGTGTGAAGGTAGTGGTGTGTGAAGGTAATTGTGCGTGAAGCTTGTGTGTATTTTAAGGTAGTTTTGTGTCAGGGTAGTGATATGTGAGGGTATTGGTGTGTGAGTGAAGTGTTGTGTGAATGTAGCAGTGCGAGGGTAGTGGTACGTGAGGGTAGTGATTTGTTATGGTAGAGTTGTTTGACAGTAGTTTTTTGTGAAGTTAGCGGTGTGTGAGGGAGTGTAGTGATGTGTGAATGTCGTGATGCGTGAGGGTAGAGGTACGTCAAAGTAGTGGTGTGTGAAGGTAGTTGTCTGTGAAGGTAGTGATGTGCTAGGTTAGTGTAGTCTGAAGGTAGTGTTGTGTGAAGCTTGTGTTGTATTTTGAGGTAGTTTTGTATCAGGGTAGTGGTGTGAGAGGATAGTCGTGTATGGAGTTAGTGGTGTGTGAGGGAAGTGCTGTGTGAGGGTAGCGGTGTTTGATGGTAGTGATGCGTGTGGGTAGTGGTGTTTGAGAGCAGTTTTGTGTGATGGCAGTGATGTGTGAGAGTAGTGTTATGTAAGGGTAGTGGTGTGTCAGGGTAGTGCTGTGGTAGTGTAGTGTGTAGAGAGGGTAGTGATATGTTAGGGTAATATTGTGCGAGGGTAGTGTTGTGCCAGTGTAATGTTTGCGGGGGTAGTGTTATGATAGGGTAGTGTTGTGTTAGGGTAATGACGTATTAGGGTAATGATATGGGAGGGTAGTGTTTTTTGAGAACCGAGAGTAGTGGTGTGTGAGGGTTGTGATGTGTGAGGGTAGTGGCGTGTGAGAGTAGTGATATGCGAGGATAGTGGCGTGTGAGAGTAGTGGCGTGTGGGGGGTATTGGCTTGTGAGTAGTGGTGTGTGGGGGTAGTGGCGTGTGAGAGTAGTGGGGGGTGGCGTGTGAGAGTAGTGGCGTGTGGGGGTAGTGGCGTGTGGGAGTAGTGGTGTGTGGGGTTAGTGGCGTGTGAGAGTTAGTTGTGTGAAGGTAGTGGCGTGTGAGTGTAGTGATGTGTGGGGGTAGTGGCGTGTGAGAATAGTGGTGTGTGGGGGTAGTGGCGTGTGAGACCAGTGTTGTGTGAAGGTAGTGATGATAGTGTTGTAAAAGAAGTGATGTGATGTGTTAAAGAAGTGTTGCGTGAGGATGTTTGTGTGTCATGGTAGTGTTATGTGGGAGTAGTGATGTGTGAGGTAGTGTTGTGTGGGATAGTGGTGTTTGAAGGTATAAATGTGTGTAGAAAAGTGACTTCTTTGTTCATTGTAAATTGTTTCAAATTTAATTTCTATATATGAATTTCGGCTGACAACAGTGGAGGGGTTCTTTTTGTCGGTTTATGCTTGAAGTCACCTCACTTCATGTATGTCCCAGTAAAATAAATTGAAGCCGGTTTCTCTGTGACGGTTCGGACCGGTACTACAACCAGATGCGGCCATATAGAAAAACATTGAGACGGAAATGTTCTCAGTTTTGGAGTGAAAATAAATGCTTATCTAATATATGTTCGCAATGGTGGGTGTTGTTAGTGTCTACGAGAAGTCGTTATATAGGCAATCTTCATTTTGAAGTTGGGCAATTTAACATGGATTTTAATGGCATATGACATCTTTGTAGTTAGATCTAACATCCACTATAGTTCCTAATTGTAACACATGTTACGGTTCACATATTCACTTCTAGGAATTGCAGAAGAATTAAAACAATATGTATGTTTAATAGTGTCACAAGTGATTGAATAACTAAAAGAAACAACACTAATCCAAATAAATTATATTACATTTATTTACAGCACCCAAATAACAATCACATTCATTCTCCACTCCTACTTACTAACCCTAATTATATCCCTCTCACATACCACTAATCACCAGCACTCCCTCAACACTCACACTTCTCATATATAATAAACATACATTATCACCACTTTACACATAATTTCATATAAAAATATCACGTATCACAACACACAAAATAATATACTAAAACCACACAGTTCAATATAAAATGTTTCAGTTCATACCACAATCCTTATGATTCACTTCCTCGTGATCACCTTTTATATACATATATTGTTCTAACTAAATTATGTACTAACATTAGTTAGCACCCTCCATTTCAGATCAGCTCTAAATACTACAGCCATATTTACACAATATGTTTCTGCTGCACAATAACAATACACTTGTTATTCACCGAGATGCTGCACGATAACAATACACTTGTTATTCACCACCACAACATCATGGCTAATAAGTAGCCCACATGTGGAACTTCAATTTCCACTTCAGCTGTACCCAACTTCCATGAATTAACATCAACGTCAGTTTCCTCGTCCCTTCTTCACATAATTCCGCAGCCCAATCACCTGGTCAAACTCTTAACATTGCCCCTCGCTGCTCATCCCGTTGTTGGTCTCAACAGATACCACACAAGCTGCTGTAAACAATATACACTCCATTACTATCATGCAAAACCTCAATATTAAATACCCTTCATACATCAATCATTTTCATCATTTCACACATGTCCACATTATACAGGTTTCACAACGTATACGTTAATAACACGTACAACTTACTTCATGTGCATAATTCAATTCACATTATACATTTAATAAACACATAAATACATATAGCAAACAATTTCATTACTTTACACAATGTCCGCATTTCACAAGTTACACTGAGCATTTGCTAAATATATACATTTAATATAGCAAACTAAATACAGACCAAAATAACATTCAAATGTCACACCTCTGTAACACAATACATGTGTAAAATATTTAATTTACTTACGGTTAAACAATAACCCGAACTTCCACAAAGTCTCTTACACTTCTACCAAGTCTTTCCCAAACTGAATGTTCAATGATTCTCTCTCAGCGATTAATGACAAATCATCCACTCAATAGCCCAGTTCCACACTATATTCACCCAGTCAGCTTATCACTCATCTATCACTCACCCATACCACAAGCTACAATAATACAAATTGCTACCTTGCTAATTAAAGACAGCTTCACGTGTGAGATACAAGCTATGACTCATACTTCATGCTTCTCTCATTCGTATAAATTAAAATACTGTATAAATGATAAAAAATGTTATAAAATATATAACCACATATTCTCTTTCATACAATTAAAATCAGATTACCCTTGACTTGTGACACATTCCCCTACTTAAAATTTTTATTTCCCAAAATAAAAATATCTAACAAAACCAAAATCACAAGTCACAGCAAGTCAAAGTTAATCCTTCACAGGATACTACATAACCTTGATAATCTATTCTATATCCCCACTGTCACCGCATCGACTTAAAAGATCGGCACACACATTATCCTTACCATGGATACTCTTACATACAAACCTGTATGGTTGTAGTGCCAATGCCCATCTCATCACTCGTGCATTGTCAAACCTCGTCTGGTGTAACCATGTCAGTGACTGGTGGTCGGTTTCTAACGTGAAGTCCACTCCGTACACGTACTGTGTAAACTTACCTATGGCCCACACAATGGCCAAACACTCCTTCTCAATAGTTGCGTATCTGGTTTCTCTGTCCTTTAATTTCCTACTAACATACAACACCGGAAATACCTCACCTTCGCTCTCCTGCATCAATACTGCACCTAACCCATTACCTGATGCGTCCGTTCTAATGGTGAAATGTTCCCCAAGTTTAGGGAGTTTCAACACGGGTGCACTTGACATCTTTTCTTTCAGTGTTTTAAATGCTGCTGTCGTACCCTCTGTCCACTGTAACACTTTAGTCTGACTGTTCTTAGTCATGTCCGTTAGTGGAGCTGCAATTTCTGAAAAATTCTTAATAAATTTTCTGTAGTACCCAATGAGTCCCAAAAATGATCTCAACTCTTTTTTGTTCTGTGGTCTAGATATTGCCATGATTTTCTTCACTTTCTTTGCCTCTGGTCCAATTTCACCATTACCCACCATATGTCCTAAAAATTCTAAAGTTTTGAATCCAATCAAACACTTGCTCGGTTTTGCAGTTAACTTTCCATCTCTCAGTCTGTTAAATACTGTCTCAACCATCTCTAGATGTTCCTCCCATGTTTCGGTATATATTAAAATGTCATCAATGTAGTTTCTCACATTACTCAAACCTTTCAATAGAGTTCTCATCATCCGTGAGAATACCGCTGGAGCACTAACTATTCCAAACGGCATTACCTTCCAATGATACAGACCATTTGGTGTAACGAACGCTGTTGCATCTCTCGAATCTTCTTCCACTGGAATCTGCCAGTATCCCTTGCAAAGATCAATTTTTGTGAAGAATTTTGCTCCTGAAATTTTACTGAGTAATTCATCAATATTAGGAATGGGTTCTGCATCATATACAACAATTTGGTTCAATCTCCTATAATCAGTACAAAATCGATATGTCCCTTCTTTCTTTTTCACTAACACTATGGGACTAGCATATGCTGAGTGAGATTTCTCAATCACATCAAGTTCTAGCATTTGATCTACTTCCTCTTTCACTACCTTCGTCAAGCTAAACGGTATTGGATATGGTTTTAATCTAACAGGTTCTTCAGAAGTTAATTCTATTTTGAATGTTTCCAGATCAGTTCTTCCAGGTTTATCTGATAATACATCTTGGAATGTTTGCAGTACACCTTTCACATCTTGGATTTGTTTCCTATCTAAATCACTTGAAAGTTCACATCTTTCCCATGTCTCTGTCTTAACTAACGATGGTAATACAATACCCAACTTCCCTTCTAACTTTTCTGTACATTCCCCTTCAACGACTTCCTCTTCTACTACTGCTACACAAACTGTTTCTATCCTTTCTCTATTCTCTTCCTTTGGTCTGTCCAAATATTTCTTTAGCATATTCACATGAAAGGTTTTTACTTTCCCGTTGTCCATCTTTATTCTGTAATCTAAACTTCCCAGCTTCTCTACTATCCTGTTTGGTCCCTGCCACATCATTTCTAACTTGTTCTTGTATTTAGGTAAAAGCAACAATACCTGATCACCAACCTTCAGCTGTCTGTCCTTCGCCTTCGAATTGAAGTATTTTCTATATCTCGTTGATGATTTTTCTAACTCGTTGTGTGCCAGCATACACGTTTCCTCCAGCCTCTCTCTCAGATCAATGACATACTGATATGTTGTCTTTATTTCTGGATCTGTTATTTCATCTGTCCACAATTCTTTCAGAATCTGCATTGGTCCTCTCACTGTTCTACCATAAAGCAATTCAAACGGAGAAAATCCTATGCTATCTTGTGGTACCTCCCTGTAAGCGAACAGCAAAGGTGCTATATATCGATCCCAATCCTTTGGTCTTTCAATACACATCTTTTTAAGCATTGATTTTAATGTCCCGTTAAATCTCTCAACAAGGCCGTTACACATGGGGTGATAAGGAGTGGTTGTTAATTGCTTCATAGATAACAATCTACATACCTCCTTCATCATGTCTGATGTAAATTGAGTTCCTCGGTCAGTAAGAATCTCTTTTGGCATTCCAACTCTTCCAAACACTCCCAATAATGCCTCCGCTACTGTTCTGGTGTCAATATTCTTCAAAGCCACTGCTTCAGGATACCTAGTTGCAAAATCCACAACAACCAAAATATATCTGTTCTTTTTGTCAGTCATCGGATCTATGGGTCCTACTAAATCTACTGCTACTCTTTCAAATGGCACATCAATAACTGGCATCTTTCCTAATAAAGCTTTCCCTACTCTACCTTTAGGAATTGTTCTTTGGCAAACATCGCATGACTGGCAAAACCTGCGAATATCCCCTTGTAATCCAGGCCAATAAAAATGACGTTGTACCCTATTGATCGTTTTCTGTGTAGCCATATGTCCTGCCAAGACTGTTTCATGAGCAACTCTCATCACTTTGACTCTTAACTTCGTTGGTACTACAAGTTGATCAAATAACTTTCCATGTTCAACATTAGGTGACTGCGACTTTCTTTTAAGCAATTCATTTTCAATTACAAATTTTGAAAAGTTTATCCCTTTTAGCGTTTCTTCCCCTGCTTCTGCTAATTTAAATAATTTTTCCAAACCTTCATCTTTTCGCTGCTCAGCTCGGATCTGTTCAGGATTCACTCCTTCAATCTGTATTGTTGGTGTAATCAATGGCTGCATTTTCTGATTTCTCCTCTTCACTTGGGCTCTTGTCTCCATGATTCCTATTGTCTGTGCTATATCTCTCTTCGTGGCATCTTTAGCTCCTATCACGTTTCCAATGACAATATCATATATGGGATTATCTAAAACCATAGCTCTGACTTTCCCTGTGTAATAAGGCGTTTTGATATAAGTCTCACACCATGGGGCTTCTTTCACCTCGCCATCTAAAGTCACATAACTACCTATCTCTCCTGTCATGTCATTCTCAGGTACTAAACACTTCCTGATCACTACTGTGGAACATCCTGTATCTCTAATGATGGTAGTATCTTTTCCTAAGTTTGTCCCTACAAACACATTCATATTGCTATCGTCTCTTTCCACTAATCTGTTTTTCTTCATTGAAACCATACATGCAATAACCTCTTTATCACGTATCTCTCTTGTCGATTTGTTCCTATTTGGACATTCTCTGGCTATATGACCCTTTTTATCACAAACAAAACACTTGGGTGCCCATGGCCGATGAGATTCACTACATCTGTGTGAATTAGTGTGTGAATTATAGTTGTTTGAAAAGTTCTTACCCGGTATTCGTCCTCTTTCTCCTCCTACATACTGTCTCCGGTCTCTTTCTTCCTGTTTTATGCTGTGGACTGCTCCTTTTCTGGCTTCTACAAATGTCTCTGCTAAACTCGCCATTTTATCTGCGCTCTCTGGTGTTCTCTCTTTTAAATACAATGTTAATTCAGTACTTGCAGAATTCAAAAGCTGTTCCCTCAATAATAAATCAAACAATCCTTCAAAATCTTGATTAATTCCACTCATTTTAATCCACCTATGTACATAACCTGTCATTCTACTCAGAAACTGTGTGTATGTTTCTCCTACTTCTACTTTCGCTGTTCTGAACTTCTGTCTAAATCCTTCCTGCGTCAAATCGTATCTATGTAACAGAGCATTCTTTAGTTTATCATAATCCATCGCATCTTCGCTATTTAGCCTTACATATACATCTCTAGCTTTACCTGTCAATAAGGTTCCTAAGTGAATTGCCCAATCCTTCTGTGGTGACTTCTGAGCTATGGACATCCTTTCAAAGCTTGTCAAGTAAGCATCCATGTCATCTCTACCATCTTGAAATACATTCATTTTCAATTTAACTTTCTGAACACTTACATCATTTGATTTCAACAAACCTGCTCGGTTACCGGTCTCCATTTCCAGCTTAGTTAATTCAAACTGTCTTTCTCGTTCTCGCTCCTCTCTTTCACTTGCCCACTGCCTCTCCTTGATTTTCTGCCAACTCTCTAGCAACATCTCTTTCCCTTAACTCTTTGGCGGCTTCCATTTCCGCTAGTTCTTTGGCTGCTTCTCTTTCCCTTAACTCTTTGGCGGCTTCCATTTCTGCTAGTTCTTTGGCTGCTTCTCTTTCCTTTAATCGATCTTCCCTTTCTAATCTCTTTAGTTCCTTCAATTCTTCCATCTGCTCTTTAACAAATTTCTGCAGCTCTGCTTTCTCCAGGCCTAAGGTTTTTCCTACCTCCATAAATTTCTCACACTCCATACTGACTACAAAAATAATTACACAAAGTGATAACACAACTATACTTACCTTCATTAGTTATTATGCTAATACTACAATACTAATATACATACCTATTTACAAATAACCCCATCAGTCATCACTGTTCCTAAACAATAAAGTTATACTTACCATATACTTACCCTCCATAAGTTACCATAACACAATAAACGCTCACATATCAATGGTATAGATAATTGTGTATCCCGTTTTCACATTGCACCATCTATCCCACACATCTACAGTACTTATTGTAAATTATAAACAAATATATATATGAGTACAAACACATTATCTTTGCTTCCTTTAGCACCAATCACGTGATATAATAATGACAATAAACTTGTCGAATGTTTTTCAGTTGCCCTGCATCTCCACCAAAATTGTCACAAGTGATTGAATAACTAAAAGAAACAACACTAATCCAAATAAATTATATTACATTTATTTACAGCACCCCAAATAACAATCACATTCATTCTCCACTCCTACTTACTAACCCTAATTATATCCCTCTCACATACCACTAATCACCAGCACTCCCTCAACACTCACACTTCTCATATATAATAAACATACATTATCACCACTTTACACATAATTTCATATAAAAATATCACGTATCACAAACACACAAAATAATATACTAAAACCACACAGTTCAATATAAAATGTTTCAGTTCATACCACAATCCTTATGATTCACTTCCTCGTGATCACCTTTTATATACATATATTGTTCTAACTAAATTATGTACTAACATTAGTTAGCACCCTCCATTTCAGATCAGCTCTAAATACTACAGCCATATTTACACAATATGTTTCTGCTGCACAATAACAATACACTTGTTATTCACCGAGATGCTGCACGATAACAATACACTTGTTATTCACCACCACAACATCATGGCTAATAAGTAGCCCACATGTGGAACTTCAATTTCCACTTCAGCTGTACCCAACTTCCATGAATTAACATCAACGTCAGTTTCCTCGTCCCTTCTTCACATAATTCCGCAGCCCAATCACCTGGTCAAACTCTTAACATTGCCCCTCGCTGCTCATCCCGTTGTTGGTCTCAACAGATACCACACAAGCTGCTGTAAACAATATACACTCCATTACTATCATGCAAAACCTCAATATTAAATACCCTTCATACATCAATCATTTTCATCATTTCACACATGTCCACATTATACAGGTTTCACAACGTATACGTTAATAACACGTACAACTTACTTCATGTGCATAATTCAATTCACATTATACATTTAATAAACACATAAATACATATAGCAAACAATTTCATTACTTTACACAATGTCCGCATTTCACAAGTTACACTGAGCATTTGCTAAATATATACATTTAATATAGCAAACTAAATACAGACCAAAATAACATTCAAATGTCACACCTCTGTAACACAATACATGTGTAAAATATTTAATTTACTTACGGTTAAACAATAACCCGAACTTCCACAAAGTCTCTTACACTTCTACCAAGTCTTTCCCAAACTGAATGTTCAATGATTCTCTCTCAGCGATTAATGACAAATCATCCACTCAATAGCCCAGTTCCACACTATATTCACCCAGTCAGCTTATCACTCATCTATCACTCACCCATACCACAAGCTACAATAATACAAATTGCTACCTTGCTAATTAAAGACAGCTTCACGTGTGAGATACAAGCTATGACTCATACTTCATGCTTCTCTCATTCGTATAAATTAAAATACTGTATAAATGATAAAAAATGTTATAAAATATATAACCACATATTCTCTTTCATACAATTAAAATCAGATTACCCTTGACTTGTGACAAATAGTAAGCCTTCTGGCTGTATTTTGCCCATGTTATTTTGTAAAATTGTGCATTGACAGTTGGAGTGAGACAAGAGACAGCTGGAGTGAATCGGTTAATGAACCACCTGTTCGGACCGGTACAACAGCCAGATGCTGTCATATAGCACACAAACTGAGACTAAAATGTTCTCTATTTTGCGGTCCGCTTAATGTTTTCATCATAGATTAGGTAATATAATCTCTAACAATCAGTGGTAACGGGATGTTAAAGGCTGCCACCCATACTAGTCGTTTTCTGTAACACTTTCTGGTCACAGATACCCCGACTGACACTGAATATTATGACTTGATACGATATGGGGAGACGGACATTTGGACGGTTATAATCGCTCTCTCAGCCAGATATGACCCTATAGTGAAAACACGGAATTTCTGTCTACCACCCGGTAGGCAAATATTCCCGCTCTAATACAACGATAGCCCTATGTTTGACGTTAAAATACCATTACATTGTTCATCTTCTTGTTCGCCGATAACAAATATTTGACTGTGTGTATATTGTCGGTTAATGTAGTTGCAGCAATTCTGTGTTTTTTTCTGTAGTTATCTCTGGCTGAGAGAGCGACCAAAACCGCCCAAATGCCTGTCTAGCTTTCAAACGGCAGAGTACTCCGGCTAACGTAAGCATTACACCCGCTCCTAAAACCAATCTTACGATAGTCGTAAGTGTTCCTCTGACAATTAAAATCTTATTTCCGAACAAATTCAATAATATGTTGTTTACCGACTATTCGGAACATCTCGTATGCATTCATTGGTATCGCACATCCACACAGTAACTTTGCCAGTTTATTTCTGAAGCGATAATTGCCGAATGTTTAAAGACACGTGAGTTATCTCCCATATTTTCGTGTAGATATCGTATGGCCTAAATTTAAAAAAGAAATTAAATATCGAACGCAGGGTTTCATAAAAGGTATTATTTTTTTTATCGGATCCACTTTTACACAAATGAGATCCTTCGTTTCAAAATCACCATCTATTCATATAACTGCCTTATGACCTTACGATTTTAAGGGAGGGGGGGGGGGGGTAGTAGCATAAAACTGTCTCGTTTCAAATATAAATTTTCATGGTAAATTACAACAATAACAAACTACTGCGCATCGTGGAACCGTCTGGCGATCGTAGTAAAACATCAAGGTATCGATGGTAGGTATTTACGAGGATAGTTTTGCTAAGATCGTTTCGTCGGGGAGATCTACAGTTATTGTGCCTCGTAAACAGTACTGTTAACATTGTACCATTAGCACCATTGCACATTATCGTCAGTATTTGTGTGTTTGTTAGTAGACTCATCCTTCTGATAACATCGACCTTTCAATGATATTGTTGTTTATAAAAAGATTAACTTAGGCAGTCATCGTAGAAACAACGGGGTAGTGATGCTTAATTACGTATATACTAACGCGTCGCCAATAAAACTAAATTTGCGACAGTAAAACCACCGATATACGTCCGCAAATCGGAAAACACAGTAGGGTTATCCCCTAAATGTAACCATTTTCGGGCGTAGATAGAACCACACTTTGTACGTCCGTACATATATGTTTATATATATATATATATATATAGAGAGAGAGAGAGAGAGAGAGAGAGAGAGAGAGAGAGAGAGAGAGATATGCACGTGATTTTTTCACGGTTTACAGTATATGGAGATTCCACGGGAATAAACTGTGATGACTACATTCGACATATTATTATTTATATGACTAAATTGACAACTTTCATGTACTTACTGTCCCTAAGTAACGACAGTTAATGTTTCCGGTGTTGGCGTTACATTCCCCCCATGGAATGTTTCTTGACAACGTGCACCAATAACTGCCGTCGCTGAAACAGAGGTTGGCGGATTTGCAAATATTCTCATTAGCACACCGGACGGCGCACTGGGTAAGTGACGAAGCCTGTGAAAGGAAAAGAACACGGCCGATAACGATACCGTCAGAGTACTGTTTTAAGTAGATTTCCAACACGTGATAACTGCGGCAACATCTGTTTCCCCCTCTCCCTCTCCCTCTCTCACTGTATTATTATGCAGGAGGCTATGTGTTTCTGACAACAAAACAAATATCGCAAAATCATCGTGTAAAGTCTCTGAGACTGTTTTTTTAAAATACCTCTCAATTTCGCTCTCGCCGATCTTTATTTTTGTACTGGAGTGTCGTTAAACATTCATTCTCATATTCACTACCCCCCACCCCCACCCCCTTTTTCTCTCTCTCTCTCTGTGTGTGTGTGATACCTTTATTTAATGATGTCACTAATACTAGCCGGACTAAAATTAATATAACTTTACCTTGAAGTTGTGAATAAACTGTTCATTTGTTTGCTGTTGTGGCCAACCATCATCGAATGTTCCTTGTACGCTGGTTTCTCGATCTGGGCGCGGTTCCTAGCAACCAGAGACATCCACACCAGGTGAAAAAACTAAATTGTGAGAGTCATACTCTGAAATAGAGCAGCCACACACTGACTGACGAAAGATTAAGGGAAGCCATTTAAGATGACATAAATTCATATGGTAAGGGAGCTAAAACATAATTGACAGTATTTAAAGACATATAATGGGATACTCTAGGTAGCACGCAGTCCACCATATAGCATATCCACTGGGTTCAATGAATGAATATTTAACAACAAACACCCCAGCACGAAAAATACATCGGCTATTGGGTGTCAAACTATGGTACAAGCAAAACATTAAATGATGAACCACATCAATATAAAAATTCAAGATTTGAACACAGTGTAAAGGACTGTGCAAAAATCACAGATAGATACAATTAAAATTTAGAGTAAAAGTCAGTATCTCGAAGAAATTGTAATAAAAGTTCCGGATGGAATCGAAATCATTCCATCACATTACGTTGGCCAAATATATCTTTTGTAGTTTCGTTACAATGGTTACACTCCACCAAAATGTGGCGCACCGTCAGGGTACATTGACAGTGCTCACATTGAGGTGGAGGATCTTTCTTGGAGATAAATGAATGGGTCAAATATGTATGACCGATGCGAGCACGACACAAGACTATTTCATCCTTCCTGCACTGTCTATAGGAGGGCAGCCACTCTCCGAAGACTGGCTTGATAGAATGAAGCTTGTTCGCAATCGCCACTGGGTTCGTAGTTCGACGTGCACCCAATTATTGGTGTTGCATGTTTACTGCCATGGGCGAACAAGGTGACATACAGTGTTGTTGTATTTGAAGTAGTATTATTGTAACATGAACTATATAATGCTGTGCCAGAGATATCAGTAGGGAATTGTTGTGCGGAATTTATAGACGCTGTTATGTCTGAAACATGGTTTATTACCCCCGAGTTGTGAGGTTTATTCCTAGGGTGAGGTATTGTAGTGCATGTATTTATATCCATGGCATATTAAGCCATGGGCTACATATGGTCCACTTGCAACTCTACCACATTGTGTTTTCCTAGTATGCCCTGTAACGCCGCATATAGCACAATTGTAGTCGTTATGTGTAAGCATATAGCACACACCAAGATATAGCTGTGTGTGGCGAAAAGGCATGGTCATACCGCATAAAGAGTAAATGAAGATTCTTGATCAAACCGTTCTTACATGTAAGTTATTGATCAGAAAGCCCTTAAATTCTCAAGGTCACCGTGACCTTGAACCTAGCGACATCAAAATTGATAGGGATCATTTACTGGTCATGACCAACCTCTATATCAAGTTTGAGAATCCTAGGTCCAATCGATCTCAAGTTATTGATTGGAACCCGTTTAGCTGCCCAAGGTCACTGTGACTTTGACCTCAAAATCGATAGGATTCCTCTACCGGCCATGACCAACCTTCATATTAAGTTTGAGGATCCTAGGCCCAACTGCAATTATTATAAAATAGTTATGCATGAAAACACGTTTGGTCATTCATTTCCTAAAAACGTGTAGGGTATGCATAAAAAATAGGGTAGGAATAACAAATAGGGTAGGCATGGTTAGCAGAAACAAAAACTCATTCCAGACGCCAATATGTCCTGTTTCCAACTAGTTTGTGTAACGAAAGATCATTAAATAAGTGTTTATCAAGACAGTAGAAATCGCACCAGATCCAGTACTACTACCGCTGCTGGTACCGTTGTTGTCCACTACTGCTACTTTAATATCTGCTGTTACCGATCACGTGTTTGTTAATGTTGCAGTTGGTGCTGCTGCTACTAACACCGCGTAATTTTTTTTAGTGAATTGTGTTACCGAAATGTAAATGAAGGAATAGAAGTCTCAAGTTGGTGATGTAGTTTCTTGTATTTTACTTTCCAAACATGAAACATTATTAACAAATTACCAACATGGTGATACAGATAATATACAAATCAGAGCTCTTGGGTGAATGGCACACAGGTCTCCCGATAGAGTTGACATTGCGACTGAGACCTCAAGGATCTCCCCCCTAGGTCTTACCTCCTCTCTCTGTCTCTGGGTACCAATATATCT
Source organism: Gigantopelta aegis (assembly GCF_016097555.1). Taxonomy (NCBI): domain Eukaryota; kingdom Metazoa; phylum Mollusca; class Gastropoda; order Neomphalida; family Peltospiridae; genus Gigantopelta; species Gigantopelta aegis. The sequence goes on from NC_054707.1 coordinate 13,996,828, forward strand.
TTCTTTCTGTTTTTTCTTTTATAAGATTCGGCAAAAATGATTACGTCTTAATGTTCCTTGGGTATTTATTTCTCGTCAACAACTTTTCCCTAGGCACATACCCAGAGTAAGACCTCTTTGTGAATTGAATGAATGAATGAATGAATGAATGTTTACCGACACCCCAGCACGAAAAATACATCGGCTATTGGGCGTCAAACTGTGGTAATGCAAACAAATAAAGTGATGATCAACATCAATATAACAATTCAAGATTTAAATAAAAACAGTGTAAACAACTGTGCAAATATACAAATATCACAGATAGATACTGACGTTTACTCTAAATTTCAATTGTGCTGTATTGGCCATTCTCAAAGAGAATGTTACACCCCTGTACCACGGTGAGGTTACAGCACGCGCAGGGGTCTTTGTGAATTGTGTCACATTATAAATTATAACAGTTAACTGCCGTTATAAGAAGTGATACTTAATTGTTGGCAGACCGGGTATTAGCTGGGGGCAGTGTCTTGATTGCAGTGATTTAGTTTCAAACTAATTGTCTGATTGCTAGCCCCTAAGTAACTAATGTCTAAGTTATTGCATAATCGACCGGTGACATCCTAACAATTAATTGAATCGTATATGAACGTTTAAAATATATAAGTACATTTGAATATAGTTGTAAATCTATACTGAACAAAATAAGAAACTTCCGCTAACTTTGCTTGAACATAACTTGATGAAAACAAACCGGGGGAATAATTGTTATATATGCGTTTAAAGAGTGTTCCATGATGATATCGTTTGGTGCAAAAATCATGGACATAGGTTAACAGAAACTGGGAGAAATTTTGACTAAGTGTGGTAGGGGTTAAAAAAAATCCCACCACTTAATAACGGGTATGACCACCTCTTGAATTGACCACTGCAGTGCATTGCAGGTGCATAGAATTGACTAAAGTGTTGATTTCTGCCTGTGGAATATTGTTCCATTCCTGAATGAGCGCTTGACGAAGTTCGTTGACGGTAGCGGGTGGGTTGGGACGACGCCTCAATCGTCTGTCCAGACTATCCCAGACATGATCGATGGGGTTGAGATCAGGAGTTTTAGCGGGCCAGTCATCAATGAAATCCATGTTATTTGTCCTAAGAAAATTTACAATGTCTCTAGCTGTATGAGAGGTGGCATTATCATGCTGAAAAATCGAGATGTTGGCATTATTATGTTACAGAGGAATGACGTGATGAGCGAGAATGTCATCGCGGTAACGTTGAGCATTTAAATTGCCATCATTGACGATTAGTGGTGAACGATAACCATTGGTAATGGCTGCCCAGACCATGACAGAACCCCCACCCCCGAAACGATCTCGTTCAAGAACACAACAGTCAGCATAGCGTTCATTTCTCCTACGGTAGACGCGCACCCTGCCATCACCACGTTGTAAAGGAAATCTGGATTCATCCGAAAAAAGAACGGTATTCCAGCGTCGCCGTATCCAACGAGTGTGTACACGTGCCCAATTAA